>NW_017731379.1:895319-921615 GCF_001890085.2 Hipposideros armiger
CACAGGGGCTGCAGCCTACGCCGCTGTCACAGGCGACTCCAGCTCCAGGTTGAGCTGTTGTTCAGCATCTTAGCTGTGGAGGGCAGTGTCACTGGCCTTCATATGTGGGATCCGAACCGGGGCCCTCTGGTGTCCCAAGCCAGCTCTTAACCATCGCGCCACTCGGCCGGCCCTGAAGCTTTTTTTTAAATAAAGCAGTCATACTCCTGCACGAGAATGGCACATATAGGGTATGTTCTATGTCTTGATGAGAGTTTGAGTTATATGAATGTGTTCTTTTGTTAAAACTCAGCAAATGGACATATTTGTACATTTCATTGTATGTAAATTTTCCATCAAAAGAAAAGAAACCTATATACAAATAAATAATGAATTTAGGTAGTGACACCTGCTTGCCAAGGTATTTAGGAAATATTCTAATGTCTGCATTTACATGAAGCGCACCAAAACTAAGAGGGATTAAACATATCTGTGTTCACTGTAAAAAAAAAAAAAAAAACTAATGCAAAACATTTTTTAAAAGCAAGAAGACTATCCTTGTTTTTTGGAAATGCTAGCTGAAGTATTGAAAGGTGAGATCTCATAATGTCTGCAATTTACTTTCAAATGATTCAGCAAAATGAGTTTATATTGAAAGAGAGAAAGCAAATAGGGGAGAATATAATTAAGAATCAGAGTGAAGCGTTGCTTTAAGGTTATTCATGTTTTGATTCTTTTGACTTCCGTGTAATTTAAAATTTTTCAAAGTAAAAAGTTGGGGAAAAATAACAATCATAAGCAATTGCTGAATGACATGATTGCTGAAACTAAAATATCAAGACATTAATAATGTCTTACTTCCCTAGGTTTGAAATTTATATCCAGTTAAATACTAATTACCAAAGATTTAAAGAGAACAGATCTCAGTTTTGAATGATGTTTCTAAGGAAAAGTATAATGCTGAATAACTAGTAAGCATTTTGGCTTTACCTTGACAGAGCAAAGGATGATAGCCATAATATTGGTTAAAAGAGGGCCGGCCGAGTGGCTCAGTTGGTTAAGAGCTCGCTCAAGAGTTTGAGCTCTGAGCAACAGCGGTTCAATTCCCAGCCCAAGCTGAGCAGCCGCTGAGCTGCCAACAGGTAGCAGGATGGCTCAGCTTAACAAATAAACAAACAAACAAACAAACAAACAAACAAAAAGAGCATATTGGTTAAAAGAATCTTCTCTGAAAATCTAAGAGAATTTAGTAATAAATAATAAAGGTGTCACAAATCGGAGGATAGAAAAAATTATTTTATCAATCACTCTAGGACAGGTGCTCTCTGAAGGAAAAAGGGTTAGATCTTTGTATTACACTATACACCAAAATAAACTCCAGATAGATTAAAACGGGTTCTTAGTTCATAGACACATAAAGTTCCAAGAAAGCCTGACACTTTCATGAGTTCTCAATGGACTAGCCCCAGAAGGTTAAGAAGCACTGAATTAAAGACATAAATATGAAAAATGAATTGTGGAGGGGAAATAACTATAGGTGAGTATTTATCTAATTTGAAAATGGTAAAGGACTTCACAGCATAGAAGCATTTAAATAAACCACAAAGGGAAATATAGATCTCTGTATCAAAAAAGTAAATAAGTATATTAAAAGGTAACTTGAAAAGAAAACTAAATAAAACAAGTTTGCAATAAACATGACAGAAAATTCACCTTTACCTGGTGATCAAAGACCTCCAAATTAAAACAACAAAATACTTTGTCTATCACATTATTAAAGAAAAAAACGTTAAGTATTAATGAGCAGTGTTAGTAGGTGCTAAATATGATAAATACCTTCATACACTGATAACAAGCACATGGACAGACATATCAAGAACCTTAGGAAAATGCATGCATGCCCTTTGATTTAGTAACTTCTAAGATCCCAGGAAAATAATTTCATTTATGGTTAAGGTTGTTCACCATGGTATTTATCCTTAGAAAAATAAACTATCTCAATGTTTTTGGGGAAAAAAACACGAAAACTGGTTAAATAAATGATGATATATCCATATGATGTGATATTATATGTATATTCTTTACAAACTATGTTTTTAAAAAATATTTAATGGCATACAACAATATTCATGATATAGTGTGGGAAGAAAAGTGCTATCCAGATATATATACATTATCTCCCTAACCTGAAAACCAAACATTTAGGCACTATAAAACTGAGAGTAGGCCAGCCGAGTGTCTCAGTGGTCAAGAATTGGCTTAAGAGTGCGAGCTCTGAGCAACAGGGCCACCGGTTCGATTCCCACATGGGCCAGTGATGCTGCCTGCTAGCTGAGCTGTCACTGAGCTGCCGACAGGTGGCCAGATGACTCAGCTGATGTAACAACAAGATTGCCTGTTCCATGGTGGGCTGTGCCCACCCACAACTAAGACTGAACTTGGCACCTTGAGCCTAGCTGCCGCCTGGCTGGCTCAGTGGATAGAGCATGCCCTCTTAACAAGTCTGCTGGTTGGACTCCCACATGGGATGGTGACTACGCCCACCTGCAACTAAGATTGAACACAGCACCTTGAGCTTAGAGGCCACGAGCTGTCAACAGGAAGCCAGATGGCGACTGGCGCCCACCACCACTAAAATTGAAGAACAACAACTTGGCTGGTCCCCTTCCCCAATTCCCCAACACTGTTCCCCTCCCCCAATTCCCCAATAAAATCTTTAAAAGAACTGAGAATAAGTACATCAAAAAGTTAAGAATAACTATATCTGGATGAGTGTTACATCTTTCTGTATTTCTTAAATTCTCAAGCAAAAGCTGATATTATCTAATTTAAAATCAGTCTAAAACTTTATACAGGTAGCTTACGATTATATTCTGGTTTTTAGAAACTCAAGCAATTTATAAAAGAATATAGAGTAAAAAGTGAATGTTCTCATCCCTCAGTCCCACTTCTCTTCCGAGAGAAAACCACTGTGAAATAATTTCAGTGGGTATCCTTTCAGATTATTTTCAATAATAACATACTGTTTTAAAGTTAATAGTAGAGCAGTGGGCGGAGGTACCAAACTTCAGCCGCATAAGTAATCTGTAGCTTGAAAGCAACAATGAACAAAAGTTATGTGCAAGTTACTTGGCAGTTTGTTCTTTTTAACAGATCATGCAGATAACTCTTCTTTCAGTGGTAAACAGTAATTACTTGACAAATCTGAACATCCAGCCAGGAAAAAACAAACTTAAAATAGAAGGCCAAGAGAGTCGAGCTTGGGGTGAAAGAGTCCTTGTCCCTTTTAATTACTCATTTAATTATGACCATTATTTTCAGCAGGCCTGCTTTTATCAGTACAAAGCTGCCTTATATGTGAGAGGATTAAATACTTAGCAAATTAGTAATAGAAACCTGGGACCTTTACCAGCATATTCCCTGCTGGCTTCACACACAGGTCAAATGTAGAGGCAGATCTGAATGTACATGGCTTCTGTCTGTATTTCAAATGCAAGCCTATAGATTAGTTTTGTATTAACTGCCACCAAGAAATCAACTATTTTACTATATTTTCTAGTGTTCTCAGATGGTTATATAAGTGAAGATATTTTCAAACTGGGTCCTGAGGAACGTTTCAAGGACCCAGGCCAGTGGGCCATTTAAGCAGTGAGGACTTTAGGCCTCATGGAACTAATTCAAAGCAGAAATAAATAATACATGGAACTACTGTTCTAGATCAGCTTTTGTTTATGTGGATTATATTTATTGATATTTACCACGTTATAAATTAAAACTGAGTTGTTTAAATGTTTGTTTTCTTAAAAGATTGGTAATGGTAACATAAATAATGTATTTTTATCAAAATAAAATAATGAAAATTTAATGAGAACAGTGGCGTTGTTTTACATTTTTGGTATATTTCTGAGAAGTCAACTAGATTGTCCTCTCTGCCTCTGCATTCAGTTTATTGATGTAGCATGTGTCATACAGCTTCTGGAAACTCCACTGTACACTTTTGAGAGAATGAGAGTGAAATAACATCTTAGTGTTGTTATTAAAATGATTTTAACCACACAGAAGCCCTGAAAGGATCCTGGGGGCTCTGGGCTACACTTTAAGAACCACTGTTAGATTTAAACTGCCAAGTCTGTTCAAACTTCATTGCTCTGTGTTCACTATGCAGATACAGTTATAAATCTTTTACTTGCCAGATTTTATGTTCAATAGTGATGAAATTACTGTTTTAATTTTTTGAGAAAATGATAGGCCTCCAGATCAGTAAGATTGTGGTTTTAAGCTAATTATTGTCTTTGTTTCTTCCTTCAGGTGCATTTGGTGTCAGAAAACAGTACATGATGAGTGCATGAAAAATAGCGTAAAGAATGAAAAGTGTGATTTTGGAGAATTCAAAAACCTCATCATTCCACCAAGTTATTTAACCTCCATTAATCAGATGCGTAAAGACAAAAAAACAGATTATGCAGTGGTAATCAGCGTTGATTTTTCCTTATGTAATTGATTTCCAGAAAGTAGTTTAAGTCCGTGTGCCAGTTACAACTGTGTGTGTGTGAGCAGAATCATGGTAAACCATAAAACTCTACCCAGTGCCTAGAGATATGCCACAAATTTTGGCTCTTAAGTTCTTTCATGTCTAAAGGGAAATTGGAAATGTTATACTCGTGGTTTCTAAATCACTGCCTGCATCTGAATCATTTGGGGAGCTTTTTAAAAATATAGATTCCTGAATCCACCCCATCACCATGTTTGATTTAGTAGGTCTAGGGAAGGCCCCAGAAACCCATATTTTTTTAAGGTCCTCAGCTGATCCTGATGAACAGCCAGGTTTAGCACTCATGATTATTGTCAGTGAAAAGAAAACATAGATTTTCCTCACACGTTGTTCTAAAAGAATTTTTCCATTTGGAACTTTACATAGGTGCCTACAGATAAGTTTACATTGCACATTAGATGCTGCCACAAATAACGTTGAACGTTAAAGCTGTTAGCAACACTTTACAGTATGTTTGTGTGAAAATCGATGTAAATGTATCTCTCAATCTTTATGTAACTTAAGGAATCACTATAAAAGTTTGCATTTATTTCCTACTTGAATATGCCAAAATAGTTGAACTATTGGGTTGTTGGAAAAGTCATGACGCAGTTTTGCAACGAAAAACAGAAAAAATACGTCATGACTTTTCCGACAACCCAATATTTTATTTTAAAATCAAGCTGTGTCTTTTCCAAGTTAGGATTTTATACCTTAAATTTCATCTTTGTCAATATTCCTTCAAAAGAAAGGCATTTGAAAATTTAAAAACATGTTTAATGTTGTTACACATATTTTTTAAATATACAACCCCTTATGAATCTGAATTCAATCTGAGATCACAAGGGATGAGAATCACTAAGAAAAACCACAAACATCTTCATTCGTGTTTACACCCACAAGTGAAAGGAAGAGGAAAGAAATTAGAAAAACAATTTCATTTGACTTTGGACTTTGTACAAATCTGGATTCTTGAACCTATTTCTGAGTACTCCATTTAAAATTTAAAAAAACTTAGACAAACTAAAATACATCAGAATACATCCAGAAAAGGACTGTCAAGGTAAAAGAGCAGAGATATACTCAATATCCATTCTGTGAAGGGCTGAAAGAACTGAAAATACATTGCCTAGGAGATAAAACCAATGAAAGGCATAATGCTTCAGGTGCTTGAGCACAACAGTTACATGGAAGAACAAATGAAATTCTATTTGCTTCAGGTTGCAAAATTAGAACGATGAATAAAAGTTATTGAAAGACACATTTTTAACTCAATTTAAGTGAAAACTTCCTAATTGATTCAGCAGTGAAACGGGCTGCCTTGTTATTGAGTTCCTTCTTACATAAATATCCAAGCGTACACTGGAGGACTTAGCTAGAAACATATAGAAGAGGATTATATATTAAGTGGGAGTTCATTTAGTTCATCTCTAAGGTCCCTTTCCATTCTTAGAATTCTTTGATTTTCATATTGTATTGATGTACTGGGATAGTTGTTTTTCTCTCAGTAAATTACAGCATGGTTGTTACTAGGAAATGAAAAGTTTATTGCTCACTGGTTTTGAGATATTTAACCCTTTCGCTTGCTTTAATTTTTTTAGCTGGCCTCTAAGCTTGGAAAGCAATGGACTCCATTAATAATCCTGGCCAACTCTCGTAGTGGAACTAACATGGGAGAAGGGCTGTTGGGAGAATTCAGGATCCTTCTAAATCCAGTCCAGGTAACTAAAGCGAAAACCTTCCTTTCCATATTAATCTTTTCATTTTTAGCTTTTCATTTTCCCTAAATTATAATGGTTGTTAATACTTTAAGCCAGTAATCAATGATTATAAAATGAATAATAATTATAAAAGTATCAAGCCATTTGAATATGTGAAGAAAAGAGGTGAAGATTTAAAATGGTGGAGCCACATTAGAAAACAGTTTGGCAATTTCTTCAAATGTTAAACATATATTTACCATACCACCTAGCAATCCCATTTTTAGGAATCTACCCAAGGGAAATGAAAAATATATTCTATAAAGACTTTTAGGCAAATGTTCATAGCAGCATTATTCATAATAGCCAAAAAGGAGAAACAACAGAAGTGTCCATCAAAACAAAATGTGGCATACGCATACAATGGAATGTTATTCAGTGATAAAAAGGAACTAACTACTGGTAGATACATACTAAAATGAATGAACCTCAAAAACAAGCTAAGTGAAAGAAGCCACATGCAAGGGGTCCCTATTGTATGATTCAGTTTATGTGATCTGCCCAGAAAGGGCAAGCCTATAGAAACAGTACATTCGTGGTTGCCTGGCAATGAAAGTTCTAAACTGGATTATGGTGGTGGTTGGACAACTCAGTAAACTTACTAAAACTCATTTAAATATTTATTTGAAGTGGGGGGTGACTTTCATTATATGTAAATTAACCTCAATTTAAAAAAATAAGAATAAAAGGATCACATCATTAAGACTGAGGTTACATGCTAGCAGCTTCTACTTTGAAGTACTAAGCAACCCATTGTGCAACAATCAGAAATGCAATAACTTTTGTTTTTCTTCCAATTTGTATTTTTCCCATTCAACATTATACAACTTAAGGAAATTATAAAAGTAATAAAGGAGAGAAAATCACCTACAGTTTCCCACACAAACACCTCAGTTGTTTTCATTTGTGTTCTTTCCATGAATTGTCTACATTTACATATTAACATTACTGTAACAATAATCTAGATAGAAATTTGCGTTTTGTTTACTTAAAAGTATATTTTTCCATGTTGTAAAAAAACCCTCATAATTACATATGTAATAACTAAGATAATTAATTGAATAGATATAACATATTTGTACAGTCTCCTGCTGTACAATTATACATTGTACAATTATAAATAACACCACACTGAATACCTTTGTTCATGTATTTCCACCTTTTGGGATATTTTCCTAGATCATTTACAGAATTGTGGTTATCAAGGATCCTTGCATCTTTGTCATTTTATGCATATTGCAAAATTGCTTTCCAGAAATGTGTACTGATTTACACTAATACTAGATTTTTAAAATCTGGTATACAGTATGAAGCACTAGTTAAAGGTGAACCTAGCACATTCTGGTTTCGTGTGAACAGGAAGGAGGGAGTGTTGTAGAATAGATAGACTGGGATTGAATCTGTATGTCAGCACTTAATTAGCAGGGGACTCGTAGGCAAGCTGTTCAACTTGCCTGTGTCTTGATTCCTGGTCAATAGAATGAGACTTACTCTGCTTTATAGGGACAGTGTCGGGATGAGCCACAGTGAATATTAAGAGTCTGGCATAATTCCACTTCCAGATATTTATCTGAAGAAATCTGAAACACTATTTCAAAAAGACCTGCACCCGTATGTTCATTGCAGCACTATTTACAATAGCCAAGATATGGAATCAACCTAAGTGTCCATCAATAGATAAATGCATAAAAAAGAGGTGGTACGGGCCGGCCGAGTGGCGCGATGGTTAAGAGCTGGCTTGGGACGCCAGAGGGCCCCGGTTCGGATCCCACATATGAGGGCCAGTGACACTGCCCTCTACAGCTAAGATGCTGAACAACAGGTCAACCTGGAGCTGGGCTGCCTTGAGTTGCCGGCGACGGCGGAGGCTGCAGCCCCTATGGCAGTGGGTTGCCATGGGCTACCGTGTGTAGCCAGCAGCCAGCGTGAGCGGCCAGCAGCCGCAGTGAGCAGCCGTCCAGAAGCCGGTGACTGATCTGCCTCACCCGGGAAGAGCGCAATGATGGTGCCAACTTGGGCCAGTGAAGCAACGTCCTCCACAACTAGACTGAAGAACAAAAGGACAGCAACTTGTCTGTTCCCCTTCCCCCAATTCCCCAATAAAAATCTTGAAAAAAAAAAACAGAGGTGGTACATATACAATGGAATATTACTCAGCCATAAAAAAAATTTTTTTTAAACAACAAAACAATGAAATCTTGCCATTTGCAACAACATGGATGGATGGACCTGGGGGTATGATATACTAAGTGAAATAAGTCAGATTGAGAAAGACAAATACTATATGATCTCACTTCTATGTGGACTCTAGAAAACAAACTGAAGGAACAAACGAAACAGAAACAAACTCATAGATCCATAGAACAAACTAATGGTCTCCAGATGGGAGGGGAGTTAGGAGAATGGGTGAAAAGGTGAAAGGGATTAAGAAATACAAATTACCTGTTATAAAAATAGTCATGGGATGTAACGTACAGCATAGAGAATATAGTCGATAATATTATAATAACTATGTATGGTGTCAGATGGTTACTAAATTATCAGGGGATCACTTGGTAAGTTATATAAATGTCTAATCATTATGTTGTACATCTGAAACTAATGTAATATTGTATGTCAACTCTAATTGGAAAATAAATTAATTTTTTTAAAGTGTAAAAGATGCAAGGGGGGAAAAAAAAAAACCTGGCATAGAGCCTGGCATATTGTTAAAGATGGATGCAAGGTAGCCGGTCTTGTTGTTTAACCATATCTGTACTCATCTAGAGGGAAATCATCCTCACAAATGGAAGACAGTGTTGGATAAAAATAAGTTTTTTCTTTTCTTTCATTTCTAGGTTTTTGATGTAACGAAAACTCCCCCTATCAAAGCCCTGCAACTTTGTACTCTTCTTCCTCATTACTCCGCTCGAGTGCTTGTCTGTGGAGGAGATGGGACTGTGGGCTGGGTCCTGGATGCAGTTGATGAAATGAAGATTAAGGTATCTACCTTTAACACCTACTTGCCTTTTACACAAGCACTTCCAAGATCGTTATACAGTGTTTTTTAGTTATATGTTTATTATGCAAGTGAATATGAGAAGACATTACCAATTTTGAATATTATCATTAAGCAGTCAGCATAACCTTTAGCAAAACAACATACAGTTGTGATATTTGTATCTTTTATTGCTTTGGTCTTTAAGTTTTACCAAATGTTATTGACCTACAAATAATCTGAAGAGAAAAATCTAAACTATATCTTGCATATTCTAGGGACAAGAAAAATACATTCCACAAGTTGCAGTCTTGCCTCTGGGAACAGGCAACGATCTATCCAATACGTTGGGCTGGGGTACAGGTTATGCGGGAGAAATCCCAGTCACACAGGTCTTAAGAAATGTGATGGAAGCAGATGGAATTAAACTGGACAGGTAAGTTACACTTCCCCCCAAAAGGAGACTTCTTGGGCTTTGAGAGCATTGTTTGGTTTATAAATAAACTCTTGTGTAAGTTATAAAGTTAAATAATTTAAAAGTAAAAGACTACATTAGTTGTACTTAAATGTAGATGCTGGTGTTTTATTTGGTTGTTATATAAGGACTGAAAGTCATAAGTTAGCCAATTAACTTATCTCAGATTTTGCATACTCAGATGTGCTTACTTTTTCAAATGCTGTTTTAATGGAAGGACTTTATCTCCCACGCATGCAGAGTTGATTGGTAATCATTTTAGTTAACTGGCAGTTGATTTGGGAATAATCACGAGTTTTTTTTAACCTCCATTTTTTAGATGGAAAGTTCAAGTAACAAATAAAGGATACTACAACTTGAGAAAACCCAAGGTATGTTTTTAGGGCTTCTGTTGCAGGTAGTTTCAGTGAACATGATGGAGTGCCTCCACTGTACAAGACGTAGCCCTGTGGTGGGACACAGACCTGGTGCTTCTCTCTAAGAGCAGAAGAGATTCCCCACATGCACAGTTCCCGAGTGGGACTGTAAAGAGTGATGTGGGAGAGAGCCGGTGCTCGGGTGCTCGACTCTGCCCTGGTAGATCAGGCTGGAAAGACTTCAGGGGAGGTCACATGTGACTTGGTCCTTAAACGGTAAATAAATTTAGGTCAACAGAGAAAGGAACAAGACTTTCCAAGCAGAGGAAATGGAGACGAGACGGTACAATTCATGGTTAGCAAATAGCAAATAATACAGAGAGAGCAGATCTGTATTTTTTAAAAGATGCTCTGGGGATAGTGTGAAAAGAGTTTAGAAGCCTGCACAAGAACAAAACAAGGGGGAGCTTAGGATGAGGACAACTCAAAGACATTTTAGAGGCAGACTTGATCAAGACTTGGCAGCCGATTGGTATTAGAGGAAGAGAAAAAAATGCATATTACTACCAGATTTCTAGTTTTTATCGTGGGATGTATGGGAAGGACATTAGCTAAGATAAGAAAAATAGAAAGGGGACGGCCGAGTGGCGCGTTGGTTAAGAGCTGGCTTGGGATGCCAGAGGGCCCCGGTTCAGATCCCACTTATAAGGGCCAGTGACACTGCCCTCCACAGCTAAGCTGCTGAACAACAGCTCAACCTGGAGCTGGGCTGCCGTGAGTCACCGGTGACTGCGTAGGCTGCAGCCCCTGTGGCAGTGGGTTGCCATGGGCTACCGTGTGTAGCCAGCAGCCAGCGTGAGCGGCCATCCAGATGCCGGCGACTGATCTGCCTCGCCCGGGAAGAGCGCAATGATGGTGCCCACTTGGGCCAGTGAAGCAACGTCCTCCACAACTAGACTGAAGAACAAAAGGACAGCAACTTGTCTGTTCCTCTTCCCCCAATTCCCTAGCCCTGTTCCCATCCCCCAATTCCCCAATTGAAAAAAAAGAAAGAAAGAAAAACAAAGAATTTCAGGTTTGAGATGGAAGAGAATGAGTTAGATTTTGGGCATATCAACCTTGAAGCTATGGCGCCTTAAACAAAAAGTTGGAGATTCAGGCTTATTGCTGAGGAACAAGACAGAGCTTGAAGATGTAGATTAAAGAATCCAGGCTAGGTTGTGTAGTCAGATAATCTAAGATGGTACCAATAGCCTGGGTTGAGACTGATAGAAGCCAATGTAATAGGACCACAGGAGTGGAAAGCCAGGGTGCCAAGTAGATGATAAGATCTGAGGTGTAGCATATTAAACAGAAATGGAAGGGAAATTCATATCTATACTGATCAGCCTTTGAACTGAAGCTTTATTACTAGATAGCATAAAATAGCTCTATGTGAATAGTAAATGCAGAAAGTATTAAATTTTCATAAAGAGCATAAAGAGATGTACATACTTAATATACCGCATTTCCCCATGTATAAGACGCACCCTTTTTTTCAAAAAATTGGGGGTCTAAAAACTGGGTGCATCTTATAAAGTGGTTGTAGTTTTGTTTTTTTGCTTGCATTTCCCGCTCTTTTCATGCTTGTTTTTGCGCTCATACAACCACTGTAAAAGATGCACCCAGTTTTTAGACCCCAAATTTTTCAAAAAGGGGTGAGTCTTATACATGGGGGACTACGATATAACACAGGCTTGGACTGAAGCATAATCTGTTGCTTATTGTTACCCTTTCCACAGGAATTCACAATGAACAACTATTTTTCTGTTGGACCTGATGCTCTCATGGCTCTCAATTTTCATGCTCATCGTGAGAAGGCACCATCTCTGTTTTCTAGCAGAATTCTTAATAAGGTGTGTTGGATAAAATAACATTTCCTGCTTATCACCGAAGGTACAGTAAAAATCAATGGTTCAATTCTATCTAGCACTTTCTCAAGTAGATTCAGAGAGAACTAACTTATGGGAACATTGACCTGCTTTGTGTAAGACTGTCAGATTAGATCCTTAAATGTATTTCATTAAAGTATTTTATCACAATAGCACATTTTTTAAAATTTAAAGTTGGAACGTTTTACAGCCTATTTTGCTTAGAGGGCAACTAAGTGGATTATATGATAGCTTATCTTACTTAAATGGCAACTAAAATTGGAAAGAAATTTTAGGCAGGAAAAGTGTTTGGTGAAGTCGTTAAAGGAAAAATAGATTCCATTGGCTTGGAAAAATTCCAAAAGGCAGATAAGGTAAGAGAAGGAGCAGTTTGTTTACCACGGCTTTTAACAAGGATCATTGCTCTGGTTTCTAGTAGAGTGGATTCCTTTGGTGGAAGTTTTGTCTTGGATTTTTTTTTAATGACTGTTGGTGATTGAGCAATAGGATGTTAAAAATAAATGTAAAACAGTTTTGTTTCTGGTTCTGTTTTACAAATATTTCAAATTTCCAAATAGTATCCTTTTATTGATATAAGTACTAAGGCAGTAAGTATCGCTGTTTATACAATTGGTAATTGACAACATTCTCAGTGCTTCCATCAACCTTTGAATATTCAAAAGTGACTATAAAATGTTTGCTAGATTTATCTGTATTCCTTTCATTAAATAACCTGAAGTGCTAGAAAAAGGTGGAATTTTCTAATTTTAATATAGTATTTTCTTATAAAAATGTAGCTCTTTTTGATAAACTGGGAGAAAACACCATCTAGGCACAAACCGCCCCTATCCCATATTCCCCCTAAAAAACGGCTAATTGAACTCAAAAGTAATGGGGCCCCTTCTTCCCATCAGCATCTAATCCACTCTAAGGTAACATGACTTAGCAGTCATGCCTGGGAGCTTTGGGACAGTGTCTTTTTCTTGCAGGGCTTGTTAGATTGTTGTAATATATTTTCTGTTCATTTCTCACAGGCTGTTTACTTATTCTATGGAACCAAAGATTGTTTAGTGCAAGAATGTAAAGACTTGAATAAAAAAGTTGAGGTAAGCTTTTAAAGTTTCGGTGGTCTCTGGATTATGAACATTTTGAAGTAAAAATGTTGACTTATCTATTAATATATTTTGCTAACATATATGGAGTATTTATTGTGTGCCGGGCACTTCACTAAGTGCTTTATATACAGTATCCCACTAAATTTTCACCACAGCACTATAAGGCAGGTACTGTTATATTCCCATTCTGCAAAAGAGAAAACTGTTTGAAATTAAGTAAACTGCCCACATACACATGTAATGAGGATTTGAACCCAGGTTTATATAGCTTCCAGAGTCTGTTTAACTCTTACGCTAAACAGCTTCACTCACACACGATGACTAGTGCGAGCTTATCTAACACAGTGCCTGACTCATCATGGACTCGCAGAGGAAGTTTCAACCCAAAGTTTAATTCATATTGTGGCGGTTATCTTGTATATATTCCTCACTTGCTTCCAAAAAGAATCTGTAATGGTTAATAGCAACGACAAGGACATTCATACCGAGAAACCTAGAACTAGTAAAATAAGTAAACAGGGAAGAGCTAAATAATCAATGGCTTGGGAACAGAGCGAAAAGAATGAGCAGGGAGTGAGGAGCCTGATTATACGTCAGCCCAGGAATGCTGCTGCAGTTAGGCAGACACTTAGCTCACAGCCTTTGCAGCCACGGCACAGGAGAATGGCACGGTTTCCCATGAAGAAGGTTTCCTTCTGCTGCGTCGTGTTTTCTTTGTCTTAGCCTTTGACAGCATTAGTAGAGCGAAGCATACAAGGTAGCACTTTATTTTGTGTCTGATATTTTGTCTATAGAAAAAATAAGTGTGAAGCCACCTACAAATGCCAGGCACTGTCCTAGGTACTAGGGATACAGTGATAAAACCCCTTGTTCTCACTAAGCTATAGTCTGAGAGAAGAAAGACGTTGAAACCACATTGCAATACAGTTTGAAAAGTGCTGTGTTAAGGAAGGCATGAAGGCATCCAGTCTTATAGGAATAAATAAGAGTGACACATAACCCAGAGGCTGGAGAAACTATCTAGGGACAGTGACTGTAACAAGGAAGTCTATCTGGAGGAATCTGAAAATGCAGTAAGAGTTAGCAAAGTGAATAAAAAGGTGAAAATTGTCCTAAGCCAAGAACAGTATGTACAAAGGCCCAGAGGCAAGAGAGAACATGGTATATTCAAGTGAGTTCAAGCTGGAGCATAGCTTACAGGAGGGAAAGTGGCAAGAGCTGAGGCTGGAGAGATGGACAGAGGCCAAATTGCAAAGGAGTTCCTAATAGCCTGTTCAGGAACTTCTATCATGAGCACCGAGTCATGCACGCCATTGAAGGGTTGTGATAGGGGTTGACAAATTTGCATTTTATAACTGGCGACCCAACTGCTCTGTGAGAGATGACTTAGAGGAGAGCAAAGCTAGAGCCAAGACTAGTTATGAACATTTTAAGGAAGAGTGATGGTATGCTGGACTAGGATGTTATCAGGAAGGATGGAGATGGATAGATACTTAGAAGTAGCATCAGTCGTTTTTAGTGATTAATTGGCCATGGAGGGTAAAGGCGAAGAAGTCAAAGAGAGCTCCTGGGTTTCTGGTTTAGGCAACTGCGGGGTGGGAGGCAGTACACTCTTCCCTGGGAAGTAGATTGGTAGGGGGGTTGCAGAGAAGATGTTTAACTCAGTTTCATACATAGGAGTTGTAGGTGCCACCGTCAGTTGGAAGTGTTTTGTGGGCAGGTTGGATACACAGATCTGGCCCAGTTCACTTTCATGGACCATCGAAATATAGCTGTCAGCACAGAGATGGCAATTAACAATATAGAAGAAGTAGCTAAGATCATCCTTCAGAGTCTGTAGCATGAGAAGAGAAAGGAGCCTGGGAGAGGCAGGAAACAGAGCTCTCCATCGTGACTGAGGAGGAATACCCAGACAAGCAGTCTGGATCCCAGAAAGCAGAAGGAGAGTAATTTCAGGAAAAGAGATAAGGGGTCAGCAGTGCCAGGTGCTGCTGACACAGCAAGGCAGGTAAGGCCTGACAAAAAGTAATGGGATTTAACAAAAAGGATGTCACCGTTGACCTTGGTAAGAAAAAAATAATAATGTGTTATAATTCATTTATTATAATAAACATTGGACCAGTGGGAAAGCCAGGTTACCTTGAGTAAGGAGGAAGAAGTAGCCTTGTCTCCCACGTGCACCTCTCACATCTCATGTATATGCAAGTGGCTGTGCATTCTAAGTGGGCGTGCCTGGAAACCACGTGCCCTGTAGTAATTAACTACTTGGATTTCTTTAAAGCTAGAGCTGGACGGTGAGCGAGTAGAACTGCCGAATTTGGAAGGTATTATCGTTCTGAACATCGGTTACTGGGGCGGCGGCTGCAGGCTGTGGGAAGGGATGGGAGACGAGACTTACCCTCTAGCCAGGTATGTGCGTTTACAGTCTGGTTGTTCGTTTGTTTGTTTATGGCCCTGTTTTCTTTGAAGCAGTCTGTGCTTTATAGACTCAACTTTAAAAAATTTTTCCCTCAAATTTTCTTTTTTGTATACCTCATTCGTATTAAGTGTTTAATAAGCTGATGATCCACCCACATTAAAAACTAATTGTCCTGACATGGCTGACTTTATGTTATCGCATCATATAATCCATACCTCCTTTTTCCAATTTTAGGCATGATGATGGTTTACTGGAAGTCGTTGGAGTATATGGGTCTTTCCACTGTGCTCAGATTCAAGTGAAACTGGCAAATCCTTTTCGAATAGGACAAGCACATACAGTGCGGGTAGGTGAAGTGTTATTGTAACAGGCTAATTTGTTACAGTCCATTTCTAAGCCATTGATATGTATAAGAAAATATTACACACTAAAGCTTTCCTTAAATAGTGGTTTACAGCCCACGCTGTTAATCACCCTCCACCAGGGGCTTGAGTGGGATGGGGAAAAATAGGAAATAAGGCCCTCGATCCAGTTGAAGAGATAAAGCGTTCAGTGGAAAAGAATCCTTTAAACAATCAATGAATAAAGATATATTCAGATTAATTTGCTAACAAATGTCCCTAAGAAGGGGCAAAGGACTATAGATGATGTTATTAAGAAAGACCTTTCAGAGCTTTTTTGGGACTGACGTTTTTCTAATTATTTGTTCTCTGATACCAGCTGATTTTGAAGTGCTCAATGATGCCAATGCAAGTTGATGGGGAGCCATGGGCCCAAGGGCCCTGCATTGTCACCATAACTCACAAGACGCATGCACTGATGTTGTACTTCTCTGGAGAACAAACAGACGATGACATCTCTAGTACTTCAGATCAAGAAGACATAAAGGAAACTGACTAGCTGGATGAGAAAATGAAAACTTACTCCAGAATCCTCACAAACCAGTAGACATAGAGTCATCCAAAAAGTAGAAATTCTGTCAACTATTTAGTCTTTATTTCACCAGTAGTATAATGAGTATACATTTCTGTAAATAGCATTCCAAAAACAGCCAGACTTCCCAGTGATTACAAATGCCTGTGTTTTTTTTTTTCATCAAAACACTTTGATCACATAGTACTCATTTTTTAAAGTCACAAAAGGTTGCGTGAAGGTAACTTGTTTTTTCATGGCTTTATGTTTGTGAGTGAGGTTTGCTCTGAAGGGTACGCTCTCACTCCTTATTCTTGAACCATATGTTTGATGTGGGTGGAAACATCATTTCCACCTTAATTTTTAATATGGTGACACTATATCATTTTAAAAATTAACTTACGTTTTTGAAAGGAGATGGTTGGTTTCAGACCAGTGTGGTTAATGCAGGGCACCCTCCTGCAGCATGGCTTTTCAGATTCCTACATACAGCCCAGCACCAAGTGGGTCCACAAGTATTTATTTCCAGGAAACCCTAAAAGGAGAAATGTAAAACAAAGACTACTTAACATTTTTATTATGATTTTTATTTTGGAAGCGTTTCCAGACGCCCAGATGTTTGGTTATCCCTGGTAATGACCACGTTGAATTGAAATTCAGGATCTTGTTTCTAACCCAGTATAACCCAAAGAGAGCCACATAGGTAAATTGGTAAAAATTAACATAGGTGAATTGGTAAAAATTAAGCACTCTGGATTGAAAGTTAGGGGTTCCGAGCTGGGCAGTACACCAGTCTCTTTTGACTAAAAGACAGTGTCACCCATTCAAAAAAAATGTACTAAAGAAAATTTACTAGTTATATTAATCACTCAAAAACAGTTCAATAATGAGTGATAAGTTTAAAAAATTTGGTGGTCTTATAGTTGTTTAAAATACAATAGTTTTTTAGAGCCAAAGTACTTAGAATTTCCCCTGGGGAAGTTCCAAATCCTCTGCTAAAATGTTTGTATCATATTTATTTTAAAATGAGAGAGAGATATTTTTTTTACTTATTTATTTTCTTCATTGTGGTAACGTGTTTAGTGTTTACAATATATAGCTTTATTTAAGAAGTGAAACTGATCACATAAATTCTAGTCACAATCAGAAATGTAGCCTATCGACTAAGCAATTAAAACATATAATTCTCCTAACAGTTATTCTCATTCTTCAGAAATATTTCTCAATTTTTTTTTTTTTCCAAAGAAAAGGTTTGGGGTGGGGAGTGAAAGCACTGGCAAACTCCTTTTGGATAACTGAAAGTTTTATTTCATTGTTTTGTTTGACCCTCAATTGCCAAAAACATATTGAAGGACTAGTCTCATGGTTACCCATTACAGGGTGCTCTGCTCTTGTGAACCAACGTACTCCTTTGGGTCCTGTACTTAGATTCATTGGGCCTCCTGTCTGGTGTTTTTCTAACAAATGGCCCGTTTGTGTACTTGCTGGTCTTTCACAACATTAATCTCTGAAAGATTAGAATGTATCCCCCAAAACACCATTAGCTCTCCTTAAGGAACTATTATGAACCTGTCATCCATGAATTGCTGTAAACTTCAATTTCAGTCACCTTCAGGCCCAGGAACAACTTAGTGCTGTATACAGTAATCAGTACATTATATAAAATACTTTTTATTTTGCTTAGATTAACCTCTTCCAGATCTCAACAGGAGATGCTAAATTCTAGTACTGAAAGATTCTGTGAGCAGATCTGTTTCACCTTATTCATACACCTTTCAGTAGGTAACCTATTGTGGTGGGAGTTTTGTAGATTGTCTTTTATGGGCTGATCATGTTTTGAGTATAATGAGTTTTATTCTTTAATTCATGATCAAAATTGTTACAGATGTTACATTTTACAAACATACTGTTAAGTTCACTTTGCTTTAGGCTGTGTTATCTATAATTCGTAGTGCTAATTGTCAACTCAGAACATACAGTTAATTTGGGATATCAGAAATAAAATAACTAGTCTTTTTTTTTCATTGTTAAAACTACTCTAACTATAATGTTACATTGGATTTAGAGCAGGTTTATCTATAACACCGTCATTTATTTAAACAAATTGGTTTTTCGGGTTTCATAATCCATTGAGGTTTTTTTCCTCAGTCACCCTTCATGAAGTTTTCCTGTTGCTTTATTTACTCATTCTGACTTAATTTTTATTTAGGAAAGTTATTTCAGAATACCATATTATAAAACATATTATCTTATTTCAGCAAAATTCACTTTTTTAGGCACATTTACTCAGCATTTCAAATAAATATATAAGCACGTGTCTTGTTTTAAATAATTACAATTTACATGACTCATGTTTGCAAGTTATATATTAGGTAGCGATTGTTTACATTCCCAGAGATTCTACACTTTACAGAAGATAATTTGCCATAAGATTTCCCTGTTCCGTTTGAAATGGCCTTGATTTTTTACAATAATAGCTTCTATATTCTCAGGAAGAAATATATGAAGCAAAGCATATCTCCATGCCTGTTTCAGTTTCTCTCGTCTTTTGCTGTCCTCACACATTCCTAACCCCTGGTAAATTTGGTGGGTTACTCACTCAGTACCTGGCAGCTCTTAATGGGTCCCTCATAGAAGTAGATGGTGATCATTTTCAGTACTTTGATACGTTTAATAGAAAACACACTGACTTGTGTTTTAAAACATAGTTTGTCTAATGGGAAGATTACATGATCTTAAGTGTGTTTTAGGTTTTTCTGCAACAATTAGCTGTGTGAGCCCTTAATTATAAGCGAATGTTTATAAAAGTTTTATAGTCAAAATTATTTTATTTTTTAAGGTGTGTCAAAAATTGCTTTTTGAAATATATTTGCCTAATTAGAGTTGTCAAATATACTGTGACTCCAACTGTATAAAGTCCTTTTTGTGCTATAAAAAGGAATACTACCAACATGTCAGAAAAAGATAGTGTGCATTTGTAATATAAAGTTGTATTTAACATATTAATTTTAAATTTGCACTAACTAAAAAACTTTAAAGGTTATATTAATTTATAGACTCATGTGGATCCGAATACGTAATTCGTACTTTTCAGCTGAAAAGGTTATACTTTCTTTAGAATGAGTGATAGTTTTATGTGGTTTTCCCTCAAAATGATAATATTGAAACAAGACCCAGCACTCTATATTAGTATTTTTTTTTTAATTCCACGTAACTTGGGACAAGGAAATGTAGGTAGACTTAATTTTAAAAAGGAAAAATCTAGACATTTAAAAAGGAAAAAATAGTGGTGTTACTCAAAAGGTGGTTTTGGTTTTGCTTTTTAAAAGCATGTCCCTGCCTTCCTCAAATTTTCCCTTTAAGGCCTAGCTCCTGTTGCTCAAACTGTGATCTGCAGGCCGTCTGCAGCCTCAGAGTCACCCTGGAGCTGGGTGACACCATGGATGTGTAAGCCCAGCAGCTCTGGACTTTGTGAATCAGTGTCTCTGGAGATGGGATGTAGGCACCTCGTTATTAACAAGCACCTCGGCACTTCTGGTGTACACTGAAATTGTAAAGCTACTGGTCTGTACCTCGTGTTCCCCCAGGGCTTTGCCAGATGGATGGATACCATGCAGGAAAACTGAATTAATTAGATGTTCTTAAAATTGTCTTTCTTCACTACACTAATAACTGTCCTCTTCCCCCTCACCAAACCTTTCTTTTAAAAGAAACTCTGTGAAAAACTTGCTAATATCCTATCCAAGTTGACATATGTATCTAAACTCTAATACATAAAAAATGGTGCCTCAGATTCTGACGTGGCTGCAATTCATGGAGGCTGGACAGACGAGCAGCGCTTCAGGGGCAGCGAGTGGGCGCCCCAGAGGCTCCTGCTCTCGCTTCGGTCAGCGCTGCCCCATGCTCGGGTGCTGCTTCAGATAAGATTTCAGTCGATAAAATATTTCCTCTTTCAAAACAAATTCCACTATTTTTTTTTTTTATAAAGAGTTTGGAGGCCACTACTCTAATGATTCTGGTTAATTTTCTACTGATCTTTACAAATTCAGAAACCTCGTGTTTTTTGGCTTTGAAAAGAATATTTTGGAGGTCTCAGTTGCTGCTTGGAATATGGCCACTTGGCTATTTCACAAGTTTTAAAGGCGTTTTGTTGAATAGTAAAGCACTGGCTTAGCCTGTTTCTCATATTTCTAATTTTAGTAAAGTATAGAAATGGTCTGTGTATTTAATTTTAGTTGTGTAAATACACGCTCACACACACATTTTCCTTCATGGCCCTGACCGTGATCAGTTCATGAGGCTTGCAGGTCTCAAAAAGGTACCTTCTGGGCCGGCCGAGTGGCTCAGTTGGTTAAGAGCTCGCTCAAGAGTTTGAGCTCTGAGCAACAGCGGTTCGAGTCCAGCCCGAGCTGAGCAGCAGCTGAGCTGCCAACAGGTAGCAGGATGGCTCAGCTAAAAAAAAAAAAAAAAAAAGGTACCTTCCAAGTTTCTAGAGAAAGAATCAAAAAAATGTCATCCTCTAATACCGAAGTTGAAGTGTATTGCCAATCTTAGACCTAGGACACTTCCTCAGTCTCTGCAAGGATGCCCTGGGCTACCTCACCATTGAAAGACAGTGTCAAAGCAGAATGCACTTAACAGAATATAAGCTATAGTATAATCTAGGAAATTTCCATCGTGGGGTGCTTCTTGATGACTGACATGGAATGTTGAAAAGAGCTGGAAAGTGAGGTGGCTTTCCTCTAACAGCATCCAGGCAAGAGGACATCCCGATCAGATGAGGAGATGGGGCTACCTGTGAGAAAATGCCCAGAGAAAGGAGAGGTCTTTGTGAAGTCTGGGTGACAGTGGTTCATAAGAACATTTGCTCTGTTATTCCAGTTCTAGGCTCTGCCAGCCGCCTTTCTCTTGAATTTGATCTGCTTACGTGAGCCCAGCAGGTAAATTGGCTCTCTGATTTGTGATTCTGTTTTAAAGCCCCCTGGGTCCCTGGCCCGGATCAACCTTGCAGGTGAACTGACTGAATCAGATCTCTGAATCCAGTGTTGAGGACACTTGTGGGGCTCTGCTAGGCAGCCAGCAGGCCTCGCACTTTCTTGCCCTCTGGCCACCGAACTGTATACCTACCACTTAATTACCCTGTGTTAATTGCTTTTTTTGTGTTGGGTCTGTATCATTGTGGTCATTGCCTACAGACAAATGTAAATTAAAGCATTTGATACGTTGAAGATGTTGGCTTGTTTTTTAATAAAATTAAATACAGCCCTTAACAAGTACTATCCTGCGTTGTTTTTGGACACAACAATGAGAAAACTAGTGGCTTTGAGTTAGTTTTACAGAAGATAGTCCTTGGTCTACCCCAGGGCAAACATACAACATGTGGCAAGTTCTGGGTCAGATACTTCTGGAAAGAAAGAATATAAAATTTATTTTGTATGGCTTTTGTAGCCGTGGGGCACATAGTGTACACACTTGAATGACGCTTAGGAGAAACATACATTCCCATGCTTATAGACTGGCTCAGGGCAAAGCAGAGCAGCAAGTGCAGTGAGATAAATGAGTGAATTCTCATTTCAGTCAGTCCAGTGGGAAGAGTACAGAACTCATTTGAAACACCTAGGTGGAAAACCCAGCCTCTGCCACGGTTTAACACTGGGCAAGCAAACCACTTGTTCTGCCTGAGCCTCAATTTTCTTTATAAAAGTGAGAGTTGATGCCCACCTCGAGGTTGCAAACTCAAATGATGAGAGGAACTAGGCAGGTGACCAACATAGGAGTGGAGGGAACTGCTAGAAACTAGAAAGCGCCTGATTATAGGAAAGCAGGTACAGTGGGAACAGAACTTTTCTTTCTAGAAAAGACAAAAACAGACTTGATAATCTAATTTTGAAATACTGATTGGCAGCTAATTACCTGTAGTCTCCCACAGGGTCATATGATTATAGTGGAGGGGGAAAGTGAAGACCTCTTACTATACCTGGCAGAAATACGCATTTCCTTCCATCTGTGATTGCGATTTCGTGTAACTTTTTTTTTTTTTTTTTTTTTGTAGCTGAGCCATCCTGCTACCTTTTGGCAGCTCAGCGGCTGCTCAGCTCGGGCTGGACGCGAACCGCTGTTGTTCAGAGCTCAAACTCTTGAGCGAGCTCTTAACCAACTGAGCCACTCGGCCGGCCCTTCGTGTAACATTTTTAATTCATTTCATTAGGTATTAGAGGAAGGAGATGCTGTGATCCAGCTTCATTCTGTCATCTTTACCCGGAAGTCCATTCTTACATATTTTTTGAAATAACTTAAAATTCATTGCTCAGATGCCTGCTTTTGTTTTTGTTTTTTCTTTAACCAACGCCTTTTTGATCAGTAATTTTAAACATGGATTGATTATCCTGCTTGGCTGTGATACCCACTGATGTTCACAAGGAAGGCTCTTGTTAGCTAAATAACCCCTGACAAGTCCATGGTTTGACTTCTTAAACAGCATTAACACACATTCGTTGAGCACTTGCGGGTTGTGCTAGATGCTTTTATTTACTTTTATCTCTTAGAATAAACAGTTCTACGAGGTAGACATACACTATTAATTTTATGGATTGGTAACTCAGAGCTAGATATTGATCCCAAGTCCTCATCCCTGCTGCCTTTTCATCAGCAGCATAACCACCACCAACGGTGTTTTAAAAACGTTGAAAATAGGCAGACCTAGTTATGGAGCTGGGCACTAAGAATGATGGGTTTGTGATACAGCCCTCAAAGGGACTCCACACGAGGAGACGAAAGGTACATATACAAAGATAAATTACTTCTGGAAGGAATTCAAAGATGTTGATGAGCTGAAAGTGTTTCACATTGCCTATAAATAAGAATTTATTTATTTATTTATTTATTTATTTATTTATTTATTTATTTATTTGGAGACTAGGCAATGGAAAGTATTTTTCTCATACATGAATAGATAGAAAAGTAAATGAGTCTGTGAGAAAGCTGTGTACACTGAGCTCTTGCGGACAGAGAGCTGAACTTGTTCATCTTTGCATTCAAAGGAATGAGCATTTCCTGTCTTTTGTGAAGATTCTGTTGTGTGTGTGATGGAACGCGTCCTCAGCAGGCTGTTACTCTAAGCCTCCAGTTTCCAGCCTATGGGAGTCACTCAGCAGTCTGAACAAATGAAGTTGCTGAGGTGCTGCATTGACAGGGCAGCCAGGCTAAGAGCAAAGCTGTATGCTCCTACAGCATGCGTGCGTGTGTCTCACACCCCATTCTCCAGAAAGCGCCCTCCAACCAAAGACTCCAGCCCAAAGGGTGTGTTCATACCACGTGTACTCACACTGGGAGGGAGGGGCGTTGGAACACGTCATGTGGAGGAGCAGCGATCCTAAACAGAGCAACGGGAGACCATGACCCATGACTTGGGAAGGCAGACCCTGGGGCCACGCCAGGCGTAGCAAGTTGGTGGGGTTTATCATTCAATATTGTTGCTTTGTTAAGGAATATAGGGGCATAATTGGCAGCACGGGGGGAAGGAACTATCTAATAGAAAGGCAAAGAACAAAAAATATGAAAGAGAGGAGACAACTGTGGGAGAGAATTCCAGCATCTAATTTTCACCTTCTGTTAGTGTCCATCTTGCCATACATAAGGTTGGGCATGATCACTTCTATAATCATATTCTCTCCTTTTCCCCACTGCTGTTTCCTAAAAGTGTGCAACAGTGGCTAGTACTGCTATACCTTGTTTCTGGTTATTGGCTACCTTCCACAGTGACAAATGAAAGGTCACTGTGTTTCATTGTTAGAATGAGCTAAAGAAATCAGGCATATTAAGCAATTAGAATGAGTAATGTCTCATTATGAATCATGAAGGGAGAGAAAATCAAAACACAAACCACCCCCACCCAACAGGTGGGGCTTCTCTTAATAGGGCAAAGGGCTGCTCACACAATAGTACACAATTGTGTAGAGACACAACAGGGAAATAAATGCAGAAGCTTTGTGGTTTACATTTCATAGAACGTTTTTAAGATTATATTGCTTGCATCTGTTTCTAACTAAAGATAGTTGGCAGCTTCTACATCATTAGAAAATTTAGATTTATATTCTAAAAGATAATTTTCCAATAAGGAAAACGCAGTACAGATTGCATTCAGCCTTTTCTTTAGGTGTTGTATAAAGAGGTATCACTTTTTACAGATAAGCAATGAGTGCTTTATAAAGTGAGAATACGTTTCTAAGATTTTTTTTAAAAAGCAAATAACTTGTTACCTTACAACCTCATCCTTGACTGCCCCCTCCCCCCCCCCACACACACACACCAGCCCCTGACCTAACAAGGTCACGAGGGAGTGTCCTGGAAAACTGGGACCCCGGCGGAAAGATGTCGGTTATCTCCCTTAGTTCATGGCCGCAGCTGCAACTGCACCATCCTGGGGGTTGTGTGTGTGGAGGAGTACGAAGGCACAGCATGTGCTGGAGTACAATGGGGCTGGTTGATGGAAACTGGCCTTAAGGCACTTATCACACAGACTTTAGAAAGAAAGTTTCTTTACTCTTTTGAAGTTTCTCAATAAAAGCTACATGTTTGGCCCCATTTGGGACTCTGTTCCAGAGAGAGAGAGAGAACTGCAGTACCCTGGCCTCCTGTCTAACTCTGTCTTTGTCTCTTGTGTTTCTTTAACCCTTCGCTATCCCCTCTGACTCCTCACTGCCCGTGCTGTGCGGGATGCAGCAACTTGTTAAGGAAGCATTGATTTGGTTTGGCATTTTAAGAATTCAGTTTCTGTGCTCTAAACAAGTGACACTACTCTTTGTATCACCTCAAGGGTTATTACATCTGGTAGTTCCAGTAGCATAAGGTGATTAATAATCCAATATTATTAACGGATATTGATATTGAAGGTCAAATGCTATTTTTGTGTCCATGAAAACTTTACATAGAGAAAAATGAATGTCAAATTGCAAACTGAGCAATTTTTTTTCATAAGCATTCCCCTATCCTCAAGAATAAAACAAACAAACAAACAAAAACAGAAAAGAATAAAATAACTGTAATTTCACAGAACAACAGTAAATTAACATAGATGCAGGCCCACCTGAAACTAGTATGTGTTTAAGGAGAAAAAAAAAGACTGAGAGAATTATGGCAGATTTTTTCCCAAATATTACCACAGTACTACATGCTATTCTACATTCTTAGTTATGTAGGGGAGGAAGAAATTTTCCTCTACCCTTCTAGGTTCTTTCAGTTGGTCTAATAATCAAATTGACATGAGACAGATTAACGAGAGAAAATAACCAAATATAAATACATACGTTTTGGAACCCCATATACATGCCAGGTTCAGAGACAAAAAGTTAAAATGAAGTATATATGGCATTCTAAGCTAAGGATGAAGTAAGTCACCTTGGGGCTTCTGAAGAGAGGAAGGTCATCACAGGATGATAAGAAGAGTAGATGTTCAGTAATTAGATGTTTGCCCTGCCCTGTCATAAAAAGTTATCTCTAGTAATAACATTTATTATGGGCAAGTCCCCCAATTTAAATTCTTTTATTTTTTTATTTTTCCAATTTAAATTCTTTAAGGAAGAGATAAAAGTTTCTCATGAGCCTGCAGAGTCTTGATTGCCTTCAGCTCAAAATAATCCATATGCCAAAGTAGCATATCTTGGGGAGACCTGTACTGATCCCCTTTAGTTCTATTAAGTGCAAATGGTGTAAACACAATAATTTAAAAGAAAAAGAGAGGCCCGGCTGAGTGGCGCGTTGGTTAAGAGCTGGCTTGGGACTCCAGAGGGCCCCGGTTCGGATCCCACATATGAGGGCCAGTGACACTGCCCTCTACAGCTAAGATGCTGAACAACAGCTCAAC
>NW_017731379.1:922730-930442 GCF_001890085.2 Hipposideros armiger
GCCTCACCAGAGAAGAGTGCAATGATGGTGCCAACTTGGGCCAGTGAAGCAACGTCCTCCACAACTAGATTGAAGAACAAAACGACAGCAACTTGCCTGTTCCCCTTTCCCCAATTCCCCAGCACTGTTCCCATCCCCCCAATTCCCCAATAAAAATCTTAAAAAAAAAAAGCAAGACCCAAATATACATTGCTATAAGAAATGCATTTTAAATATAATGACAGGTTAAAAACCAAAGGATGGGAAAAGAGATATGTCATGATAACAATAATCAAAAGAAAGCTAGTATGTCTATATTAATATCAGACAAAGTCGTTTTCAGAGCAATCCAGAGATTAAAAGTGCATAATGATAAAGAAGTCAGTTCACCAAGGAGATATAAATATTCTAAACATTTATGCACTTAAAAAGAGAGCTTCAAATTACATAAAACAAAGACTGATAAAACTTCAAAGAGAAATACAAGCACATACATCAACATTTTTGGTCAGTGATTTAAACACCCTTCTCACAAGAACTGATCCAAGTAGACATAAATCAGTAGCCATATAAAAGCCTTGAACAACACTATTAACCAACTTGGCCAATTGATATTTAAAGGACACTCCACCCAATAACAGCAGCATACACACTCTTTTCGAGTGCACATGTAATATTTTCCAAGCTAGATCACATTCTGAGTCCTAAAACAGAACTTGATAAATTTAAAACAATTCAAACCATGCAAAGTATATTCTCAGACCACAATGGAATTCAATTAAAAACCAGTAACGGAAAGATATCTGGAAAGCCTCCCAACTATGTGAATGCTAAACAACACTTCTAAATAACCAGTGGGTCAAAGAAGACATAAGGGAAACTAAAAGTATTTTGAACAGAATGAAAATGAAATCAGGGCTATCCAGTTTCCAGATCTACATATGAGAAGCTTGGAATTTGCCACTCCATCCTAACAAGTCAAAGCTGAACAAACTAAAAATTCAACAACTCATCTTGAATTTGTAAGAGAGAGAAGAACACAGGGCAAACCACTGCTCCCAAAATTGGAGAAATAGTCAGACAAATACAAGGAGTCATGGCTTTCCAGAGCAGAGACTCACCAGAGACTAGAGCTAAAATCATCCCTGGAACCAGGCCACAGTAGGAAGATCACCTGAAGTAATGGACGAATTGCTGAGGCTCAGTGCAGACAACTCTGAGAGTTAAAAATTCCAAGGGGAACCAGTGATGGACGGTCCCTACCATATTGTGAGATTTACCTCTAAGAGGCCAACCAGGTTCCCACAGTACATATGGGGGGGGGGAATCCCCTCAAGCTTTTGGCAGGGGGAGGGAATCAGGAACCAGTTTGAAATACACCAGAGCACTCTGCTTTTCCTAACAAGCTCTGCCCTCAAGACAAACTAATTAGCCAGAGCCTATCCTGCTGGGGTTTTATCAGAGCCTAACTAGCCTGTCCCACTTAGGGGAGGGGAGGAAAAACTGAGAAACATCTGTGAAGGTCACAGTCCAGAAACGTAGTTTCACTGAAAGAGAGAGACCTAATCATAGGACATCCCCCCTCCCCCCACACCTCACCACCACATTACCAAAGGCCTATTTACAGCAGTTCCTCTTACCCAGTACGTCATAACCTGACTAGCAAGAAAAATTACAAGGTACGCCAAAAGACAAAAAAACACAATTTGAAGAGAAAGAGCAAGCATGCGAACAAGACATGGCAGAAATATTGGCATTATCAGCCTGGGGATTTATAACTATGATTATATGCTAAGGGCTCTAATGGATAAAGCAGACAGCATGCAGGAACAGATGGGCAGTGTAAGCCTAGAGATGAAAGTCCTAAGAAAGAACCAAAAAGAAAGGCTAGAGCACAAATACACTGTAACAGAAATGAAGATTGCCTTTGATGGGCTTATTAGTAGACTGGACATGGCTGAGGAAAGAACCTCTGAGGTAAAGTATATATCAACAGAATCCTCAATATCTGGAAAACAAAGCAAAGAGAACAAAGACTGAAAAAAAGAGAGCAGAATATCCAAGGACTATTGGACAACTACAAAAGTATAATATACACAATATAATGGAAATAAGCAGAAGGAGAATAAAGAGAGAAAGGAACAGAAAAACTATCTGAAAGAATAAAGACTGAGAATTTTCCCTACATTAATACCAGACACCAAACCACAAATCCAGGAAGCTTAGAGAACATCCAGCAGGATACATTTCCAAAAACTGCATCTAGGCCTATCATCATCAAACTACTGAAAATAAAAGATTAACTAAAAATCTGGAAAGAAGCCAGAATAAAATAACACCTTCCCTATAGGGGAACAAAGATAAGAATTACATCCAATTTCTCCTTGGAAACCATGCAAGGAATAAGAGGGAGAGTGAAATATTTAAAGTGTTGAGAGAAAGAAACCCTCCACTCTAGAATTCTGTACCCTGTGAAAGTATCCTTCAAAAGCGAAATAAATAGACTTCAAGTGGGTTATTGGTATTTTATATCAGAAAACAACAACAACAAATCAATTTTACAGATTGCAAACAAAAATAAAAGCTGTTTCTCTTTTTAAAAAAAAGTAAAGGAAAAATAGACTTTCTCAGACAAAAAAAGAGAGAGAATTGTTGCTAGTAGACCTGCCTTGCAAGAACTGTTTTAAAAAGTTCTTTCGAGAAGGAAAATAACATAGGTCAGAAACTCAAATCTACATAAGGTAAGCAAGAACACTGAATAAGGAATAAGTGAAAGTTAAAAAAAAAAACTGTAGGGCCGGCCGAGTGGCTCAGTTGGATAAGAGCTGGCTTGGGATGCCAGAGGGCCCTGGTTCGGATCCCACATATGAGGGCCAATGACACTGCCCTCTACAGCTAAGATGCTGAACAACANAAAAAAAAAAAAAGGCATAGGAGGGCTGAATGGATAAGAAAACAAAACCCTTACCTATGCTGTCTGCAAAAGACTCACTTCAGATTGAAAGACACACAGAGACAGAAAGTAGAAGGATAAAAAAAGTTATTTTATGAAAATGAAAACAAAAAAGCAAAAAAAGTTGGGGTAGCAATACTTATACCAGACAAAGTAGATGGGTTATTTTTTGTTTTTTGTTTTTTTAAGGAGGGCGCAGCTCACAGTGGCCCATGCAGGGATCAAACTGGCAACCTTGGTGTTATCAGCACCATGCTCAACAACCTTGGTGTTATCAGCACCGTGCTCTAACCAACTGAGCTAACTGGCCGCCCCAAGACAAAGTAGACTTTAAAACAAAGGCTATAACAAGAGACAAAGGAGGATCCAGTAATCCCACTTCAGGGTATTTATCCAAAGAAACCCAAAACACTACTTCAAAAAGACGTGTGTATCCATGTTTATTGCAGCATTGTTTACAACAGGCAAAGATGTGGTGGCAGCCTGGGTGTCTGTCAATGTAAGAATGGATAAGAAGAGGTGGTACATATATAATGGAATATTGCTCGGCAATGGAAGGGAATGGGTTCTTGCCATCTGTGACTGCATGGATGGACCTGAAGGGTATTGTGCTAAGTAGAGTATCAGACAGAGAAAGAGAGATGCAATGTGATTTTGCTTATACAAGGTCTAACAACTAAGTTCACGAACTCATCCTAGAAAAAGTGATACAGACCTCATTGCTGAATATCACTACGGTCACCTGTGAAGTACTCCCCTTGGGAAACTATGCACCGATGCCAGTGCCTAGTCCACCCTTCAAGTAATTTTGGAACTTTTTTTCAGGAACGGCCATTAGAACTGTCTTTGTATTACCCTTGATGTCCTGAATGTCATCAAAATATCTTCCTTTCAATATTTTCTTTATCTTCAGGTAAAGAAAGAAGTTGTTGGGGGCCAGATCAGGTGAGTAGGGAGGGTGTTCCAATACAGTTATTTGTTTACTGGCTAAAAACTCCCTCACAGACAGTGCCNAAAATAAATTACATCAATGTTACAAGTGACAGAAGGGAAAAATTAGGATTATTTTGTTATTATGAGGTACACCATAAAGTGGTATGGTGTTTTTTGAAAAGTGGACTTGGATTAGCTGTAAACATATATTGCAAATTCTAGGGCAACCACTAATAAAGGTTTTTGGTTTTTGTGTAAGTATATCCAATATACTAAGAAAGGACAGAAAATGAAACCATATAAAAGCTCAATTAAAACCACAAAAAGCAGAAAAAGAGTGGAAGACAAAAATAGAAACAAAGAACAAGGGCAACAAATGGAAAACAGTAAAAAAATATAACAGATATTAATCAAAATATATCTATAATCACTTTAAACATCAATAGTCTAATGAACCAATTAAAACACAGATTGTCAAAGTAAAACAAGAATCAAGACCCAACTATACTCTTTACAAGAAACCCACTTTATTTATTTTTTTTGAAACCCACTTTAAATATAAAGATGCATATAGATTAAAAGTAAATGGATGGAAAAAAATATACCATACTGTCATTGATCAAAGAAAGCAGAAATAGCTATTAATATATTAATCTCAGACAGAACAGACTTCAAAGCAAGAAAGGACATTACATAATGATTAAGGGGTTAATTCCAAGAAAACATAACAATTCTTGGTGTGTATGCTCCTAATAACAGAGTTTCAAACCTGTGAGGAAAAACATTATTAGAACTGTGAGAACAAATACATGAGCCCACTCTCATTGTTGGGGACTTCAACACCTCTCTACTAGTTAGGACATATTTGAACTCTACAACACCATCAATGGACTGGATATAATTGACACCTATAGACTACTTCATCCAGCAACAGCATAATATACATTCTTCCTAAACTCATATGAAACATTCGCCAAGATAGCCCACATTCTGGGCCATAAAACACACCTTAACAAATGTAAAGGAATAGAAATCATACAATATCTGCTCTCAGACCACAGTGGAATTAAACTAGAAATCAGTAACAGAAAGATAACTGGAAAATCCCCCTCAAAAGTGTGGAGATTATGTAGAAGGACCCAAGATGGCAGAGTAAACATGGTGCCTGTTTCCTCCCATGACCACATTAAAATAACTAAATTATAAAACAATCAACCTCTAGAACCATCTGAAGTCTAGCCAAACAGAAGCCCTATAACTAAAAATATAAAAAAGAAATTCTGGTAGGAGGGGCAGAAACGCAGAACGGGTCCCAAACCTCTCTGTGGTGGTTGAGAAACAGGAGGGTATCTCAGCCACAAAGGTTCCCCCTGGAGGATGGAGGGACCCCAGCTCCACACACCAGGCTCCCCAGCCCAGAGTACTGGTGCCAGAAAGAGGAGCCCCACAACAGCTGACTGGGAAAAACAGTAGAGATTCTGACTGTTGATGTGGGACAGAAGGCTGCGGAAAACTCAGACGTCCTTTTAAAAGGCCCAAGCACAGACTCACTCAGTTACAGACATTCACTGTGGGCTCCAGTGGAGGAACAGTGATTCAGGGGGGCCTCGGAAACATACGGGGGGAAGACTGAGGAGTGTGGCTTCAGGTGAAGGACTGGAGGACAGTCTGTAGTCTCCCAGTGAGGAGTCCACCAGGTGAGCACCATCTTTTCTATGTTGAGCCCACCCCCACAGGCCAAATCTCAATCTGATTGGCCTGGTGAGCTTCACTGCTCTGCCCTGCTGACTCAGCTGGGACCCATCCCACCCAATTCCTGCACTGCTAGAGGCACTTTCTCAGTGAGAATTGTACTCTTTCTTGGAGAACTATCAGAGTCCAAGGGCCCAAGGCAGGCAGCGACTGGCCTCAGAGTGCTCTGAGACTTTTACTGAGTAGCTCCAGGCTCAGCACTGGCACCAAATCTGAGTCTACATTAACATGGTGACCATAACTCTTCCCACTCTAGCGACTCCTGTCTCACCCAACTTGCATACCGCACAAGGCTTTATCAGTGGCTGAACCTTCAGGGAGTTGGCAGGTGACAGCACACTTCCGGGTATCCTGGCTTTTTACAGAGCTATTCCAGGCTCAGTACTGGTGGCAGACGTACTCAGTTCACAGCATGGCCTCTCCCACGCACCTCCAGGTTTAGCACAGGCAGTGAACAACTGCGGATTGCTTTGTAGCTCCTACCAGGTAGACCCCAGCCAGACATAGGCAGTGGCTGACCTGGGCCTGCAACACAGCCCCTTCCATGAGGCCCCAGAACCAGTATACTTGGAGGTTGGCTTCAGGCCACAACAGAGCACTGCCCAATTAGCCCCACAAGTGACACACATGTAGAGTGATGTCAACAAGCACCAAAGCCCACTAGGGCAAATCACACTAAGTGAGGTAAACCCACTACACAGCAGCTTGTAAGCTGTGAATGTAACCAAACCCCACAGCCAATCAGCCTGAGGGCCAATGCCACCCACTGATGTGCCAATAGCAACCAAGGTTAAACTATAACAGGAGGGCACACACAACCCACACAAGGGACATTCCTGGAGTACCCAGAGCAGGTGACCAGGGAGACTGTGCCAGGGACCGACAGGGCACCTACGACATAATGCCACCAGACCAAGACTGGAAGACATAGAAAATCTACCTAATACATAGAAACAAACACAGAGAAGCAGCCAAAATGAGGAAACAAAGAAATATAACCCAAATGAAAGAACAGGAGAAAACTCCAGGAAAAGAACTAAATGAAATGGAGGCAAGCAACCTATCAGAGACAGAGTTCAAAACAAAGGTTATAAGGATGCTCAAGGAACTTAGTGAAAACTTCAACAAAGAGATAGCAAGCATTAAAAAAAAGACACAGAAACCATAAAAATGAGCCAGTCAGAAGTGAAGAATATGATAACTGAAATGAAGAATGCACTAGAAGGAATCACAGCAAACTAGGTGAAGCAGAGGATCAAATCAGAGATTTGGAAGACAAGGTAGCAGAAAACACCCAATCATAACAGCAAAATGAAAAAAGAATCCCCCAAAATGAGGATAGTTTAAAAGACCTCGGGGACAACATCAAGCATACCAACATTCTCATCATAGGGGTACCAGAAGGAGAAGAGAGACAGCAAGGGATTGAGAACCTATTTAAAGAAATAATGACTGAAAACTTTCCTAACCTGTCAAAGGAAATAGACATACAAGTCCAGGAAGCACAGAGACCCAAACAAGATGAGCCCAAACAGGCCCACACCAAGACACATTATAATTAAAATGGCAAAATTTAAAGACAGAGAATCCTAAAAGCAGCTACAGAGAGGCAATTAGTAATTTATAAGAGAGCACCCATAAGATTGTCAGCTGATTTATCAGCAGAAACTTTGCAGGCCAGAAGGGATTGGCACAAAATATTCCATGTGATGAAAAGCAAGGACCTACAACCAAGGGTACTCTATTCAGCAAGCCTATCATTTAATATTGAAGGACAGATAAAGAGCTTCCCAGACAAGAAAAAGCTAAAGGAGTTTGTCACCACCAAACCAGCATTACAAGGGATGTTAGAGGGACTTCTTTAAGGAGAAAAAAAAAAAAAAGATAAAAAATATGAATAAAAAATGGCAATAGCTACATATCTATCAACAATTACTTTCAATGTAAGTGGATTAAATGCTCCAATCAAAAGGCATAGGAGGGGGCCGGCCGAGTGGCACGATGGTTAAGAACTGGTTTGGGACACCAGAGGGCCCCGGTTCGGATCCCACATATGAGGGCCAGTGACACTGCCCTCTACAGCTAAGATGCTGAA
>NW_017731379.1:931872-944846 GCF_001890085.2 Hipposideros armiger
AATAGTAAACTTGGTTAATTGTTTGCCCAGTTGGTACAAATTGATAATGAATGATCTCTCTGATATCAAAAAAAAAGGTTAGCAACATCATTGCAACAAGTTCACAAACTTAGTGTCAGACTTCGTATGTGGAATCTACACAACAAAAAAATAAACAAACAAAACAGGAACTCTCTGGCCCAAGACAAGAAAAGTATCTGTCTAAAGAAAAATTCTGTGATTGTAATCTCAGCTGCCATGCATGTATTTCAGGTCATTTTAGAATAAACTTTTGTCTCTGTTTCCAGCCATCAAGCGTTCTGAAATGTTGAGGTCCAGTTGCCGAGGGGGCCAATCCAGACAGCAAGGACCGGATCCTAGTGGTGAGCACTCAGCAGTCAGACAGAAGAGCATTATGAATCCTGGTCATCTGTTCACTGGGCTCCTGGCCCCACGAGAGGGACTGGCCTTGGCAAGACCTACCTGGAAGAACTGTTTCTCGAGGCTGAGTGAGAAGTTACAACTTCTAATAGATAGATTAGGACTTGTTTAGTGAAGACGGTATCATTGATGTAGGGGAGCTGCAAACCTCATATGTGCTTTTCTGTAATAAACTATCTTCATGAGGCAAAGACCTGCTTTTTGCATGACCCTGGATGGAGGACTAGCCTAAGTGTGGGCACAATGGTACTGCTGCCAGGGACCCAACAAGGATACGCCCTGGGCCAGGGTGCAGGAAGAGTGAGAAATCGCTCTCATCATGGAGACACCTCTGAGAAAGCTAAGTTGGAATGGGATCCTTCAAGGCCATGGGACTCTTGTGGGAAAGAAAGGTGAGATGAGTACAAAGGGAGTGCCTTTAAGGATGCTTTGATAAGCTGAATTGATGATGCCAGGGAAACCTAAACACATCACTAGTCACTAATAGAAACGTTTGGAAATGGTGTGTGGCCACCGGTTGGGAGCCAGTTAACAGTGAAGCAGGTCCTCAAATTCTATACTTACATTCCATCTGTAGTTGAGGTGTTAGGGCATAAATATTCTGGGAAATCCCTCTAGAGCAGCGGTTCTCAACCTGTGGGTCTCGACAACTTTGGGGGTCGAACGACCCTTTCACAGGGGTCGCCTAAGACCATCGGAAAACAAAAAGATACTTACATTATGATTCATAACAGTAGCAAAATTACAGTTATAGAGTAGCAACGAAAATAATTTTATGGTTGGGGGGGGTCACCACAATATGAGGAACTGGATTAAGGGGTTGCGGCATTAGGAAGGTTGAGAACTGCTGCTATAGAGCCAATTACCTGAAAAGCAGCTAGAATCATACCATATTCGTGTCTGCCCACCAAGTCAGTCGTGGGGATCCCACAGAAATTTAGGATGAGACCCAAATATCCAGGGTCTAGGACTCTTCAGACCCCAACGAACCTAAACGTCTCCCGCGACTGTTAGACACTGTCAGCCCGTGAAGCGAACACAGCAGCTGGACGTCCTAGAAGCACCATGGCATATGGCATGACCCAGCCCCGTGCATCAGCATCTCGCCAGCCAACTTGTGAGGGAAGGGCCTGGGGACTGCCCAGCAGAGCCTGTGCACACTCAATCAGGAACTTTTCACAATCCGGCAGGGGAGAGATGTGGCCCCACCTATGTGATTTCAATCAAGAAAACCCAGGAACATATGGGGGAAAGTGACAAAATTCAAGTGTCTGAACTTCTGAGAGGAAACAACTGCTCAGCACAGAACATCTTGTCATAAGCTAGGCAGGGGAAGCTGTCAGTCACGAGGCATTTTCAGCCAAATACCCCCTTTCAACTAGCCTTTCTTATTATATTACTATCCTTCCTCTTCTCCTCACTCACCCACCATTTTTAGTCTTCCTATAGTTTATGTATTAAAATTGTTCCACAATAGAATGCACGTAGACTACTGCCCCAGGGTCAGCGAAGGCTGGGGATCCAGCTATTATTCCAGTTGCAATGGCTTTTCAAGACCTCCTGGGAACTGGCAAGAAAACAGATATAGGACCCATGACAGAATCTAGTATTAGTGCATGGGTCACTCCATCAGAGCAAAAGTGACTTTAAAATAAGCATACATACACACACACACACACACACACACACACACACACACACACACACTCATAGGTTTCATTATATTTTACGGAGGAGTCACAAGCTACTGTCATGAACTTATTGGAACAGAAGAGTGTCTCATGACAGTTTTAAGTGACATCTCTGAATGAGAGAACAAGTCTGTAACTGACTATTTTGGTGGGTACAGTGACAGCGAGGAAGAAAAAATGCAAGGGGTAAAGGCGAGAGAGAACAAAACGCAAGACTTTAAACCCTGGAGATGTGGCACTGAAGGGAAGAAATTTGGGAAGCTCTTTTTAAGAACGATGTGTTTTATTCTGACAGGTTGGTCACGAAGGGCTTATTCAAAGTTGGCAAGTCCCACCACCTCTATTCTGACACCATCTGGTATAGGGGGACGCAATTCTGGAACTAACCACCTGGCATCAGAGTCAGGCTCCACAGGCTGACGGACTCAGTTCCAACAAGACTGCCCCCACCAGACACTAGCCATACTTCAGTGGTCCCCAGGCTACCCACACTTCCGAGTGGCTGCAAATCCAGAAGGTTCCCATGATGTCTTAGTCTGGGCTGCTATAGTGAAAACACCATAAACTGGGTGGTTTAAACAGCAAACATTTATTTCTCACACTCTGGAATGCTGGTAGTCCAAGATCCAGGCGCTGGGGAATTCAGTGTCTTGTGAGAACTGCTGCTTCTTGCTCTGTCCTCAAATGGCAGAAAGGGTGAGGCAACTCTGTGGGGTCTTTTATAAGGGCACTAATCCCATTCATGAGGGCTCCATCCTCATGATCTAATCACATTGAGGGTTAGGTTTCAACATAGGAATTTCAGGGCTACACAAACACCCAGTCTATAGCACATGACCTTCTTCAAGTTCTATAATTCACTAGAACTCAGAGCTCAGAAAAGCACCATACTTGGAATAGTTTTCTTGTAAAGGATACAAATCAAGACCAGCCAAATGAAGAGAGACAGAGTGAAGTCTAGGAAGGACCCAAATGCAGAGCTTCTGAACCCCCTTCCTGTGGAATCAGGGTGCATCCCCTCCTGGCACATCACTGTGTTCAGCAGAGCTCCAGTGTCCAGAGTTTTTAGTGGGATTTCATTACAAAGGCCTAACTGACTGAATCGCTGGCCATGTGTTTCAACTCCATCTCCAGCCCCTCTCCCTGTAGAGGTCAGGCTGGCTCAAAATCCCAACCCTGTAATCTCATGGTTGGTCTTTCTGGTGACCAGCCCCCCATCCTGGGTCATCTCAACTTCTAGCATAAACTCAGGTGTGATCCAAAGGGCTCATGAATAACAAAGATACTCCTCTTACTGGGGGAAATTCCAAGGATTTAGAATTTCCCCACCAGGAACCAGGGACAAAGGCTAAATGCTTTATGACAGTAGTCTCCCCGTATCCATGGTTTCACCTTCCTGCAGTTTCAGTTACCCCTGGTTAACCATGGACTGAAACTATTACAGAAATAAGCAATTCATGTTTTAAATTGCACGCAGTTTGAAATAACACTCTCTCAGTGTCCTACCCCATCCCATCCAGGTAGGTGAATCAGCCCTTTGTCCAGCATATCCATGCTGTATGAGTATATGCTACCCGCCTGTTAGCCACTTAGTAGCCCTCTGAGTTATCAGATCAATTATTAGACATTTTGGGAAAGACCACATAACTCTTATTATAGTATATTGTATAACTGTTCTATTTTATTAAGTTATTATTGTTAATCTTTTACTGTGCCTAACTTTATTAATTAAACTTTGTCATTAGTATGTATGTATGTATAGGAAAAAACATGAGTCTGTCTAGGGTTTGGTACGATCCTTGGTTTCTTGCATCCTCCTGGGGTCTTGGAACATATACTCCTCAGATAAGGGGGGACAACCGTATACGACAACCTCAAACCCGCAACTCCTACCCCTCTGCAAAACAAGGATAAAATCCACAGAACAGAGCCCATCACTAGCCTGGGCTGTGTATTGTTTTATTTATGTTTAACTTATTATGGAAATTTTCAAAATACACAACAGTAGAAAAACATGATATTATAATGAAGCCTCACATCACATTACTGTTTCACTCTTTATCAGCTTGTGGTTCATCTTTTCACTCATACCCCCCCACCCCCACCCCTTTCTCCCTACATCCATCCTTGGATTATCTTGAAGCAAAACCCAGAAGAATATCCTATCAGTTTGAGAATTCTTTATCAAGAATTTTCACCCTTGGCCGGCCTCAAATAGGCTATAGGTCTGCTGAAATCCCAAGCCCTGGAGGCAGCTGGGTGGGGCCTGGGCAACCACAGCCCTGTAGGCAGTTATCTAATGACCCCAGCAAGACTGGGTAAGTAACTTGTCTACACACCCTGTGATGCAAGGAAGAATACCAAACACTGCTTTACTACATTCCAAGTTTCTAAGGCATGTTGGCCAACTTTGGCCCTTGTATTTCTCGTAGGTTTCAAAAGATCCACGTCTACAGCCCTCGTTATCTCCTAAAGAATCAACTCTAAAAAAGCAGCTAAGAAGTAACAGCTCAAATACTCCTAATTAATTAAAATCAAAGGGCGGGGGCAGAATAAAGTAAGAGAGAACATATCAGTATTAGTTATAAATCGCAGATCCATCTCAGTCATTAAAACAGGGGAAACCAGCCAACCAGTCTTGAATACAAAAACTTGACCCTGACCTTTGGATTTTCATGCCAGAGTGACTGAGACAGTCCCTAATCCCTGGGTCTGAGATAGTATTTTTGTGTTTCTGGGAATGTCTGACACTTCCCCAGGGCACCAGGGGGCATGTAGGAGGCATCTGAGAGGCATCTCCTCCACGATAGGTTGGCAAGAGTGGTAAGCAGTCATCCGTATCTCCCCATTTGACTTACTCTGCAAAATGAGAAGTCAGATGAACACAAAGGTTCCTCTAACTCTAGGACTCTAGGGTTAGGCAGCAGCCCTACAAGGTGAGGGAATGTAAGGTTTGAGACAGCAAGGGCATGCTCCTCAATTTACCTCTCCAAAGCACCTTGTACAGAGCTTGGGTTACCTACTTGCCTCTTTTATGAACAGAGGGACTCCTGCTGCCCTGTAGGATCGCCAGGAATGGCCTCTCCTTCGCCCTCCTTTCTGCAGAAGAGCCACAGTAGGACTCATGGGTTCATCCTCAGCTTTCTCCTCTAAGCCCAGCTGTTCCCCAAGTACGACTTGGCTTCAGCCAAGGCTTTTGTTTTGGAATGTCAATGAAGCTGCTTTTGGCCATCTCCAAAGGCAGAGAAGAATCACCAAAGAACTATTCTTCCCAGTAGCAAAGGAAGAAAATATTTAAAAACCACATTTCAACTATTGCAGGGAGGGCTTCCCGACAAAGACGATCTCTCTTCCAAGGAAGTGAAAGTCCTTGTCGGGAGATGACACAGGTCAACACTTCTGTCAGGAATACCAAGTGCACTGGGCCTGACTAGAGAGAGTATCCTGGAATTCCAGCACAAGGCCAGAGGTGCGTTCAGTTCTCAAATATGAAAAGGACTGGGGACCTCACCTCCCCAGTGGTGCCCTTTTTCATATCACAAACGGCCTGGCCTGAGCTTCTGTCTTGGGCAAGCCCAGAGCAGGACTCATTTGACCATAAGAGGTGAAATTTCTTCCACTTTTAGAAATTTCTTCTCCTCTTCCACTTATGTCCTGACAACATCAGGAATGGAACACCAATCCATTCACTCCTGCCCCTTAGTGGGCTGAGGGTATTTTTACTGCACAGCAACACTGCAGGGAAAATAGCCCCTTGTGCTGGAGCTCTACAGCTTGTCCCCTCGCTGGTCCTGATAAAATCTTCCTGACCCCCGCTAGCCTGGTCAATCCCCACATCTGGAATTGGCTCAAACAAGGAAGACAGCAGAAGGGGCCAGAGCCAGCGACAGGCCTGACTCATTGGAGGGCCAAGTGCTGAGTCTGCAGCCTGTGGAAGGCTGCTGTTGCCCATGGGATCTGCGAAGGGCCCTTTTGGCAGTAGGTAGTCACCCCAGAGGGTGACCTAGTGTGGCCCGGAAGGCCCCTAAGGCCTGTCCCATGATAGCAGGGTTCAGATACGGAGCTTAGGTATCTGCTAGACGGTGCTGGCCACAATGGTATCTACACCAGCCCGTCCGGTACCCCACAATCCTGCGGAGGGGCAGCTGTCCCTGAAGAGAGTTACCAATAAGGCAACACACTTTGACAAGAGCAAAACCACCACACCTCTGTCAACCCAGGTCAGGGTCCCTCTCGCCCAGTGGAGTTCCTTGGCCCAGAGTCTAGGATATGGGAAGAAGGCTCCATGGCTGCAGCCAAAGCATCTCTGCTGAGACTCCTTTCGTAATACTTGGGAGTCGGAGAGGTTTCCATCCACATGGGACCTGGGGCACCTTGACCTTGAATCACAAATTCAACATAGACTGATTCAGATCATGGTTTTAAACCTTAGACAGAAAAGGTTCCTGTTGGATTGAACAGTTTAAAATTCTCGATTGGGTAATGAGGTGTTGTAGGGTAGGGAGGGAGGCAGGGCTATTCTCCAGTGGAGGAAGAGGACACACGTCGTCGAGAAATTTAGGTCTGGGTGGAGGCCTGCTGTGGGTGGTTTTCCTCAAGCACAGAAAATAACCAGGAACTGAGCATTCACCCCAACCCCCACATGTGGGTACTGTTGGGAAGGGAGAGTAATTTGACGACTTAGATTTTTTTTTTTTAATCTATAGACTAACTCTGTTGAGAGTAATCAAAACACCAAAATCTGAAGATTATTCCAGAGAAGCAAGGGGGCATACGCCAAGAGGACTGAGAAAACACCTGCAGTGACTAGAGATTTTCTCCAAGAGGAAAGGGACACTAATGACTTGACTCCCAAAGCCCTGTCCAGCCGCCCAGCTGCCTAGGGTTCTACCATAACTAGGGGAGAGGGGGTATTCTGCCCTCATGGGCAACAGGGGGCAGAAACACTTCATTGCCCACAACACAATCATCCCCCTACCACTTTCCTTGGCCAAATCCCTCCCTTATCCCATCTCCCTACCCTCCAACTCTCCTTCCCATCCTGTCACCCCTGAGGACTCTCAGGAAAGTTCTCTGAGAGAGTTCCCCCCGCAGCATTTTCACGAGAGCCTTGGGCACTCCACAGGCAGTCAGCCTGTGGCCTGCCTACTTAAAGGAGCAGATAGAGATGGTGGCACCTGCTGAGAACACCCAGAGGGCCGGGTACAGAGCCTCGGTAAAGTCCTCCTTGAACTTATACATCAGGTGGACCTTGTCACCAGCGACAGCAAAGAAAATGACAAAGCCGTGGTCGCAACTGAGAAGCACACCAACCCGCGTGGCCTTGGTGGAAGGCAGGGTTTTCTCCACATTGTTGTGCCAGACAGAGATTTTGGTGTTGAACCACTCCACACACCAGGAGGCACTATTGCGGCCCAGCCGGCTCTCGGGGCCCTGGCGATCCATGCTGCCATAGCAGATGCCGATCCCACAGAAGTTGTTCTTCTGCAGCTCCACCTCCCAGTAGTGGATCCCTTTTTTGTAGCAGTGCAGGCCTAGCACCTGAGAACAGTATGTGAACCTCTGGGGATGTGGCCGGTAATTCTGGGGTGTCTCAGCCACAGATGCTACAGTGTAGTTCTCCGACAGAGCCACCTTGTTGTTGGCGGTGTTGTAGTCTAGGATGACTTTCACAGAATCTGAAAAAGCATAACCCCAAGAAATCAATTACAAGGAGCCCAAGGTGTTCTCATTTTTAAACCTTTCCTCAACTGGTAGTATTATTAGTTTTATTCATCCATCCATCCATCCATCCATCCATCCATCCATCCATCCATCCTTCCATCCATCCATCCATCCATCCATCCATCCATCCATCCATCCTTCCATCCCTCCATATATCCATCCATGCATATATCCACTCATCTGTTCATCCATCCATAACTAAAGCCTAACCAAGAACACAAAATCCCAGCGAGCAGGAACTGGCCTTGGGGAAGAAGACGGGGAAGGAAGAGTGAGGGTGTGGATTCAAGCGAGATGAAGACAGCTGAGAGCGTGAAGGAGTCCGCTTCTGGAGTGTCTCTCTTCTCTGTAAAGCAGAGGAGGCTGGATGGGACAGAGAAAAGACTGAAGTCATGCAAGTGGGAAGGTTCTGGAATGGCAGGGAAGCTGACAGAAAAACACGAGTGTGAGTGCTGGCAGTGGGACCAGTGATGTCTCGGGCACAGCCACTGCCTGCAAGTGCTACTCACATTCCAGGAGCTCAGATCTGGACTTGGCTAAGAAGTTCTCCAGCACCTTGGCCTTGAGAGATGTTGAGTTCGGCTGCAAGGTGGTGGCTTTGGCTGAAGCTGGGTGAGGAAACAGAGAACCATTTTCAGAACAAACTCAGGCTGGACACCCCACTGCCCTTTGCCCACCGTAACTCACTCTCCAAGCTAGCTTGTTTTAAGTCCACCAACTGTTCCGGGGCTCCAAAGGTGGGAGTCTTGCTGGGTGAGGCAGCACCTGGGAATGAGGGAGGAGAAGCATGAGTTGGGGACATGACACGGAGTGGCCTGGTGCCCCTACTCCCTTCCAAGCTGATTTTCAAGAGCCACTTCCACAAACACACATCTGGACAGCCAAGGCAACACAGGTGAGTCCACACAGGGCTGTGCTCATCTTATTCGTTTATAGTTGTCTTCCCCTCCCACCTCAGGCCTGCTTGCCATTACAGAACACAATCCTAGAACCTAGGCTCTGTCACAGAACCCAGACAAGTCAGGGCGGCTTTCACTGCCAGCATTTAGTTTGGCACTCAGGCAGTCTCAAGAAACAAACAGAGCAGAAATGTATAACTTACCAGGTTTCTTGGGTTTCTTTTCTTCTTCTGAAAAAGAAAATTTTCAGTATTATGATATTTTAAAGCACAACACCATGACACTTTCAAAAGGCCACAATAACATTCATTTGCATGAATGTGACCCATTCAACGCTAGGATGTTTTAACTTAAAAAAGCAAAGGGGTCAACAGGCAAATAGGTCTATGGTGATAGAAACCTGCATCATGGAGGGACTGACTAAAAATGAGCATGATGGAATTTTCTGGGCTGATGGAAATTCTTTATCCTGATTTGGGTAACAGTAACACAAATGTATGCATTTGTCAAAATTTACCTAACTGTACATTTAAGATCTGTGCATTTTACTGGAGATAAATTGTATCTCCATAAAAGGAAAAAGAAAAAAAATGGAGTCAACAACAACAACAAAAAGTGCTGGCCAAGTATTGCAATAGTCTTTAAGAACTATCTGGAGGGCCGGCTGAGTGGCACGATGGTTAAGAACTGGCTTGGAACGCCAGAGGGCCCCGGTTCGGATCCCACATATGAGGGCAAGTGACACTGTCCTCCACAGCTGAGATGCTGAACAACAGCTCAACCTGGAGCTGGGCTGCCGTGAGTCGCTGGCAACGGCGACAGCGTAGGCTGCAGCCCCTGCTGCAGTGGGTTGCCATGGGCTACTGTGTGTAGCCAGCAGCCAGCGTGAGCGGCCGCCCCCAATTCCCCAGCACTGTTCCCATCCCCCCAATTCCCCAATAAAAATCTTAAAAAAAAAAAAGAGTATAGACACAAATTACCAACATCAGGANACAAAACGACAGCAACTTGTCTGTTCCCCTTCCCCCAATTCCCCAGCGCTGTTCCCATCCCCCCAATTCCCCAATAAAAATCTTAAAAAAAAAAAAAGAACTATCTGGAGTGCGTGCCTATGGGAACTGAGTTAGCTAAGACAGTGGTTCTTAAAGTGTGGTCCCCAAAGCAGCAGCAGCAACATCACCTGGGAACTCACAGGAAATGCCAATTCCTGGGCCCCACCACAGGCCTCCTCCAGGTCCACATGGCCCCGTAGCTCCCTGTTCCTCCCATTTCAGAGTTACATTCCTCAAGAGTTGCTTTCACTCTCAGCCCCATTCCCTCACCTTCCACTCCTCTACCCCTTCCTCCAATGGGACCAGCATCTTGGGAGGACCCCAGGCTGTGATGCGGGCTTAGGTCACACAATTCTTAGGAGCTGCATCTGCACTGTGAACAGCCCAACCTCCTTGCCTATTTCCCCATCCCAGCCTCACGGCCGGCATCCACCTCTTACGAAGAGTGGAGCTTGTGATCTGGAGCAGTGATCAGGACACTTACAGGAGAACAACTGGAGAGGGCTACAGGTTTACAGTCCTTTTTCACCTACTCTCCCACTTGCCTATTCACACAAAGTGCCCGTCCACATTTTCTGGTTAGGCAGGGCTCCCTCCTCTACCTGGACCAGGCATCCCAGACCCTGACTCGACTCCATTCAGGGACTGATACCACACATTCGTCTGCCAGAAAGAATCTAAACACTAAAATAAACAAACAAAACAACATCCAAGCAACCCAGCGTTCTCTTAGCCCCTCAACCGCCCAGTGGCATGGATATTACAGTTCATACTGACATCAGGGAGGCAAGGTGGCAGACAGTTCAGGGGCATATTTATGGCCTTCAAAGAGCTTTGCCAGTCTGCATCCCATGTGAACCTCATTCATAATAATCCTGTGAGCTTGATATCATTATGGTCCAAATTTGATGGATGAGGAAACTGACAGCCATTCTTGTCCCCAGCCCCCATCTCAATGGCACACACTTTCTCAACGAGGGTGGTGGTATCACCCCCAAGGGGCCAAAAACTGATTCTTGGGGGGAGGGCGGGGGTTAATAAAATCTTATTCTTTTTGTGTATAAAAGCACAGTATATAAACATATATACCAAACATGTGTCCTATTGAAATTTCATGGGCAGAGGCAATTAGGAAAAAAATTTTTCTTAAATGGCTGAGGCAAAGGGAGAGGGGGGCGACAATGCAAAAAAACCAGAAGTTGAGAAGCGCTGTGACAGCAGAGGCACATGACAACTCGAGACAGAACAGCTCTGAACTCTCAGTGCAGTTTAGCCTCAGCTCCTCTGGGACCCCTGCTCGTCTCCTCCAGGGTACTCTGCCCAAGTGCCAGGACGCGGGCGCCGTCAATACTTCCCAAGACGAGCCAGCTTTGGTAATCTTACTGTGCCAGAGGCTTGACTATCTACTGCCGATGGGCCAGTCCTCCCAGGTGCCCCAGGGGGCTTTAGCCCTAGCTCCCTCAACTTCCACTCAGTGGGGTCAGAGCCACACTTGACCCCACGTGCGCGTGGGACCCCAAGGTGACTTGAGATAGGCTGTGCCCATCTGGAAAGAGCAGTGACACCTGTAAGAGCCCTGGCCAGCCACAGCCATGCCGCTGCCACAGTGACAGTGGGGTTACTTACTCGGGACCTTCTTCAAAGGGCGTGGTTTGTGTGTGGGTGCCGTGCCATGCTCTGCAGGGTCCCCTGTGCCAAAGAAGAAGGGGTAAGTTTATGTGGCTCCTCCAAACCAACCCCAGGAGCCAGCTTTGCCACAGGCGGGTGGGTAGCAGGTTTATAAAGGCAGCCATTTCATGGACCTTCCCCATCCCATCACTTATAAGAGCTAGAAACCAGGTAACAGAAGGACCACACTGGGGTGTCCTCTTTCCTCTGACTTAAAATGTGGCTGGGGTCGAGTCTTTTCCCCACTGGCACCCAGCTCCATGAGCTCTACACCCTCTCTGAGCTTCAGATTCTTCACGCACAAACGCCTGCGGCCCTTTCTCAGAGCGATGAGACCAAGATGCCTGGCGCGTAGCGATAGTTCCTTCCCCTCTGGGTTTTCTCTCACACCTCTTCCCCCAGACTAGGGACCGCTGAGGTAGCAGGAAAATAAGTCTGCATGTCCAATTCATCATCAGCTTTACCCTCCACCATGAGGCCAAACCACGCCTGTGTCAGGGGCCCTTCTGCAAGGACTCTCAGCTTGCCAAGCTGAAACTCAAGCCTAGTCCCCTGGCTAACACAGCGAAGTTCACTATGAGCCAGGCTCTGTGCTAGGCACTGCGGAGAGTGGTGGCTGAAAACAGACCCAGCCATGCCCTCACAGAGATCACAATCGGGTGGGGAGATGGCTGAGAACAGCAAGGAAGAGTAAAATGACAGATGTGCAAAGGGCCCCAAGAGATGATAAGGGTCCCGGGGTCTAGTCTGAGGAGTGGGAGTGGGGATTGGGAGGTTTGCTGAAACATGTAATGTTTCGACTGATCTTCAAAGGGTGAGAGGAGTTAACTGGTGAAGATGGTGGCCCGTGAGCCTTCTGGGCTGTGGGAAGAGCATGAGCAAAGGCCCAGTGGCAGGAAACTCAGCGTATCTGAAGAGCTGAACACAGTGAGATGTGCTGGAGGAGGGGGCACTGTGGGGCAGGAGAGAGACAGGGCCTGACCAGGTGGGGGCTTGTAGGCCAGGGTCAAGAGTCTAGTCCGGGCGTCGGCAAACTTTTGAGACGGAAGAGCCGCCAGAGGTCAGCAAACTGCGGCTCGCGAGTCACATGCGGCTCTGAAGTAAAATTGAAAATGAAAATGAAACTATCTTAGCTTCATTTATAAAAATGTTAAAGGATATTATTCACATAATGGTGATTATGTAAAAATGTATTTATGACTCTCGAATAATTTTTACATTGTCGTGAGGGACAGGGTTGGCTCTTCCAGGGGTCGGCAAACTTTTGAGACGGAACGTACCCAAAGAGCCGCACGCGGCTTGTGAGCCGCAGTTTGCCGACCCCTGGTCTAGTCTATGATCTGAAAGCAATGCAAATTCCCTGAGCGGGGTGAGGAGGAAGGGGTTCCAGAAGACGGATGTGCATCCTGAAAAGCTCTGTCCGCCTGCAGCAGGAGTCGATGCAGAGGGACTATTTAGGAAGCTACCACAGCTGATGGCAACAGAGAGGAGGCAGGTGGTAGCTGGTAGTGGGACAAGTG
>NW_017731379.1:945657-966655 GCF_001890085.2 Hipposideros armiger
GTGTGTGTGTGTGTGTTAAATTGCCACTTTAAGACAGTAATCTGGAGCTGGAAGGGCCCTCAGGGGTTGCTCACATGACAGGTGGGAAAACTGGAGTCTGCCAGGAACTCTGCCAATTAAATGGCAGGGACAAAGTTGGGACCCAGATCTCCCAACCCCCATGGCTAGAGACAGTATAAGAGACTCAGGGCCAGTTTCATCCCTTGAGAGCCAGCTCTGAACACATGCTCTGAATATGGACAGGGAAGTCTCAAGGGTTCAGGGTTCAGCCAGAGCACATCCGACAAAAAGGAAGGGTCCTAGAGAAGGTCCCAAACTTTGAGACAAAATCAGGTCGCATAGTATCAAGGGGCTCAGACGTGGACTCAGAATCCTTCTCAGAGAGCTCGAGGCAGCTACTCCAGCAAACAGGAATGGGCACGTGAGATGAAACTTAATGCCATCCAGCCTACATGAGCAGAAGTCCACACAAGGACAGAAGGTTCCCGGTCACTCCTGTACCTTCCCCAGGACCTGACCAAAGAATCTGGGCCTTTGAGGGGTCATAGCATGTCACCAAGCAGGGGAGCTCACTGGAACACCCACTGCATGCTAGGTACCCTGCTAGGCGCTGGATATGCCAAGAGGAAGAAGAGGATAATAAAGGATGAGACACGCCCGAAAGGAGCTGACAGCCTAAACAGGCATGGAAACAAGCACATCAAAAACTACGTCATTGAGTACTACGGCAGAGGCAGTGTAACATGCTCTGGACCATCAGTAATAGCAGAATAATGGGACCCAGGGAAGACGGGGAAGCTGGAATGACCCTGGAAAAAGCACAGGATTCAATAGGCAGAGGTCAGTCAAGGCATTCCCATCTGGTATGTTGGGGGAATGGTGAGTGCTCCGCTGTGGTCAGAGCACAGAGCATGGGCTGGGGGTGAATGGCAAGAGATGAGGCTGCTGGTCAAGGCAGGGCCCGGTCATCAAGGGCCTTGTAGGTCATGCTAAGGAACACGAAGTCAGCAAGGGTGGGGGTGGGGGGTCTGGACTTTTGAAAGACACTCCCAGGGGTATTACAGAGGAGGCACGGGGAGAAGAGGGCAGAGGCGTATGCAGTAGGCAACATTCTAAGATGACCCCCAAGATTCCCACCCCTTGAGGTACACATCCGACGTAATCCCCTCCCCTTGAAAATAAGCAGAATGGTGAATGTGAATGTGACAGGATGTCACTCCAGTGATTAAGTTACATTATATGGCAAAACTGAAGACATTTTGCAGATTACGATCCCAAATCTGTTAATTTTTGAGTCCATCAAAAAGATGAGTCTCCTGGGTGGGTCAGACTCAAACAGGTAAAAGCACTTAAAAGAGGGACTGGGCCTTCCTGGAAAGAGAAATGCCCCACTGCTTTGAAGAAGTAAGCTGCCAGGTTGGGAGAGGGCCTTATAGCAAGGAGTTGCAGCAGCCTCTAGGAGCTGAGAGTGGACAGCCAGCAAGAAAGCGGGGGCCTTAGTCCTGTACCACAGGGGACTAGATTTTGCCAACAACCCTATGAATTTGGAAAACAACCCTAAGCTCCAAAAGGAATGCAGCCCCAACACTCAGGCTGCAGCCTGTGAGACCCTCAGAAGACACGCCCAGACCCCTGAGCCACAGAAAGTGTGAGATACTAAATGTATGTTCTAAGCCACTGCGTTGGTGGTAAGCTGTCACGCAGCATAGAAAACACAGTGTGTCTCAGCGGTGCTTCCAACGACCTCTCACAGCCCCCACTCCTTGAGGCCCGAATGCCTCTATAATCAACATAATACTATTAGGCAGGAAGAGTGTTCAGCAATAGCCTCCTCACAACCCACCTCCAGAAACTCAAACTCATCCCCTTTAGTCAGGGCAAGTTCAGTCTCCTCCTTCACAGTCTGGATCTCACTCTTCTTCTTGAGAAGGATCTGGTAAATGGTGTCAAACTTGCTGCTGACCCTCTTCTCCTCGTCCTTTATCTTTCGTATGGCGTTGACCTCTGAAGCTTCAATGAGAGACTTCATTTCCAAGTAGTCTTGTCTGAGCTGCTCCATCTTTCTTTGTGCAGCCTCCTAGGAAGGCCAAGATAAGAAGGCATCCATCAGACCGGCCAAAGGCTAAGCCTCCGGGACCAAGCACTGGTGAGAGGTGGAGCACCAGAATTGCTTACCTGTACTTCGTGGGAGTACAAAGGGGCACCACCGCTTTGGAGAGTAATTTGGCAATATCCAGAAAATTTGAAGGTACTCATACCCTAGGACCCAATAACGCAATCCAAGGAATATACTCTAGAAAAATTCTCACACACCTGCCCCAGAGACATTCATATACGGCATTGTTTGAATTACCAAAAGCCTGGAAACAGGAGACTGAATACATAGACGGCATATTATTCATAGGATGGAATATTAAACAGTAATGAAAAGTAATGAACTGGGGAAACGCATGGCTAAATTTCCACGAGGGAAAAACAACATGTAGAAGAAGACACAGAGTACTGATGCTGTTTATATAAAGCTTAGAAAGAAACAGAATGGTAGTATTTATTGCTAAAGGGATGTATACATACGTAATAGACGTATAAAGAAATCCATAGAAATGAATGAATAAATTCGGGATAGTAGTTACTTCTGGAAGACAGGAAGGGGGTTATAAAAAGGGAGAAGCAGAGTAGGGGTTTTATCTGCATTGGTGATATTTTCTTTCTTAAGCTGGGAAGCAGTTCATGGGTAATTTTCTTTTAAAAGAAAGGATATAAAGCTGCTCTAGAAAATTTCTGGAGAATATCATACTCGAGAACTGCACAGTCCAATGCCATAGCCACTTGCTGCATGTGGCTACAGAGCACTTTAAATGTGGCTAGTCCAAATTAAGACGTGCTGTGAGTGTAAAACACACACTGGCTTTCAAAAACTTAGTATAAAAAAAGCACTATAAAATACCTTATTAATACTTTTTTATTATGTTGAAATGATCATTTTTGATTGCACTAACTTAAAATGTATTACTAAAATTAATTTCACATGATATTCAAATTAATTTAAAGCTACAGATAAAGCTCATGTTATATTTCTTTTTTTTTTTTTTAATTAAATTGTGACCTGATACAGTTTTTTTTTTGTTGTTTTTTTTTTATTTATTTATTTTTTTAATTGGGTAATTGGGGGGATGGGAACAGTACTGGGGAATTAGGGGAAGGGGAACAGACAAGTTGCTGTCGTTTTGTTCTTCAGTCTAGTTGTGGAGGACGCTGCTTCACTGGCCCAAGTTGGCACCATCATTGCGCTCTTCCCAGGCGAGGCAGATCAGTCGCCGGCTTCTGGACGGCCGCTCACTGCGGCTGCTGGCCGCTCACGCTGGCTGCTGGCTACACACGGTAGCCCATGGCAACCCACTGCCACAGGGACTGCAGCCTACGCCGTCGCCAGCGACTCTCGGCAGCCCAGCTCCAGGTTGAGCTGTTGTTCAGCATCTTAGCTGTGGAGGGCAGTGTCACTGGCCCTCATATGTGGGATCCGAACCGGGGCCCTCTGGCATCCCAAGCAAGTTCTTAACCATCGCGCCACTCGGCCGGCCCTCATGTTATATTTCTATTGGATAGCATGGTTCTAGCTAGATCAGAATCAAATATGACAAACAGAAACACACATGAGAGGGGCAGTATACAGGGATAATGAAATTCAGTTATTTCTTTACCAAACCCTTTACTCTGCCACCTCATTGTGACTACCAAAGTCCCTCAGTGTTCATTCTCCTCCTCTTCCTTAGACTAAGAATACCCCGGGAGTCTCAGATGGGCGCATGGCTGCCCAGCCCACAGATTACATTTCTCAGCCTCCCTTGCAGCTAGGCTTGGTCATGTGACTAAGCTGTTCCTAATGCAGCATGAGCAAAACTGCTACATGTAATACTCTTCTTCCTTGTCTCATTTCTTGCAGGCTGCAACAAAGATGTAATGATGACCTAGATTCAACCAAAGATATGAGGAAACACCCTACGGAATAGTGAGGCAATAAGGAAAAAAGACTGGGACTTGCTGAATGATCACGCGGAACAGAGCCATCCCACTAGTCTGGGTTGCTCATGTCTGTCCTTGAACTATGCCAGTGAGCAAAAGAAAGGTCTATCTTATTTAAGCCTCTGAATTTTGGGCGTGTCTTTGTTTCAGCAGGTTAGCCTGGTCCCCAATCAACACAGGTACTTTCATGTGCGTCCTTTCCTTTAAGTTTCAGTCGTCTTCAAAAATAAGTTGTGATCCCATTTGTGCAGATGGGAAGAGATCTACCGACATAGCCAAAGTATCACAGGCTGGTATGTAACAGAGATGGTATTTAACCCAGATCTTGTCTCCTTAAGCCACAGCTGCCACAATAAAACTGGGATGCTGCAACTCCAGACCTGGGTATTTATTAATAAAAATCAAATCCTCTTTCAATATAAAAGCAATGCAACCTTATAAAAATTATAAAAACTAAAGGAAAACACCATCCCTAATTCTACCACTCCAACACTCGCACCACTGTCCTTTTAATATACTTCCTTCCAGTCTTTTTTCCTATACTTTTGTAATGGGTTGAATAGTGGCCCCCACAAAGATATGTCACATTCCAGAACCTGTAAATGTGACCTTACTTAGAGAAAGTTTTTACAGATGTAATTAACGTAAGACTCTTGAGATGAGATCACCCTGGATTAGTCAAGTGGGCCCTAAAACCAATGACAAATGTCCTTGTTAAAGACAGAGGGAGGAAGAGGCCATGTGAAGACAGAGGCAAAGATTGGACTGATGCAGCCACAGCCCAGGAAGGCTCGAGCCGCCAGAAATTGGAAGAGGCAAGGAAGGATTCTTCCCTAGAGCTTTTGGAAGGAATGTGGCTGACACATTGATTTCGGACTTCCAGCCTCCAGAACTGGGAGAGAACACAGTTATACTGTTGTAAGCCAAGTTTGTAGTAATTTATTAGTGTAGCCCTCGAAAACAAATATACTTCCTTTTTATGAACAGCTGCAACTCTAGTGGGTATACACTTCTGCTTCCTGTTTTTCTCCTACTTAAATCATAATCACTTCTTTTCAATCCTAATTTTTAATGATTCCCCTGAGGTTGGGCTTGTAGGTAGTCTTGGATTTGGGTCTACAGAGGATCTCTCCTAGGCACGTAGCTTCTTGCATGTTTTACATGGTTGACGTTGAATTATGACACTGTGAATGAACATGAGCCTTGTGGAGGTCAGAGCTGAGCCTGTCAAGCCTAGAGGCCGAGGGAGGCCCCTGGGCCAGGGCTGGTGGTGGAGAGCCCTGTCACTCACCCGCACTTCCTGCTGCTTGGTTCTCACATCTTCCAGCGCTCTCGATGCACCGTTGATCTGACTGTACATGATGGTCATCTTATGCTTTAGCTCGGCCTGTGGAGAAAACAAACCAGGGCTAGAGAACATCTCAGCCCACTCTCCCATCAGCACCCAACACCAGCGACTGCCCCCTGAATCTATCCCACAGGTGTTTCCACCACCCCAAGTCTTGACTGCATGAAGCTCTTTAAAGCATTCTCACATTTACTCCTCCCCACATCCTCTTAGGGGGATGGTATTGTAAAGAAGTTACAAGTATAGGATTTGGAGCCAGACAGACCAGGGTTCCAGTCCCAATTCCCAGCTGTCCAAGTGTCTCTTGCCTCAATCTCCTTGGCCACCAAATAGATACAACTGTTCCCACCTCACAGGGCTAGTGGGAGGATTAACTGAAACAACGGAAGTCCTCTGCACAGTGCCTGGATCTTAGTAAGGACAAACTAAATGTCAGCTTGTATTATTATGAGTTTTTCACGAGGACCCATTTTACAGGTGATGAAACTGAGGCAAGGAGGACAGCAAGGTGGCCACGCTCACACACAGACAGAACAAGCTGGGACAGTTGCTTCAGTAATGGCAGATGAGGTCACTCGAGCCACGCCTCCCACTACAAACAACTAGAAAAGCAGACAAAATATGAGAGGGTGAGGTGGGGGGAAAATCTGCTAAAAGATAATGGAGAGCTAACAAAGCAGGGAAGGAGTACAGAGCCAAGGTCCAGAAGAAGAAAACACAGAGAGAGATAAGCCTGATATCTGGGGTTGTTCTCCCAGAGCCATATGCCAATTCCGGAAGAGCTGCCAGAGAGCCTCTGTCAACCTCAGGAAGGCAGGGGGACAAAAATCAGAGCCCAAGGCTCACTTGGTAAGCCCCACAGGTAGGGACCTCCAAGGGCCACACCCTAGGAATTAAGGACGAAGCAGCAGTAAACCAGCCCACTGTCAGCTCAATACCTGAAACTGAATTAAAGTGATTCCAAATTGCTAGGCCCCTAGCCACCTCCATACACAAAGGTCAATTACGCATGAAGGAAGATAATACCATCTGAGGCCTCTTAGAATTTCTATAAATCTTCATAATCAATATCTGAGTCCCAAACCTCCCTGCTCAGGTGAGATGTTGGGACACAGATATGAGAAGGAAAAAGACCACCACCACCAGTCATAAAAGCAGCTAGTATTTATTATGTGCTTGTTACAAGCCAAGGTATTGTTCTAGTGCTTTACGTGTATTAACTTATTTAAAGCTCAGAACAAAACTATGAGGTAGGAGTTACCTGCCCTCTATAGATGAGGACATTAAAGCACAGAGTAATGAACTGCTTTGACCCAGGTCACGCAGCTATTAACTGGTGTTACAAGATCCTGGTGTTAAAATTATTGACATGCATCAAAACTGACCACACTGGAAATTTCTACGAAAAAACATTTACTTCCCCTAACTAGCTGGCTCAACATACTCTGGCCCTCCCTTCCCCTTTCCTGCCTCTCCCACTCCACTAGAGATATTCAGGGCTAAACATGACCTTGAACCTGGATTTGAACAACCCAGTGACAATCACATGTAAGGGCAGAAGCAGAGTCCAAGGCCACACACTAACTCGACCCTGAAAGCCCAGGTCACTAAAGATGTTTCAGATTCAACCTCTGTGACAACACCCTTTGACCTGGCCTCTAACAACGGCCAAGATAAACTGGGCCAAAGGCTGAAGGCCAGGTCCAGGCAGGCCTGGCCTAGCAGGTCTCAGAGCTGGAAGAAGCCTTGGAACATCAGGGGGCTGCCAAGTCTTTCACCTCTGAGAGCCTCTCTTAACAGTGAATTCCTAAATTCTGTATTTTAAAAGATTTTATCTAATATTAATCAAACACATGACAGTCCCTTGATGGTGGACAGGGGCCCACACCACTCCAGAAAAAAAGGCAAGTGGCCCAAGGACTTCGATCGCCACAACAATCCCCTAAACAAGGGTAAAGAGCTTTTTGAAGTTCTGAGGATCCCTTCACAGACTGGAGACTTGGGTCCTCCACATAGGAGGCACCAGAGTCCTGTGTCTGACCTGCACTAGTGACGGAGACCAGTCAGCCACCCAAGGCTGGGGCGCTGCCCAGCTGGGCCTGGCTCTGCCACCAGCAGTAAGCAGCAGCAGGGCTGGAAAAGGAAATTGGCTAAAGGACTCAGCCAGGATAACGGAGAAAGAAGGGAGACGGAGGGGAAAGGCCTGATACAAGGATTAAAAAGCCAAGTGTGTTCGGCACACAAACAATCTGGGTGCAGACTCCCGCTCCGGGTCCTGGAGACTGACAGAAAGCTGAGGCTCTGGGAAAGGCTGACAAGGGGCCACCTGCCCCTACTTGCCTTCGGCCTCCATTGTCAAGAGCTTCTTAGAAAGGCCTTTCAGCAGGAGCCGAGCTGCCCTAGTTTTCAGGGGCAGGCCCAGGCACCCTGAGGCAACCATCTGTGCAGCCCGACACAGCCTAGCGAGCTCAGCTCCCCTCTCCCCGGGGAGGAGTAATAGAAATAAGCATTCACAGTAAAACGCCGTGGACAGGTTGCCTTAGTGAGTCTTCTCAATCACCTTCTGAGATAGGCACTATTGGGATGTCGGAAACGTCAAGACGTATTTTTTTCTGTGTTTTTCGTTGCAAAATGCGTCATGACTTTTCCGACAACCCAATATTATTGTCCCCCTTTTCAGGATTTCCCAGCTAGGAAGCAGAGCCAGAATTCAAACCCAGGTCTCAACATGCAGCTCTGGCTGGAGCCTGTCAGCCAGCCACTCCGCCTGACACTGGGGCCTGCCTGCAAAGCACTTCCCAGGTAGCTCCTCTCTCCAGAGCCTCCCTAAAACGGGGGTGCTACGAATCCCCTTTTCCAGATGAGGAAGCTTAGGCTCAGAACTGCACTGACTGGCCCTCAACCACAGCTGATACGGGGCAGAGCAGGTCCTGGCTCCAAAGGCTGGGCAGGCTCTTCCCTATGACAGTCGGAGACCCAGATGGCTGGGCCTCAGATGGTCAACTCTCGGGCGGTGCCTGGAGGTCTGGCTCCTGAGACTCAAGGAAGAAGCCCAGAGGAGCCCGGCTCAGACCAGGCCTGCGAGGGTCTGTGGCGGGATGGAAACAAGGCCTCCACCCCAGTCCTCACACCACTGCAAACTTCCCCCAGGCCTTGTCTGTTTTGACAACATGAGGACAGCTGACAGTGCTGTGAAAATAAGAGGAAATCCGGGCACGCTTTGGAGCTTAAACTAATATAACAAAAGGTGATATGATTACACCTTTTCAGCCTCTGCCTTAAGGCCACAGGGGGAAGTTACGATGCTCCAAAACCACTAAAATCACCACAGACCTGGAAGGCCCCTTAGGAATCCACCTGGTCCCTCCCACCTCCTCACTTTACTGATGAGGACTCAGGCCCAGGGGCCAAATCCTGTGCTCCAAGTCTCACAGCCAGGGTGGAGGGCACTGTGGTGCAAGAGCACCAGTCTTCCTGTGGGTCATATCCAAGAATTCCTGAGACCCACCCTCCCACACGGAGGGATCCTCCCTAGTCATTAGAACTCTCTGGCTCACCAGTAACTCTTGCTCACATGACCTCAACCCTCCAGGAATGTCTGTCTTATGCTCTGGACTCTGTAGACTTGGATATGAAGCTGGGTCCTGGGGAGAAACCGCACACTGTGGAGTCAAACCAGCAGGTCCCAATGCCTACTTGGCCACTTACTGGGTTCCTCAGACTAAATAACTTCTCCGGAACTCCTTTCCTTAACTGAAAAATGGAACTGATGATATCCACCTCCTGGGTGCTGCCACGATTTAATGAGGGAACAGAGGTAACCTCCAGGGCTCACAGTTGGCGTTCAAAACCCTCTACTAACGCCATCAGGCAACTACTAGACTTAAGGCAAGCAACATCACCTGTGTCTTCTGTCCAGGATCTCAGGCCCAGCAAGGCCCCACCCCCATCCAGGTGATCCAGGGTAGACCAAGATGCTCACGGTGGCGCCCCGGGCGCAACCCAGTAGGCCCAAGCTGCCCCTCCGCGCCCTCCGCCGACCGCTCCCACCCCCGCCGCCCCCCTACCTCCAGGTCAGCGCCTGCCTGGCTCAGGGATACAGGCGAGCAGGTCTTGTGCTCCACCAGGCAGATATGGCAAATGCATTCGCTGTGCTCAGGGCAGAAGAATTCCCGGAGTCGGTTGTGCTGAGGGCACTTGCGGCGCAACAGGTCGTGAACCGGCGGCTGCAGCGGGTGGTCCCGGAAGGCGGGGCTGTCCAGGTGCGGCTGCAGGTGCTCCTGGCAGAAGGAGGCCATGCACACGAGGCATGTCTTGACGGCGGCCGCCTTCAGGCAGTGGTCGCAGGCCACCTGGTCGGCGGGGCTGGGGGCCGCGGCGCGAGCGGGTGGCGTCCAGCCGTCGGCGGCCGCTTCGCGGGCCAGCTCGGCCTGCAGGAACTGATCCACCACGGCGCACAGCACGGTGTTCTTGCGGAGCTGCGGCCGCTCCTGGTACGCGGTACGGCACTGAGGACACAGGTACTGCGCGCCCGGGACGGCCCACGTCTCCTTCAGGCACGACCCGCAGAAGTTGTGGCCGCAAGGAGTGGTGACCGGCATCTTGAAGGGCTCCAAGCAGATGGAGCACGTCAGCTCGTCGGCCAGGGACAGCTCCGCCATGGCGCTCCTAGGAGGACCCGACGCGAAAGCGCTGGCACGGCAGCCGCGACGGCAGCACGAGAGCCCAGAGCCCCCAAGAAAACGAAACTGAGCGGCGGGAGGGCGGTTTCTGGGCCTTTCGGGAAGTCACGTGGGGGCGCGGCAGGACCAGCAGGGGGCGGAGCCCGCGCGCGGGGTTCTTCCCGCGGCGACCCGGCGGCAGCTGCGCTCCCAAGTCACGAACTAGCAGCAGTGCTCGGAGGTTCAAATTATTTTCACAACCAATGGGCGGGGGTAGGCGGGGGCGGGGAGGGGCGGGGCGGGGGTTCGTAGGGCCACCCTGCGGCTGAGAAAACTGACGTGTCGGGTGGAGAACCCCAGATGCCGGGAGTCACAGCCGAAATCCAGTCCGGCTTCTGCCCGCAGTTCCTCCCTTGGGAGGACTCATCCAGACCCGAGGTGTCCACTCCGCCCGGCGAGCAAGACTTACTAGGAGGGCTTGGAGACATCCCAGTTCCACAGAGGGTTTTTCTCTCATACACATACGCAAACAGAAAAATAATGTTGGAACCTAAACAGTTTTCTCAAAATTGTTTCTTTAGATTTATTTCCGTCCATTCTTTTAGCTCTGTGTCTCCCCCTCTGGTAAGAGTGCAGGAAAATTCGGTGTTATAGGAGGTGAGAAGTGTTCAAGAGAAGGAGTAGGGGACAGAGAGACAGATAGTGTTTGGGGAGGAGCAAGGTGAGCCCTAAAAATGAGAGAAAGGCAAAAACGAGAGAAAGGCAAATGCTAAAAGTAATAGCTACCACTTATGGGGCACCTACTGTGTGCTAGACAAGTCAAATATGTTATCTCTTGTAATTCTCATAATCACTTCTAGTCCTTATAAACCCTACAAGACAGAAATCATTATATCCACTTTATAGATGAGGGTCATGTATTTTACACAATTTAGGACAGGGATTCTAGCTCGGGATTGCAATTCCTGGTTCCCCTATTTCTATTCCTCCAGGCCCCTTGACCCCATTTGTTTTCTTTCCTACTGCATTGTTGTTTGCATGAAGAGGAAGACAGAAGATCAGGTGGGTAGGAAATGAAGATTTATGCATAGTATCTCATTTAATTCTCACACTACATCTTTAACGCAAGTATAATGATCTCGTGTGACAGATGAGACAACTGAAGCTTAGAGAAACTAAACAACTTGCCTAAGACAATGGATATTGGCATCCAGGCTGTCTGATTCCAGAAGGCAAGCATTTTCTACCCTAAAATGCTGCCTCTCCAGAGGAGGGAGGGAGCCATTTTCAATAAATAAACACCATAAAATCAACTATGACATAGCTCCTACGGGTAAGGTGGCCTGGTGACTCATGTCACAATGTGTGTGGAATTCTCTTTCCAGCAGAAGTTTAGAAGGGCTGGTGAGATAGTAAAAATGACCAGAAGGGCCCGCCAAGTGGCTCACTGGTTAAGAGTTGGCTTGGGAGCGCAAGCGCTGAGCAGCAGGGCTACCATTTCAGATCCCACATGGGCCAGTGACACTGCACCCTCTACAGCTAAGATGGTGAACAACAGCTCAACCTGGAGCTGGGCTGCGGTGAGTCACTGGTGACGGCATATGCTGCAGTGGGGCTGCAGTGGGCTGCCTTAAGCTACAGTGAGTGGCAGGCAGCCAGTGTGAGTGGCCCGCAGCCGATGTGAGCTGCAGTGAGCCACTGTGACCGGGCATCCAATGGCCAGCGACTGATCTGCCTCTCCCAGAAGAGCGCAATGATCACAATACCAACATGGGCCAGTGAAGCGAGTCCTCCACAACTAGACTGAAGAACGAAAGGACAAGCAACTTGTCTGTTCCCCTTCCCCGATTCCCCAATAAAAAATCTTAAAAAAAAAAAAAGACCAGAAGGAGCATACTTTATGTTTTTCAAATTCTATGCAGTAGGTATTTCCTAAGACCTACTATGCTAAATGCATTCCATTGTAGTTAAAGTATATGCTTTGTATTATTTCAATGTTTTAAATTTTATGGCAGGGCCGGCCAAGTGGTGCGTTGGTTAAGAACTGGCTTGGGATGCCAGAGGGCCCCGGTTTGGATCCCACATATGAGGGCCAGTGACACTGCCCTCTACAGCTAAGATGGTGAGCAGCTGCTCGACCTGGAGCTGGGCTGCCGTGAGTCACTGGCGACGGCATAGGCTACAGTCCCCTGCTGCAGTGGGTTGCCATAAGCTACCATGTGTAGCCGGCAGCCAGCGTGAGCGGCCAGCAGCCGCCGAGAGCAGCCGTCCAGAGGCTGGCGACTGATCTGCCTCGCCTGGGAAGCGCGCAATGATGATGCCAACTTGGGCCAGTGAAGCAACATCTTTCACAACTAGACTGAAGAACAACAGCAACTTGTTTGTTCCCCTTCCCCCGATTCCCCAGCGCTGTTCCCTTCCCTCAATTCCCCAATAAAATCTTAAAAAAAAAAAATGTATGGCAACTTGTTTTATTACCTGAATGTGGTCTATCTTGTTATTGGTTACTGTTTGCATGGTATCTCTTTTTTCTATCCTTTTACTTTCAAACTTCTTGTGTCTTTGAATCTAACGTGTGGGTCTTATAGGTAGCATGTAGTTGGATCATGTTTCCTATGCATTCTACCAACTTCTGCCATTTAATTGGAACATTTAATCCATTTACATTACTGATAAGTAGGATTTACATCTGCCGTTTGCATATATTTTTATGTCTTACACCCTTTCTGTTCTTCTCTCTGTTACTGCCTTCTTACTATTTTATTCCTTTGTTCTTTCTTCAAATATTCTTTCTGCCCTCCCTCTCTCGCCTCTCCTGTAGGAACTCCCATTATATGTATGTTGGTATGCTTGTTGGTGTCCCACAGGTCTCTGAGGCTCTGTTCATTTTTCTTTATTCTTTTCCCTTTCTGTTTTATAGGCTGCATCACCTCAGTAGAGCCATAGTCAGATTTGCCAATTCTTTCTTCTGACTGCTCAAATCCACTGTTGAGCCCCTCTAGTGATTTTTTTTAAAAAGATTTTTATTGGGGAATTGGGGGGGATGGGAACCGTGCTGGGGAATTGGGGGAAGGGGAACAGATAAGTTGCTGTCGTTTTGTTCTTCAGTCTAGTTGTGGAGGATGTTGCTTCACTGGCCCAAGTTGGCACCATCATTGCACTCTTCCCAGGCGAGGCAGATCAGTCACCAGCTTCTGGACGGCCGCTCACTGCGGCTGCTGGCCGCTCACTCTGGCTGCTGGCTACACACGGTAGCCCATGGCAACCCACAGCAGCAGGGGCTGCAGCCTACGCCGTCGCTGGCCATTCATGGCAGCCCAGCTCCAGGTTGAGCTGTTGTTCAGCATCTAGCTGTAGAGTGCGGTGTCACTGGCCCTCATATGTGGCATCCAAATCGGGGCCCTCTGGCATCCCAAGCCAGTTCTTAACCATCGCACCACTCAGCCAGTTCGATTTTTTTTTTAGTTATTATACATTTCAACTCCAGAATTTCCATTTGGTTCTTTTAAAAATATAATAATAAATTGTATGTCCTTACTGATATTCTCTATTTAGAGAGACATCATTCTCATACTTACCTTTATTTCTTCAGACATGGTTTCCTAAGGTTCTTTGAACAAATTTAAAATAGCTGATTCAAAGTTTTTGTCTATAAGTCCAACATCTGTACTTACTCGAGGATAATTTCTGTTGATTTTGTTTTTCTCATATGGGCCATTCTTCCTTCTTTCTTTGTATATATCATAATTTTTTGTTCAAACTGGATACTTTTTTTTTTTTTTTTTTTTTTTTAGCTGAGCCATCCTGCTACCTGTTGGCAGCTCACCGGCTGCTCAGCTTGGGCTGGACTCGAACCGCTGTTGCTCAGAGCTCAAACTCTTGAGCGAGCTCTTAACCAACTGAGCCACTCGGCCGGCCCTTCAAACTGGATACTTAAACTACAATGTGGCACTGCGGACACCAGATTCCTCCCTCCCCAGGGTTTGTTGTTATGGCTGTTCATTGTTGTTATTTGTTTAGTTACTTTTCTTACTTAATTCTGTGAAGTCTGTATTCATTGTTATATGTTGCTACTAAAGATCAGTACATTAACTTAGTGATCAGCTAATGACTAGGTAGAATGTTCCTTGAATGGCTAGAACCAGTAAGTTTCCCGGAACAGTAATACCTTGGTTTGCAAGCATAATTCATTCCGGAAACAAACTACTCGTATTGCAAGACATCGCTCGTTTACCACGTTAAAATGTATTCGAAATGTTTGCTCGTCTTGCGGAACACTCGCAAACCAAGTTACTTGCAATCCAAGGTTTTACTGTATTTTCTAAGGTCTCAGAGTTGTTTGCAGACTCTTGGTTTTCAAGACTACCGTGGATCTGGGGGTGGAGGAAAGGGAATGGGATAAGTTAAAACACCACAGAGTTTGCTGTTCCTACCAAAATTCAGCCTCTTTCTCTTTTTTTCTTTTTCTTTCTTTCTTTCTTTCTTTTTTTCTTTCTTTCTTTCTTTCTTTCTTTCTTTCTTTCTTTCTTTCTTTCTTTCTTTCTTTCTTTATGCTTTATTGCTTTGAGGGGGAGGTGCTCAGAAAAATATGGAACGCTTCACAAATTTGCAATTTGCATGTCATTCTTGCACAAGGGCCATGCTAATCTTCTGCTTATCAGTCCAGTTTTAGTATTTGTGCTGCGGAAGTAAGCACACAGCCACTTTTCTTGAATAAGCATTCCCTGAGTTGTTGTAAGGTCTTTGCTAATTTCTACAGGTCTGAAAAAGTTAATCCTCACAATTTTTGTTAGTTTTCTTTTATGGGGCAAAATTTTGAGAAGTCCTTACTCTACCATTTTTGATGTCATAATATTACTCTTTTTTTCCCTCAGGATAACCTTTTATCATATCATATTATTAAATCTGTAAAAATAACAACCAAAAAAAGACATTATCAATAAATTTCCTGGTGGAAACTGAAAATTCATCAACCTGGGAGATCTTTTTTTCTTCCTGTAATCATTTTTTAATTACAATTTACATACAATATTATATTAGCTTCAGGTGTACAACATAGTGATTAGACATTTATATACCTTATGAAGTGGTAACCATGATAACTCTAGTAACCATTTGTCACCATACATAGTTAATACAATATTGTTAACTATATTCCCTTCTGTACATTATTACATCCCTGTGACTAATTTTATAAATGGCAGTTTGTACTCCACCTTTTTCACCCATCTCCTATACCCCTCCCATCTGGCAACCATAAGTTTGTTTGCTTATCTGTGTGTTTCTGTTTTGCTTGCTCATTTTATTGTTTTTTAGATTCCACATATAAGTGAAATCATACACCTTGTTATTCTTTTAATATTAGTAGAATCTATAGTAATAATGCCTTTTTCATTCCTGATGAAAGTAATTTGTGTTTTCTTTTTTTCCTGATTAATTTATCTAATAGATTATTAATTTTATTAATTTTTTCAAAGAACTTTTCGCTTTAATTTTCTCTGTTATTTGTCTGCTTTTTCTTCATTGATTTCTTCTCTTATCTATTATTTCCTTCCATTTACTTTTGGTTTAATTTGCTCTTCTTTTTCAAGATTATTACGTTGGAAAATTAGATCATTATTGTTAAATTTCCTTCTTTTCTAATATAGGGGCTAAAAACTATAAATTTCCCTTTAAACACTGCTTTAGCTATATTCCACAAGTTTTGTTATGTGTGTTTTCATTACCATTTCACTCAAATTATTTTCTAATTTCTTCTTTGATACATTAGCTACTTGGAAGGAAATGGCTTCATTTCCTTAAATCCTGGAGGACTAGCTTCATCCTGGAGCTTTCCTGGATATCTTATTGTTATTGATTTCTAAGTTAATTCCATTTTAGTCAGCACTACTATCTAAGATGTTTCTCTTTTGAAATATGTTGAGACTTATTTTATGACTCAGCGTTTGGTCCATCTAGTGAGCATTCCTAGTGAACCTGAAAAAAAAAAAGGGTGTGTTGAAATTGTTGAATATACAAATGTCAATTATATCAAAGTTCAGAACTTCTATATCCTTCCCATTTTTTTTTTGTCTAGTTGTTGTACCAGTTTCTGACAGGATATGTTAATTTCTTCAATATGATAATTAACTTTGTCTATTTCTCACTTGGTCTGTTTTTTTCTTCATGTATTGTGAAGCTTGTTATTAGGTAATATTATGGGTTGAATTATATCGCCCCCCAAGATATATGTTGAAGTCCTAACCCCTGGTATCTGTGAATATGGTCTTACTTGGAAAGAGTCTTTGCAGATGTAATCAATTAAGATGGGGCTTTTAAGGGGGTCTCTAATTCACTGTAAATTAGGAAAATGCCATGTGAAGACAAATACACAAGAGGAGATAACACCATGTGACAATGGAGGCAGAGATTCAAGTGCTGTAGCTGCAGGCCAAGAAACACCAAAGGTGGCTGGCAAACCCTCATAAACTAGGAAGAGGCAAGAAAGGATTCCTTCCTGCAGGCTCCAGAGGGAGCCTGGCACTTCTGACACCTTGATTTCAGACTTCTACCTTCTGGAACTCTGAGAGAATACATTTTTCTTGTTTTATGTCACCTTGTTTGTGGTACTTTGTTATAGCAACCCTAGGAAACTAATATAGGTACATACACATTAAAGATGCTATATATATTTCTATTATTTAACCCCTTTATGAAAAAAATCCCCCTTTAGCTCTCATAATAATTTTTCTCTTGACGTCTACTTAGTCTGATAGCAATACAGTCACACTAGCTTTATTATTATTATTATTTTTAATAGGGGAATTCGGGGGAAAGGAACAGTGTTGGGGGATTGGGGAGGGGAGCCAGCCAAGTTGTTCTTCAATCTTAGTTGTGGAAGGTGCCAGTTGCCATCTGGCTGCCCGTGGCAGCTCGTGGCCTTTAAGCTCAAGGTTCTGTGTTACAATCTTAGTTGCGGGTGGGTGTAGCCACCATCCCATGTCGGGAGGCGAATCTGGCAACCTTGTTAAGAGCGCACTCTCTATCCACTGAGCCATCCGGGTGGCAGCTCAGTTCAAGGTGCTGAGTTGCAGACGGGCGTAGCTCACCTTCGAACAGGCAGTCTTGTTGTTAGGAGCACATGCTCTCACCAGCTGAGCCATCCTGCCATCCGTTGGCAGCTCAGCGGCAGCTCAGCTTGGTCACAGTGTCACTGGCCCATGTGGGAATCGAACCGGTGGTCCTGTTGCTCAGGACTCGCGCTCTTAAGCTAACTCAACCAACTGAGCCAGTCAGTCAGCCCCTAGGTTTCTTATTTTACTGTTTGTGTGGTATGTCTTTCTATCCTACTACTTTCACCTTCTTGTGTCTTTATGTAAAAAGTGTGTCTCTTGTACACAAAATATAGTTGGGTCTTGCTTTTTTTTAATCCAGTCTGAAAATTGCAGCCTTTTAATTAGAGTGTTTAGTCCATTTGTATTTAATGTACTTATGGATTTGAAGTCTACCAAATTGCTACTTGTTTTTTAAGTTGTTTCTTTGCTTTTTGTTACTATGTCCCTCTTTTCCAGTCTTCTTTTGGATTCATCAAATACACTCTACATTTCATTTTTATTTCCTTTTATTGGCCTTTTATCTATACTTCTTTTATTATATTTCTAGGAGTTGTTCCAGGGATTACAATATGCATCCTTCATTTATCACAGTCTATTTAGAGTTAACATTACATTGATAATTCGTATAAGATATGAAAATCTTATTACATTAACATTTTATTTACCACCTCTTTTGCTATTGTTGTCATATATTTTACCTATACATACCACATAAAAAACACCACACTATTGTGAAAGTCATTAAATAGGGAAGTCAGTAGACTGAGGAGGTTCTAATGCTGTGGCAGCCAATATAAAGAAGCCAAAATCTAAGCCAGAGTCAATTCCTGTAAATGCCTTGGGGTCAGCAAAACAGAATTTAAGAACAACCAATCATAAACAGCAAACTAGGCTTTCCCAAATAAGGCAACTGCTTACCTATAGCCAATTAAATAATAAAAGACTTTCCCCTAGCTCTTGCCATTAGAGCACCCCTAACCACTTATATAGTTTGGCACTGGCTGATTCGAATCAATGTCTGCTCAACCCCTTGGATACCGTATTTCTCCATGTATAAGACACACCCTTTTTCGAAAAATTTGGGGTCTAAAAACTGGGTGAGTCTTATACAGTGGTTGTAGATTTTTTTACTTGCATTTCCCACTTTTTTGTGTTTGTTGTCTTTGTGCTCATTGTTTCACACTTGTTACCGGTAAATTATGGCAGGTTACGTTTTGCCACGTTCTGCCCAGAAATGGCTCAGTAAAGATTTTCCTACAGTGCTGAATTCAAGTTAAAAGTGATGCAGTTTGCAAAAGTGAATGGAAATCATGCTGCTGAACGTAAGTTTGGTCCTCCTCCAACTGAGAAAATCCGAGACTGTCTACGGGAAGAAGAAACGCTACTGAAAATGCCACGGCAGAAAAAGGCCATGAGAGGCAAATCAGCAAAATGGCCAGATTTAGAGAGGGAATTGAAGATATGGATTGAAGAGCAAAGGGCAACTGGGTGATTCGTCATCAGACACAGATGAGGACAAGCTAATGGTTGGGAGTTTTGACAGTGATGAGGAGTTGTATGAATTTTATGATGAATAAAACTTGAGTTCAATAACTTTATGTAATACATTTTTTTTCAAATTTCAGGCCCCCAAATTAAGGTGCGTTTTATACATGGGAGCATCTTATACATGGGGAAATATGGTACATTTGATGACTGAGACTCCTCATGCGCTTGCTTTGCCTAAGTGCAAGATGACAAGTCTAACTCGTTATTCGATTTAAGACAATATTTAACATGTACATTCTTGTTCATTTTAGAGTAGTTTATATCAGTTACAACAGAAGAAACAATTACAGTATTTCGGTGAAACTTGTTTGCGACACAAAGCCCCATAATGTCAGAAATAAGGAATATATTTTATGAAAGTGATAACGAAAGTTTTAATGAAAGTGACTTCGGCAACAAGAGAAAAAAACAAGGCGGTGGTATCGAAAATATTATAAAACCAGCATGTGTGCTTGAGTATAATAAAGGAATGGGAGGTGTCGATAAACAGGATCAAATGCTAGCATGCTTCCCTGTTATGAGAAAATGTGTAAAGGGATATAAAAAAATTTTTTTTTATCTAATAGACATAGTCTTTTATAATGCACACGTTTTATATTCTAAAATCAACTGCATAACCAAAACAGGCATTGTTTGCTTTCGTCTAGCTATTGCTGAACAATTATTGGAGCAAGTGTCATTGCCCAATTATAATTGTGGTGGACGTCCTTCAAATAGCGATACACCTTTATGTTTGCAGGCAAAAAATTGGGCACACTTTCCTGAGACTGTTCTGTCAACTGAGTCCAAGCAACAGCCTACAAAAAGGTGCCGTGTTTGTTATAAACACAAAATGAGGAAAGAGACTACCTGGCAGTGCAAACAATGCCAAGTGCCACTGCATTTACCTACTTGCTTTGAAAAATACCATACTCTTCATAACTGTTAGTCATTTGCTTTTTGTTATACCTTGAATTTATTTGTTTTAGTTTTGTGTTTTTTAAATTAATTTATTTTTCTTTTGCAACTCTAATTACTTGAAGTCATTTCAATACTATGTATGTCACTGATTTCTTAGAAATAAATGAATTTTTACATAAAATCTACTGCTTTTACATATTACGCCAAGTACCAAAAAATTAAATCTGTTTCATATACAAAATTTTTTCAAATAAATTGATACCCAAGTGGTTAAATAAACTCTTCAAAAATTTAATGTGCCTCCATTTATCTTTTAACAGTATTTCTGTATATTAATACATTTACTTTGAGCAGTTACCGCTCAAAGAAAAAGAAAAAGAGCATAGAGTTATGTATAAAAAGACGTAGTCTTGATATATTTACCATTCTCAGTCCTCTTCATTGCTTCCTATAGATACAAGTTTACTTCAGCATATCCTGTAGTGCAGGCCTTCTGGCAATGAATTCTTTCAACCTTTGTTTATCTGAAAATGTCTTTATTTCATCTTTATTTTTAATGGGTAATTTCACAGGATATATAATTCTAGGTTGACTTTCTTTCCTTTCAACACTTTAAAGATGTTTATCTATTGTCATCTGGCCTCCATTGTTTCTGATTAGACATCAACTTGTCATTTGCATTGGTGTTCCCCTGTAGGTAATGTACAGTAGTCCCCTTTATCTACAGCTGTGCTTTCTGAAGTTTCAGGTACCTGCTGCCAACTGAGGTCTGAAAAAGTGTGAAAAAGTGTTAAAAGAAAAATTCCAGAAGTAAACAGTTCATAGGTTTTAAATTAGGCACCATCCTGAATAGCATGATGAAATCTTGCTCCGCCCCACCTGGGACATGAATCACGCCTTTGTCCATTGTATCCACTCTGTATATGCTACCTACCTGTTTGTCACTTAGTAGCCATCTCGATTATCAGATTGGTTATCAGGTATTTTGGGGATGAGGGAAGGAGAGATCATATTCACATAACTTTAATAGGGTACATTATTATAATTGTTCTATTTTATTATGTTATCATTGTTAATCTCTCACTGTGCCTAATTTATAAACCAAACTTGTATGTATGTATGTACGTATGTATGTATGTATGTATGTATGTATATATGTATGTATGTGAAAAAACATAGTCTATATAGGGTTTGGTACTGTCCAAAGTTTGGTACTATCCATTAATGGGTCTTGGAATGAATTTCCCAATGATAAGGGGGGACTACTGTACTTTATTAGTCTGGTGGGTTTTGAGATTATCTCTCTAACTATGGTTTTCAGCATTTAACTATGATGTTCCTAGGTGTATTTTGTTCTTGTTATCCTGCTTGGGGTTTGCTATGTTTCTTAGATTTGTAACCTGATCTTTTCCTTCAAATTTGGG
>NW_017731379.1:974735-980937 GCF_001890085.2 Hipposideros armiger
TACTGCGTGATTCCACTTGTATAAAGTATCTAGAATAATCCAACTCATAGAAATAGAGAATGGTGGTTTCCAGAGACTGGAAGAGGGGGGAATGGGGAGTTGCTGTTCAATGGGTATAAAGTTTCGGTTATGCAAGATGAGTAAGTTCTAGAGATCTGCTGTCCAACATAGTTAACACTGTCCTGTGCACATGAAAAGTTGTGTTCAGACAGTAGGTCCCATGTTAAGCGTTCTTACCACAGAAACAAAACAGGGCACGGGGTAAGTAAGTGATGGATGTTTGTTACCTCGATTGTGCTGATGGTTTTTCACGAGTATACGCATAGGTCCAAACTCATCAAACCGACAATTAAATATGTGCAGTTTTTGGCATATGGATTATACCTCAATAGAGCCGTTTAAACAATTTTTTTAATCCAAACAAAAAAATAAACTTTTGATTAAGCGACAACTGAAGTGGTGAGTAGACAACCTGAAGATGGACCACACTGAGCCAAGCAAGGAGGCGGAAAGGTCAGCAGCAGGTTCAGATTCCCGAGGATAAAGGCGGCAGTGGGGAGACGGGACGCAAGAGCCCTGCAGCTGCTCCCACGCAGGCCAGCACAAAGCCGCTTTAGGGGTAGTCACCAAAGCATCCTGGGGGGAGAACTGCTCGGCAATTACACTAGATCCTCCCTCTTCTCGTTGGGTGGTCTTCGGCAAGTTATTGGGTGCTGAGTCGAGAGAAGTTAGATGAGTTACTACTTTCCGCCCACGGCACAATCCTATAGGAGTGGCAGCTGGCATCTGAGTACTTGCTGTTTCCCTCGACTGTAACTGCTTCTGGACCAGCCCAGGAGCAGTGAGGCAGACACAGGCCCTGGCACGCACCTGTTTCCTAGCTCCGTTTTTCTCATCTCCCCGCTTCTCTCACTCCTGGAATCATGGTATAGTTTAGAGTTTCCACATCTGACAATATATAGCTCTGATGTCAAGCAGTAAGAAATACATGTACATTTTACATAGTGAAAGTTTACGTAGTACACACCTAGCTGTATGTAAATTGTTCCGTAAAGCAAACTTCAATTTCCTGGATATGGTGCACTGTTTATTTTTCTCTTCTTTCGTATTTCATTTTTCAAAAAGCAGGCCATGACCCCCTAAATTGATATCATGACCCTTCTAGTAGACTGCTACTCATAGTTCGAAAAACACCACTACCGAGGAAAAAGGTGATTCATAAACTGATTATAATCTGAGGAAAACACACCCTAAATTCAACACTTCCCAATGTTTACGAGTTACTTCTTTTTTTTGAGGTATAATCGACATATAACATTGTATTAGCTTCAGCTGTACAACAGATTTGATATTTGTATACAATGTGAAATGATCACCACGTAATAGATGTTCCAGTTAACATCTGTCGCCATACATAGCTACAAATTTTTTTTCTTGTGATGAGAACTTTTAAGAGCTATTCCCTTAGCAACGCTCAAATATAAAATACAGTACTATTAACTATAGTCGCCATGCTGTACATTACATCCCCATGGCCTATTTATTTTATAACTGGAAGTTTGTACCTTTGATCCTCTTCACCCGTTTTGACCACTCCTGACTCCTGGCAACCACCAATTAGTCTCTGTATCTAAGTTCATTTTTTTGTTTGTTTTTGTTCTTTTAGATTCTACACATGAGATCTTACAGTGTTTGCCTTTCTCTAACTTATTTCACTGAGCATAAACCCTGAAAGCCCACCCATAATGTCACAAATGGCAAGATTTCATTTTTTTTATGACTGAATAATAACTATACATATATATAACAATTTTTTTATCCATTCATCTGTCAATGGACACCTAGGTTGCTTCTGTATCTTGGCTATTGTAAATAACACTGCAATGAACATAGGGATACACATATCTTTTCGAATTAATGTTTCTGCTTTCTTCAAATAAATACCCAGAAGTGGAGTTGCTGGATTATATAGTTCTATTTTTAATATTTTGAGAAACCTCCACACTGGTTTCCATAGTGGTCGCACCAGCTTACATTCCTACCAACAGTGTAGAGGGCTTCCCTTTTCTCTACATCCTCACCAACATTTGTTGTTTCTTGTGTTTTTGATGGTAGCCATTCTGACAGGTGTGAGGGGATATCTCACTGTGGTTCAGATTTGCATCTCCCTGATGACTAGCGACACTGAGCATCTTTTCATGCACCTGTTGCCGTTTACCAGTTATCTTGGTTTCCAAACCCTGGATAGAAAGTATGCTACACAAGAACCCCACAGCTAAGACCCCAACATTCATGTTAATCTTGCTGTTTCCGGAGTCATGCTTCCCATTACAAATCAATAAATCCACATTTTGACTCGCATCAATGTCATGCCAATTAAAGCTGGACAACATCGTCACTGGTCCAGCAGCTCCCAGATCTAACAAGCTCCATTTGACTAAACTTGGCCACACCAGACTCTTGTTCTAGCAAGCCTCCTTGTTCCCGAAATCTTTCATCCCTCGCATTATTGCAAAACAAGACAGTGATTTGCAACACTCAACTAAACATGATGACTCAGCATGGAAGTTTCGTTCAATACAATTTTATTTAAAAATCTGCAAAGCTGAAGGAGGGATCTGATCTTTTGTTGGAAGAAAGTAATGTTCACAGTATATATTTAGCCATTTTAGCTTTGTGTTGAATAATAACAGAAAAAGGAATATCTGTTCACGACCCTCGCTCCAGCACACTCAGCCAGGCACTTGGGATCTGACAGCAAGATAACACATTCCCTGGTCTGAATTCCTGGCAAGTCCTCTCACCCAATGGAACACCAGTTTTTCCCCCAGGCACATACCTCAGCTCTTATTCTCACTGCTCTGTACAGAGCACTGAGAATCCTTCATTTTAAAGTTGGGGAAAATGTGAAAGGATTTCTTAACTCACTGCCTGCAACAAACCCAACTACTCGCTATTCTTGACAATTAGAAGTATAAAATACTTGAAATTTGTAAGATGTTCCACATTTAATAGAACAACTCAAATGTAAAAAATTAGGTCAAGTAACATGCTTTTGTGTTTTAAAATGCTACTTAGTAAAACTTACAGAGACAAGATATGCAACACTTTTTTGTACTTGGTATTATAAACTCCGACTGACAATGGCTACTTGATGGTAAAAAAAAAAAAGAAAGAGAGAGAAGAAACCATACATACTAGTATATAACAATGCCTGCAGGGAATGTCATGTTTTAAATTTTGTTACTAAAGTTAAACCTGAAAAGAAAGGTCTAGAAAAGCAACACGCCCATGTTATTTTAAACAATGAGGTAGACTTTTTCCTACACAGTCAAGTGAAGATAAAAAAATGCATACAACTTTCAAATCTTTTTTTTTTTAAAGGTCAGGTTATAGTCACTTTTACAAACAAGACATTTATAAACTACGAGGTGGAGAGGTCATACTCAGGCAAGCTCTGTATTTGATGTGTTACTTGGAGATTCAACAATCAGTCTTGGATCAATCAAATCTCTCCAGAAAACAGTGATCTGAGGAAAAATACAAAATATTCAGTTTTAGAGACTTCGTTTTGAGGTCATGTAGGTTCTAGTCAGTTAAAAACCTCAGTCAAGTAAATTTCCATTTGAAGACCTGGAATAATTTGAGTCTAATAAACGGAGTTCAATGAGGCTGTAAAAACTCATTTAGCTTGAATGTAGCTAAACTTTACAGAAAGCATATTTCACCATTTTCTGATTTAGAGCAGGGGTTGTGAAGGGTGGGGCAGCTGATTACAAAGGGTCAGGAGGATTTGCCCAACCAGCCTCTGTGGACGGGCAGCTTGTAGGCCTCTTAGGAGGCAGATGTGGCCCAGGTTTACCACTAGACTGTTGATACTTTTTTGTGCAGCTCTGTAATTCTTATCCTATGTTGCCTAAAAATAGGAGGTAATTCACATTTTACCAAGAGAAAGCAAACTCTAACACTTGGTCATATGGATGAATGACGACGGCCAACTAGTGTCACAAAGGTCACTTACAGTCTCTGCATCAGGCCTCTGTTTAAAAAGGCATAACCTGGGCCGGCTGAGTGGTGCATTGGTTAAGNTTCTCTGCCCCGTCAGCTCAACAAGACACCTTTCCACTTGGGATCCACATGCCTGTACCATACCTGGCATCTAGGGTGATTGTGAGGCTTACCTCATGTGTTTCCCTTCACTCCAGAATCATAGTCCTACACTAACTTTTGCCCAATGCCTGAAAACAGTTGCATTATATATTTTGTTCCATTTTGTAGTTGTTCAGTGGGAGGGCAAGTCTTGTACCAATTACTACTCAGGTATAGCCAAAGGTAGATGTTATTGTGTCTTTTTTCACATCAGATTCTTTCAAAACTTTTTGTCTCATGTTTTTGATGCTCCTTTGATGCTCAGGTGCCCTGAGCTTAGGCCTAGTCTACCATTTGGATAATCCAGCACCACCCTGTCTTCTAGTCCATTTTTTTCTTTCTTTCTTTCTTTTTTTTCCCCCCACTCTGTCTCTTAATCCTAAAAATAGATTAGGATCAAGAGAATAAGAAGACAAGCTAGAGAATGGGAGTAAATATTTGCAAAAGGCATATCTGACAAAAGACTGCTTTTCAAAATATATAAAGAACTCTTAAAACTCAAAGATAAGAAAATAAACAACCTGCATAAAAAAATGGGCAGAAGATCTGAACAGACACCTCACGGAAGAAGATCTATAGGTGGCAAATAAGCATATGAAAAGATGCTCTACATCAGAGGTCATCAGTGAGATGCAAATTAAAACAAAGATGAGATATACTGCATACCAATTAGAATGGCCAAAACCTGGAACACTGACAACACCCAGAGCTGAATGGATGTGCAGCAACAGGAACTCTCATTCACTGCTGGTGGGAATGCAAGATGGTCCTTTGGAAGACAGTTTGGTGGTTTGTTACAAAACTAAACATACTTTTACCGTGTGATTCAGCAACCATGCTCCTTGGTATTTCACCCAAATAAGTTGAAAAAACAAAAAGCTGCACATAGATATTTATGGCAGCTTTATTCATAATTACCAAAACTTGGGTGAAAAGGATAACTATTGCATTGTTCTGTACACCTGAAACTAACAATAAAAAATAATAATAATAATAATTACCAAAACTTGGAAGCCACCAAGATGTCCTTCAGTAGGTGAATGCATAAACTGTAGTTTATTTAGACAATGCAATATTATTCAGTGCTGAAAGGAAATGTGCTATCAAGCTATGAAAAGACATGGAGGAACCTTAAGTTCATATTACTAATGAAAGAAGCCAATCTGAAAAGTCCACATAGGGTATGATTCCAACTATATAATATTCTGGATAAGGCAAAATAGATGAAAACAGTAAAAAGATCAGTGGTTTCCAGGGGCTAGGGGGTAGGGAGAGATGAATAGGCAGAGCACAGAGGATTTTTAGGGCAGTGAAACTTCTGTATAGTATTACAATGATGGATACATGTCAGTATACATTTAGCAAAACCAATAGAATGTACAACACCAAGAGTGAACCCTAAGGTAAACGATGGACTTTGGATGATGACGTGTCAGTGCAGGCTTATCTATTGTAACCATGGCACCACTGTAGTGTGGATTGTTGTTCCAACAGTGGAGGCTGGGGGTGTGGGGCAGGTATCGAGGAAATACGGAAACTCTCTGTACTTTCTGCTCTATTTTGCTGTGAAAACTGCTCTAGAAATAAAGCCTTTTCTTTTTCTTTTTTTTTTTGTAATGGATTAGAAGTCACCAAATTTGACTGTCTCCAGAAATTAAATCTATGCTTAAAAGGTGAGAATTCAAAATAGTCAATTAGCTCTATATGGATTACTGTCATTACTATGATTATTTGACAAGGGTTCTCAATATTGTTCCTCAAAAGGAGGCCCAAAGAAGGGTGCCACAGTAGTGACATTAATGGAATCAGTGTTTGGCATGCCAAGGTTTTTGTAAGATTGCATTTGTTTTTTTAAAAAATGGGAGGGAGGATGATGTTATATATATAGTTGTTAAAAATCTTAATGTGACCAGGCATAAAACAATGTACATTTGAATTGATAATGAAGGGGGGGGGGACTTTTAAACTATTACACTGGTCATTATCATAAAGAAGTTTTCTTAAAAATCCACCAAAACATATTCACGTTGCACAGACAGGGCAGCTGGTTCTA
>NW_017731379.1:982782-985451 GCF_001890085.2 Hipposideros armiger
GTAAAGTGCTTAGAAAAACAGCTGGCACATTACTATTGCTATCGTTTCTATTCTCCAAAGCTTCCTTCTGATGACCGTGTCTCCAGCTGTGGGTCTCAGTCAGGGGCCAGAATGGCTTCTCTAGGCTATGAAGGTCACCAGACCAGCATGGTGGTGGGGCTGCTCAGGACATGCTGAGTCCATTTCCTGCTCCTGAACTAACTGCTGTGTCATGAAACTCTGGTGTGCTCAAATGGCTCACATTACCTCTGTTTCAAGACTTTGACCCCACAGCTATGGGGCAGCCAGAACTCATAGTGGATTTGTTGTTTTTTCTTTTCTTAATCAGACATTACCTGATAACCTCATTTCATATAGTAAAACCCTACCAAAACCCTGTAAACGGTGTCCCCAACTCTAGTCGCTTAATGCTTAGGGTTGCATTACTGCAAAATTAACAAAATGTCTGGGAGAGTCATGCAAAGGACAAGAGCCAATCACCATCTCATTATTTCCCCAATGCATTTTTATGGGATTTCATTGTATTTCTTTTCCTATAATCCCTCACCAGTTCACTTCTGAATGACTTTGCTCTCCTGTTAACTGAAAAAAACAAATAAACAAAAAACCAAAAGAACCTGAGTCATCTTAATATAAACTTTTTGAAAGTGGGCATCATGGCTAGAGCCCTGGGGTAAAAGCTATGCCACTTGATTATTAGGATAAGACACGAGTTTGGAGATTATGGATAGATGTAGTCATTAGCAGAAATCTCCAAGCCTTCTAGAATAAAAGCATCGCTGATGAGAATTAGGTGACTGATTTCCTCTCACCTAAAGATGTAATTAAAGAAAGTCTAAACACGAAAGCTCTAATATGAAATATGGTTCAAGTCATTTCTAACAGACAAAAATAAATTAAGAGGATTCAAGTTCTGCCAAAACTCAGAGCAGGACCTTGGGCAAGCATTATTTTGACTTTTCGTTATAAGTCTGAATAGGTTAGAACAATTCTGCAAATAAAGATACTCACCTTATGTCTCCCAGCTCAGATGGAGACCCACCTCTGATTTCAAAATCTGTTTTCTTTCCACTATGTCAGCAGTTCTCTAAGGGTAGTCTGTGGACTCCTGCAGGCCAAGACACTTTTGGGGGGTTTGTGAGGTCAAAACTACTGAGATGTTGTCTTTTAACTGTGTTGATGTTTGCAACGATGGTGCAAAAGCAATTAACTGCTGCACTCCAGCATGAATCTAGCCAGTGGTACTGCTGGGTTTTGCACTCACAGTAGGGGGGAAAAAAAAAAGCCAGTTGCACTTAATATCCTTGATGGAGCATTGACAAGTACTATTCCATCGTAATGTGACACATGTCCCGCTGCATAGCACAGTACTACACTTGTCTCAAGGAAAACCACGTGTGCAGTTGGTTGCATTGTGAGCCGAGCTGCCTGCGTTTTTCGTGGGGCCCCATTGTTCCTTGAAATCATGACTGACAGAAAACCTGTGGTCATTCAGACATGGGTATTTGCAGACATTTTCTTGACAATGAACAAAGTGAGCCTCTCGCTTCAAGAACAACTGACCCTGTTGGCTGCCAGTGAAACAATGAACTTTCAAGCAAAAATCAGAATTTTGCAGAAACCCGTATCTGCCGACAACTTCCCAATACTTTTTTGATAAAATCAGGTATTGGGCAATATTAAATGTAATTGTAAAATATCACATAATTAAATGTGCAGCATTTGAAAGATAGCGGCTTCCAGCCAGTTCTGCCAGTGCGTCATCACGGTGACTTCTCTGCCCTTCGGTGAGGTATGGCCATGACCTCCCAACAAGTTTTGATCACAGGGGCTCTATGTCAGCCCCAGGGGTAGTGGCTGCTCCTCATATCTGCTACTCCTGTGTTTTAAGACTTCTCTTTATTTCTTACTATTATAACCAGTCCCTCATTACTCCAATCCCTGTTAGACTTAGTAACTCTTTAAACTTTTCCTGTTTGAATTACTGTGTGGTTTCTAATTGGATCTAGATGGATACATTAGGCCTTGCAAGCATGAGCTGAGAACTGAAAAGCCAACCAGTGCAGTCATTCTTGTGAAGGGAAGGGTGCTCCTGCCAGGACGCCCCATCTTTATGAACAGTAAGAGCTGTCTGCTTGACGTGGGAGGAGGGTACGGGTTGAAGGACAAAGTCTTTTACTTTTACGTGTAAATAAAGAAGTTGAAATGTTAGAACCAAATAGCGCCCACCTTTTTTTTTTAGCTGAGCCATCCTGCTACCTGTTGGCAGCTCAGCGGCTGCTGAGCTCGGACTGGACTCAAACCGCTGTTGCTCAGAACTCAAACTCTTGAGCAAGCTCTTAACCAACTGAGCCACTCGGCCGGCCCTTAGCACCCACCTTTTGAGTGGGCTAGTTCTTTCGCCTGTGAAAAGTGCTTGTGACATCCTTTCAGAGCGGTTAAAGGAGTAAGGAGTGAACGATCCAACCAACCCAAGTTTGGAAGTAGTGAAAAGGAAGTCAACACATAATGAAGTTACCACCACAGTGTCCAAGATGAGGACAGCAAAGGGGACACCAGTTCTAACAGTGATGCGAAGGGAGGTGGACAGCTTTGGCTTCAAAGCATCACAAGAAAGGAAAAAAGATCCAGTGGGATACTGGTTAAGTCAGGGTCAGAGTCTTTTTATA
>NW_017731379.1:990099-999409 GCF_001890085.2 Hipposideros armiger
GCCAGTGAAGCAACGTCCTCCACAACTAGACTGAAGAACAAGAGGATAGCAACTTGTCTGTTCCCCTTCCCCCAATTCCCCAATAAAAAAAATTAAAAAAAAAAAAAAAGGCATAACCTGCGAGGTTGGATTTTCTAACATAGTTTACAAGACTATATTTCAACAAAAAAGTGGGGCTGAATATAGCACAAACAAAGAAGTACAGGAGACTGGGCCCAATCTGCTGATCCTACCACAGACCCTAAAAATGTGTTTTTTGGAATAAATCCCTAAGAGTATCATCTATTTTAGAGACAAAGCAAAACACAGCCTGGCTGAGGTTTGTACGTTTCCTACATAAAATGTGAGTTTGCAATACTGAAACTTAAGAGGATGATCATATCAATAACATTTCAAGTATAAACACCTTAAGAGAAAGCACTTTCTTAAATATAAATTCTGTTTACTGTAACGCTAGCATAGCCTAATGAGCCAGCCACTGCCAGCAACTGTGGAAATCTGGCTGCAGAAGCTCTGAGCCATATGGTTCCTAACGTGTCAATTTAAGGATTTCAACAAAATCAGAAGACAGAATCATCATTTTTGTGTCATTCTTCAAAACTATTTTGTGGTTATAAATCAGAATCATGGTTAACATCTGAGGGGCAGTAGTGGTTGCAAGGAGACATGACAGAGATTTCTGGAAGGGGCTGTTCCTGATCTGGGTGCTGGTTACATAAGTGAGTTCATTTCTGAAAAATCTTTCAAGTTATATACTTATAGATATTGGGTTGTCGGAAAAGTCATGACGCATTGTTTGCAATGAAAACCAGGAAAAATACATCATGACTTTTCCAACAACCCAATAGTTTCCTGAAATGCATGCATCAATAAAAACCTTTGACAATATGCTAGTCTTTGCTAATGAAACCTTTATATAGCCATTTTATGCCAACTTTATACTCTTAAAAAGGAGTATGTTATCTGTGTATCTTGTCATGTAGGCTCTTTGAGGTCCAAGATGGTGCCCTAACTTGGTTCCCGGCATTGATGTTGCCACCCTGCAGGCTGGACAGACATCCCCCAGGCCCAGATCCTTTATGATTTTCATATAGGCAGTTCAGGAAGCTGCAGTGTCACCCTCCAGACCACCAGTAACCAATGGAGAGAGAATGGATAACCAAGAAATCCCAAGAAGAGAAGCGTGCCTACCCTTTTCTCCTGTGTCACAGCATACTCCACGACCTCAGTTCCATTTTCATTGTGATAAACCAAATCAAATTTCCCAGGTTCTTTCACAGCTGAAATCAGACAGCAGGGAGGAGAGACAGTAAGTCATTTCCCAGTAGTGAAAACGTTCCTCTACAGGGAATTTATATCATTAGAAAACCAACTACAAATTGTCCACTGATGTGAAGGCTAGGTACACACATGAAAGCATGGAGTGCTCAGTGACAGGAGACCCTGAGAAAACCCTGCACCAGCAGACAGGGGCTTCTTGGCCATTTACTAATCAGAGACAATCTTTCCTTCATCAAAAACAAATGAGCTTGATACACTATCACTAGTACTCCCAGAAAAGAACGTACAACCACAAGATAATCTCAAAAGGTAACTGATAGGTTTCAACAAGGGGAGGTAATCTGAATTCTGCAAAATTCTTATATCATGATCTGTCCTCAGAAATTACGCACGCTCACTACTAGGTAATACGGCAGCCTTCACTTTACATGGTAGTGTAGGGCCACAAAAATGACCATGCAGGCTGAAATCACACAAAACAATCTTAATAATCAATGGGAAAAATGATGATTGCTTCACAATCTTTAAAAAATTTTGTCAGGGCGGCCAATTGGCTCAGGTGGTTAGAGCGCAGGCTCATAACACCAAGACTGTTGGCTCAATTCCCACAAGGGCCACTGAGCTGCGCCCTCCACAACTAGATTGAAACAACTACTTGATTTGGAGCTGATGGGTCCTGGAAAAACACACTGTTCCCCAATAAAGTTTAAAATAAATAAATAAGCTTTAAAAAAAATTTTGTCAAAACAAAAACTTTACTGTATAGGGAAATGGAAATGAAAAAAAGTAAAACTAATATTTATGTAGCATACTATAAAACATTAGAAACACTGAGATTTAGCGTCTTCTATGTCTTTGTAAGACACTTATCAAGGGTGTTTTGAACAGTACTTGCCTTGTCAGGCAGCAGTGATACTGAGAATCTTCCCTATGCCTCGCAGAATCGTCATACTCATTTCTAAGTCTGAAATAGCTCTGAAAGTTTCTGTTTCTTTTTCACAATTCTCGGAAAGTTTTTGCAGATGTCATCTTCATTTTCTGGGACATCTTCATTCCTTTCGTCACAACTACTTTCCTCATCTATGTCAACAAGTTCATGTAAACCTCAGTGTCAACATTTCCAGTTAGCTATTTTTTTAATTTCACTTCAACTTGATTTGGATGTCAATTTTTTGTTTCTCTGTTGTGCTTTCCATCTTTGTTGGCCAATTTCCTATTTCAATTATCCATTTTTGTAAAAATGGGTTTATCACTGAGAGACAAGGAAGCTGTGTGTACGGGAACCGAATCACAGAAGTACAGTGACCAATCACCAAGAGACTTGGAAAGAAGTGGTGTGATTGGTCACTGATCATGATGGGCATCTGTTATTATGTAATGATTTGTGGACTGAAGAGCTGGCAGGACTTTATGCAATTACTCACAGTTAACAGTTAACATGCCCAATGTCATTGGAGGACTGGTGTTACTTAACTAAACCGTGATAACTGAAGTTCATGTATATCAGAACCATGCAAAGCAAGGACTACCTGCATTTCTATTAGAAAACAGATAAAGCCGTTTATGATGCCCCAAAGAAAAATTCTAATTACATGTCATCACTGCCAATCACCTGACAAGCAGTGCTCAGGCTATGTCCATGGAATTTGACCATGGACAAACTTCTCTGTCCACCATTCCTAAGAAGGGAGATTTCTTCCAATGAAACCTAATCAGAAAAAAGCTGGGAAACCAGTGTAGGTTACATGTACTCATTTACTTAATAACATAAAGAGGTTTTATTGAAAAACCCTTTTGGCTAACTTCTGTGTACTGGAGTTTTGATTCTTTTACTCACTACCTTACTTAAAGACAAACAGAAACTAATTAATTGCCTTAGGGTCTGCTAAAGAAAAAGGGATCTCCCCTGCTCTCTGGCCAAGGACCCTTATGACACAAACCAAGTTAAGCCATATACAGTGAAAGCCAGGATTTCAGGACCAATAATGGGTGGGATAAATCACGGATCAAGCAGAATGTGTGGGAGTGCGTACACATGAATACTTCAGACATTTCATTTTGATGTAACACACAAAAATATGTTCGTTTGTCAATCTTTTGAAATAGAACTACGTAGATCTTATGAGTCCATCGACTAGAGTTGTCTTTCTTTTATAAAACATATCCTTAACGTACGTCTGCAATTGGCACAATTTCCAGTTTTGAGGGTTTTTTAAAGTTTTGCTAGAATGCAAAAACTAGCCAGGCAATCTAAGTGCAAAATCTTCCCAGATTTTTACCAAACTCCTCCCAATCTCTGACAGCTGACCCACTGACACATAACTCAACAGTAACTTTTTTAGTAACACTCTTAAGTCAGCATTCAACTTGGGTTTCATAGAAATAATTCTTTTTGCAATCAGTTTTCATCGGTTTGTGTAACTTTTATGAAGTTACATAATTACAGTAATAAGAACAACTTGTCTAACAGCTTTGGGAACAAATCCAACAACTCTTAGCAGACATACAACTCCATAGCAGGAACACAGGCCCTCCGGGCTGCTGTGTGATGACAGAGGTAGCGGAGAACGCCGGCTAACCATGGAGGCCAGTGAAGACAGCAGCTCCTGTGTACGCAAACTATTTAGAAACCAATGCAGATATGAAGAGTCTAAAAATTTTCAAATTCTTTTCTAGAAGACTCACCAGGTAAAGATGAAAGAATTTCTATATCTACTTGCTGGGTCTCTGGATTGTGGCTTAATATTTTTCCTTCCTTTCAAAAATAAAAGTCCAAGTCAAAAATCAACATGTGAAACATTATGAATACACTAAAACCAGTGAATGAATTGCACACTTTAAAATGGTTAAAATGGTGAATTTTATGTTATGTGAATTTTATCTCAATAAAAAAATTTTTGAAATATGTCAGCATATAGTGGAAATGAAACTCCCACACACCAAGCCAGTATCTCCCCTGGTTTAAATTACCCAAAGGTCAGGTACCACAAAACTAGGAACAGCCCCTACAGCCCAAAGCCAGCTCATTATTCAAACTAGCCAATCCTACACTGTCTCCCCCGCCCCGCCTTGCCTAACCCCAGGAGGCCCCAGTAAAGGCTCTGGCCTAGGCTTTCTCCTCACCCCTGCTTCGGCCTCCTGACCACGCCCTCGGGCTTTCCCCTGCAGCCCCTCCTCTACAGGAATGTAGGTAATTAATTCCTCTTTCAATAGCATTGGCTATTCTATGTCCATCATATCCATAAATTAATCCCATGGGAACAAATATGACAGGATCAGGGGCTGAAGAGACCACATTCTTTGAAGAGAGATTTGACTTCTGAAGACAAACTTAATGAATAAAAGCCAATGATCTAGCAGGGTAATAGTACTTCCAGTCAAAGCAAAAAGGTGGGGCCGACTTTCTCTCTCAAAATGGTTTTGAAAGCCAATTTCAAAAAATGTGCTAAAACTACCAGGAAATAAAGTAAGCGAATAGCTTTCCAAGGTAATAACTGTGATGACCAACATCCATTTAATGGGAATTTTTAAAAATTCATATCAGAATCACAATTTGTAGAGGTCTTGGTGGGATGTATAAATTCTATATTTATTCCCATTCCCTCATATATCCCAAAATTTAATTAGTGATTTATGGTAGGGTGACAAAACTCCCTGGTTTGCCCGACAGTTCCTTTTACATTTCCTTCCAGTATAATGATCAACATAATATTAATTCTTTTCACTCACAAGTATCCTGATTTAGATGATAAATTATATGGTCACCTATATTAAGGGGCTAAGATGAAAAATATGATAAAACACCAATTACCCAGAACTAACCCACCTAATCCGTTCGTGCACTGATTCTTCTTCTAGTCTGCTTTTGAGGAAAGGTTCTTACCAAGATTTCAAGTCTTCCAAGGTATCAGCTCAGATTAAATCCTCTTTCCTTTTATTTTATATTTAACACTATATTAACATGACCAATTATTACCTTTAAAATTGACTTACAGTCTATACATTACATCAAAATATGAAAGTATACATTTTAATAAGATTTTCAACAAAATTTTGAATGGGTGAAAAGAGAAGGAAACATGTGACTTTGTAATCCCATTGATTGAGTCAAGCTCTTACTGAACTGTGATAAAGCTTATATGCCAATATGATGACCCATATAGATATTAAGTGAGTAAATACCAAGAATAATATTAGTGATTTATCTGGGGTTAACTGATAATGCAAAAGAACCCATATTAGACCATAATAACCAGCAGTAATTCACATTTATATAAAATGTTCTTATGATGAAAATAATTAAATTTTCAGGCTAAGAGCTATTTATTATTTTCTTTCAAAGCTTAGGATCATGGGGGAGAGGTAGTCAAATAAGTTTGTGTGTCTAAGTTGATTACAAAAACGAAATTTAAATTCGTCATTCTCATTCTATAGTCTTCCCAAGTGTAAGGGAAATAACACTGGGAGACTTCACAATAATGCTATTTATAGCAAGTTTACATTTGGTAATGTTTTCATTTTCTACTTTACGGCATTATTTACTCAAAAAACTCTACATTGTCCATATAACAGTATTAAATATGACTTTAGCGTCTTTAATACACTGACAATTATTTTGAAATAAAAAGCCTTACCTTGTAGTCAGAGACATCAGGAGAATAATCGGATGTTAGTTCCAAAAGCTAAAAAAGAAGAAAAAGTCCACAAATACACAAACCCTGTGGCTCCTATCCCCACCTCTAAGAAAACATGCAGAGCCTAACCATGAACCTGTGGCAATACAGGGGTTCCAGTGGAAAAGGTTTCTTTGTTTTTGTTTGGGCGGCGGGGGGGGGGTTATGTACAGTGTTATTTTATTGTGCACTTGCTATGTTCCAGACACCAGGCTAAGCCATTTTTATTCATACAGAAAACAATTACTGGGCACCTACTACATGCTAGGCATTAAAACACGGAAGATATGATCCAGAAAGGGTGTGTGTGTGTGTGTGTGTGTGTGTGTGTGTGTGTGTGTGTGTGTGTGTACTGCTAATAAGTTTATCTGGAGAGGGAATAATCTTTTTGCTGTAGTTGTTTTAAAATATACCTTAAATGCAATCCTTTCTCCAATTTGGGGGGCAGCTGCTAACAGCGGTAACAGGCTGTAGTCCTTCTTGTGTGTCTCTACTGTATTCTGAAAAACAGTATGGAGTCATGTGACTTTGTTACTGGTGAGAAAATGTGAGTTGATGACACCAACTCCAGACATGCTATGTGGGGAAAGGGGAAACCGTAAGCTCACAGTAAAGACTACTTGCCTGGATGATAGTAGACGAGTTTGTTATCATTTCATTTAAATGCTGCTGCTTCAGATATTCAGGGTTCCTATTTAAAATGTAGGGAAGAGCAAGCCCTCGTCCTCGACCTCTCCCCCGCATGCCCCGACCCCTAGCCCCCTTCCAAGAAAGAAGGTCCTCTCCTCTACCGAAACCTCTTCCCAAACTGGTGGGGAGAGTCACGCTGGGAGGAGGACCAGGGGCCTGTCTGCCACCATTTGAGTCAGAGTGCTTCCATCCAATAGCATTTGGAGTCTTTGATGATGGTCCTGGACCGAGACAACCTTTTCCTGCAAAGAGGCCCGCCGTCTTTAAGAAACCTGCAGGCCGCTCCACAGCGCTCTTGGACACTCTGCATCCGTCATCTGACTCTGAACTAGAGTCTGAACTAGATGATGTTCTGCTTGCCTTGTCCTTGATGGGGGTGGAGTTAAAGCCAGTTTTTGTAGCCATTTTGTTTGCAATTGTGTTTTTTACAGAGGGTCCTTCCTTTGATAATGCAGCTGATATTTTCTCTGAGGAATTTCTGACCTCCAAGATGACATTGCTGACACCGTCGCTGGTGGACCCATGATAAGATTCAGACTCTGAGGAGGAACTGGGACTATCTTGTGTATGCATGTCCATACCACCTTTCCTTTTGGCTTTCACAAGGCTGTTTCTAGCAGGACCTTTTGAAGGACCACACTTCTGGACGGTCCACTCTTTCCCTGTCTGTGCTTTAGAGGCCTTGGAATTCTTCGTCTGTTTTTTATATTGACATTTCTCCTTTTTCTTTGGTGATTTCCTTTTGGTCTCTTCGCCGTCATCATCTACTACACCACAGGTGGCTTTGTTTTTCCTCTTGTTTTTTTTCCTCGCACTCTGATCTGTGGCAGCTTTTGGTTCTTGATCCAAGATATTTTCATGGTTGTTCTCTTGCCTCTTCAAGTGCTTCTTTGAATTTCTGTAATCTAGTTCAGCTTCTTCATCCTCTTCTAACTTAAATGACCGCTTCTTTGCTTTTCTAGGTAAGAAATGAGGACCGTCACCATTACTGACTATTACAGGATGCTCGGCGCTTCCTCTCTCTTCTAATTTAACTCTATCAAAAGAATAAGAAAGAAAACTAGAGTGAGTAATGATGTCTCCAGGTCATAGTTATATATATCGAGGTGACTGCAAGCTGTCATTGCCATCAGTCAGTGAAAAAATGTCAACTCATTGAAGGACCAAAGACTCTTTTTGACAAAATGGCATCACTTACGGTCAACTTTCAAATGACTGGTTTTATTTATTGAATACCTACTGCATCCCAAACATTTTCTATACATTTTCTCTAATCTAAACACAATCATGAAGTAGATATCTCTTTTTTTTTTTTTAGATTTTTTTGGGGGGTTGGGGGAGGGAAACAGTGTTGGGGAATTGGGGAAGGGGACCAGCCAAGTTGTTGTTCTTCAATCTTCATTGTGGAGGGCTCCAGTCGCCATCTGGCTTCCCATCAGCAGCTCATGGCCTCTAAGCTCAAGGTGCTGTGTCAATCTTAGTTGCTGGTGGGCGTAGCCACCATCCCACGTGGGAGTCGAACCAGCAGCCTTGTTGTTAAGAGCGCACGCCCTATCCACTGAGCCATCCGGGCAGCAGCTCAGCTCAAGGTGTCGAGTTCAGTCTTAGTTGCTGGTGGGCATAGCCACCATCCCAGGCAGGAGTCGAACCCAGCAGCCTTGTTGTTAAGAGCGCACGCTCTATCCACTGAGCCATCCGGGCAGCAGCTCGGCTCAAGGTGCCAAGTTCAGTCTTAGTTGCAGGTAGGTGTAGCCCACCATCTAACAGGCAATCTTGTTACACCAGCTGAGCCATCCTGCCACCTGTTGGGGGCTCAGCAACAGCTCAGCTCAGGTACAGTGTCACTGGCCCATGTGGCAATCGAATCGGCGGCCTTGTTGCTCAGAGCTTGTGCTCTTAAGCCAACTCTTGACCAACTGAGCCACTCGGCTGGCCCGGTATCTCTCATTTTAAAACAAATCACAAAATTACGGCTCAGACAAGAACCTGTCCAAGATTCATAGCTAATAAGCAGCAGAAATGAGATTCAAACCTCAGTTTGTCTAAGTTCACAGTCTTTCCACTCTATTATGTAGCCAACCCCAAACAGCAAAAATGTCAACTGTCCTTTTTTTGTTTTTAAATGTGGGCTGTTTTTTTTTTAAAAAAACAAACAAACAGATTTTATATTTATTTAGTTTAAATTTAGGAAAATACTGAACAATTTATGTTCTCTGGCATAGTGACAGACATTGTAAAATTCCACATTTTGCGAGTATTAATTTTATGTGTCAACTTGATTGGGCTATGGGGTGCCCAGGTATTTGGTAAAACACTGTTTTGGGTATATCCATGAGGGTGCTTCTGGATGAGATTAACATTTGAATCAGTAGGCTGAGCAAAGCAGATGCCTTTCTCAAAGTGAGTGGGCCTCACCCAAACTGTTGACGGCCTGAACAGAATAAAAGGCTGAGCAAGGTAGAATTCGCCCTCTGTGCCTACCTATGGAGCAGGAACATGGGTCTTCTCCTGCCTGAGGACTCAGACTAGGACTGGAACTTACATTACCAATTCTCCTGGTTCTCAGACTTTTGAACTTGGACTAGAACCATGTCATTAGATCTCCTAAGTCTCTAGCTTGCCAGCTGTGTATCTTGGGACCTCTCAGCCTCCATCATCTCATGAGA
>NW_017731379.1:1003204-1008385 GCF_001890085.2 Hipposideros armiger
TCTCTCTCTCTCTCTCTCTCTCTCTCCAAGATGGAGTAATTGTTCCACATTAAATTCCCTGATATTCTGAAGAAATCTAATGAATCTTACATGGTCTGGGGAAAAAACAGTCAACAAAGGGCAAGCAAGAGGAAGTAGCCTGGTTTACAGCTAAAATTTTTCACTGCAACTGAGAAGCTCTGAATAAATCACTCCAAGATACGAATCCAAATTGAAATGATCATGTCAACATTTTATTGAGACACATCAACCACGTGTGGGCAATTCACACGACCATTGCTCCTCGATACTCATCTCAGTATCATTCTTTTTAATTTCCAAAGGCATATTTAAAACTATTTTATTCCCCAATGGACAACCCGAGGTCCCAAACACCTGTTTAAGCGAACCACAACCCCCCGGTGAAACACATAACGACTCCCATACGTCTCAGGGGATATCGCAGGAGCACCGAGGTTGGACAGCCTGCACATTATGAAGGAAACCTGCCTGTTCCTCTGTTTGGGGGTCTCCCACACCTGACTCTGCGAGCCGCCAGAGGGCCGGGTCTCAGGCACATCCGTATCAAGCGTAGGTAACACAGTGCCAAGCTAGGTGAGCGCTTGCTAAATCAAGGCTGCAAGAAAACACTGGCCCTGCCCATACACGGGATCAGGGTTCTCCCAAGTTTGCTCCACTATCCACCAGCATCAGAAGCTTCCGAGGAGGGATGCCCATTACAACGCTGATTCCTGAACCACATGCCTGGCTCATCAGAAGCTCTGGGGGTGATGAACGTGCAGTTTGAGAGTCCCACTCCACCCCCACTCACCCCACCCCCACTCGCGGTGCTCCGGGGACTGAGGCGCCGCCGGGCGTGCGCAGGCGCGTCCCCGACCCGCCGCCCACCGCCCCACCCCCCACGCCCGCCCCGCGCGCACCTGAGGCAATCGTTGTCTCGTACTAGGCGCGCGCTCTCGCCGGGGGGCAAGAGCCCCCCCTCCAAGTAGAGGCCGAGGGGGGCCCCAGAACTGAAGCCGAAACGCTGGCGGATGAGACTTATGAGATCCGTGACTACTCGGCATCTGTTCAAGTCGATCAGAAGCCAGAAGTCCATGCAGTGCGGGGTAGCTGGCGGCGGGTAATCAAACTGAAGCCGTAGCCTAACCGTCTCGGAGGCTGCCATCTTGCTCGGTGCTCAACGGAAGCCCAGAGAGACCACAGCGCTACCGAGGCGCGTGCTCTGGCGGCCCGCCCCCTGGAGCCTTTTAACGTGTGCCACCTACTGGTGGCAAGTGGCTACTACAGGCTTCGTGCTGGCAAGAACGCGGAGCCGAGGTTGATTCAGTTCTGTTCATGACTGGGCTAGGGAAGAGGACGGACAAACTGGGCTAGGGAAGAGGACGGACAAATGAAATGCCTTTATTCCTTTTCTACTGAGCACTATGTAGGGTCCGAATTTAGGCAAGTCTCTAGATAAACAAGCAGTTCTCAACAGTGGTATATGAGACATTAACTTATATACGTAAAAGAATAAACGAACAACTCCCAATACATTCAGTTAACAAAATTTTTCATCATAAGGAGTTGCAAAAGATGTCATTCCTAGTGTATTGTTAATACTGACAAAAAAAATTAATCACTCTTAAATGTATCCAGTGTAATTTAAATACTTTAGCAGTCTAATACCTACCACCATCCACATTAAAATATGAAAATAAGCCCTCTTATTAACTCCTAGGTAAGTAAATCAGAAATTCCAATTTCCATTCCGTTCTCCCACATAATATATTAACTCCTTTAGTTTTCATGGCAAAGGTATGAATTACAAACCCTTATTATTCCAATTTTGAAGATTAAAAAACCCAAGGTTCAGAGAGGTTGAGTAACTTCCCCAAGGTCACTGGGCCAACTGAAGTGGTTGATACCTTGCAGTCAGTAGATGCATTGAAAAAAACCTTTTTAAGTTTTATTTTCCTGTGACCCTAATACTCTAGGTCTTCCAACTGAGTTATCAATACTAGTATTAGTGGCACACAATTGATCAAAATAGCATAAAACATCACACATTTTGGTACATAATTATTACACAGGGAAATAAAATGGACATGAAAACATCTATTAAGGAAATAAATGGAGCTGTGTTTTTAATGAATTAATACAAGTCTCTGTGGATGAATATCGCTAAATAAGACAGGGCTCCACATCAATTCTGGACCCATTTTTTTTGTAAGGTCCTGAGAGAACTTGTTCACTCATATGAGTAGATAAAAGTGGAGGATTTATATTATTGGCAATGTCAGTCAATTTCCTTAAACTCCTCCTAAGTTACGTGCTAAAATCACCTAGAGATCTTTCTTTTTTTTCTTTTTTTTTAAGATTTTTTTAAATTGGGGAATTGGGGGATGGGACAACGCTGGGGAATTGGGCGTAGGGGAACAGACAAGTTGCTGTCCTTTTGTTCTTCAGTCTAGTTGTGGAGGATGTTGCTTCACTGGCCCAAGTTGGCACCATCATTGCGCTCTTCCCNGATTCCTTATGATAAATCTCATACCTATATCTACATATCAATATCATCTCCAATTGCTTTTGTTTCTCTGGAAAACCCTAATACACACTTCATTCCAAATCATTTCACTACAGGAAAGGAATTCTCTTCCTTCATGAACCGGCAACAGTTAATTCTAATATGTGCAGCCTGATGACGGAAAGCTGAATGTCCCCAATGTCAAACACATAGTGGATGCTCAAAAATGCCTGCTAGGGCTGGCCGAGCGGCTCAGTTGGTTAAGAGCTCGTTCAAGAGTGCGAGCTCTGAGCAACAGGGTCACCAGTTTGATTCCTGGCCCGAGCTGAGCTGCTGCTGAGCTGCCAGCAGGTGGCAGGATGGCTCAGCTAAGAAAAAAAAAAGCCTGCTAAAAACACACATGATACTTCCAGCTATACAGTTCATCAGGTTGTTTGTTTTTTTTTTCATGACAGGAAAAGATGCAGACAATCATATTTGAAAATAAAGTACAACTGATATAAGCATTCTTTAAATTTTTTTAAGGTATAGTAATCCCGTGGATTTATCTCAATGTGGTAGTTGAAAAAATCCTCAATTATCCTTCAGGATACACAATACACAGACACATACAAATCAAGGTAAAAGAGTGGAATAAAGAGAGACACAAAACTCTGCAAGATCGGGGGTTTAAATTACAAAAACACATTACCCTCAGTTCCGAGCTGTGGACGTTGGCATCAGGCAGCAAGGAAGTATTCCTTACACTGGCAAAAGTTAGCTTGGCATCCTGTGAATCTAAGAACTGCTGGGGAACTTCCAACATACCATCAGGCTGTCCCTTGTTATTCTTGATCAATTTGTTTTTACTTATTGCAATGCTATGATTCAAATTTCCATTCTGAGATGACCAACCAGGACTAAACTTTTCATCAACTCTGAAAATGGCTGCAAGACTTTCTGTTCGAGTCCACTGTGGTTTATTACAATCGCTGAAACACAGCATGTGCTGCAACAGTAGATGCAAAAACCCCTGCCTTTCAGAAGAGCTTGCAACTTTGCTGTGCTTTCCAAAGAAGCCCTTGGCATCATCTCACCCGTTCTGAAGACAATGGATCTGTGCATGAAGGGTATGACCTGTGATTGCTGCAGCTTCACTATCTGCTCTTCCTGAAGAGAATAAATTCAGTTTGGAACATATTAAGATTGAAAGACAAAATGCCATCCAGAGAACAAAAAATGGTTCACCTGGGTCTGCTCAGTTACCATTCCTTTCAGGGTGTACACTTTCCCTGGCAATAGTCTTCATTTCTCTACTTGGATCACAGACAACAAATGTAGTTGTCCTTTTACAAAGAGAAGTAAATTACCTGCGTAACTGGCAGTGAAAAAGATTTGATTCCAATAAATATTTAAAACAGACTCTCCACTGTGCATTCAAACTCTTTGCAGGGCAAACTGGACACAGTAACAAAATGCAAAGTGTTCCCTTTAAATCTGCAATTTCACTTCTAGGATTCTGTCATACAGAAATACAGATATGCCCATCTACCCTGCCTGACACACCTGCCAACTGCCTGCTAAGGCCAAACTGGTTGTCTAGGTTCAAATCTGTCACTTGAAATTTTTAAAATAATATGACCTCAACCTTTCTCATTGGTAAAACTGGCAATAGTGATAATAACTATAGTATTCAATGAACTACGTATGTATCTAAAGCAGTGTGGGCCTCAGTAAGTACTATCCAAATGCTAGCTCTCATTTTCATTAATACAATGAATGCTGTTTGTTCTCAGGGCAGGAGTTGGTGGGCTTTTAATGCCATGTCCCATCAAATGAAGGTGAAATTCAATAAGGAGGGTGAATGGATGGACATGCAACAGCTTTGGGTCCCAGCTGTTCCCTGCAGCCTCCCTCCTCCTGTCCAGCTGCTGCTTGCAGTGGCCTGCGGTATCACTTTCAGAGAGGTAAAGTTACCTGACCAAGGGCACACAGTTAATGAGTCATAGAGCTAAGATTCGAACGCAGAGTTCTCACTCCAGATCCTGAGCTCTTAGTCACTCTGCTCTCTTACCTTTCATACAATATTGAACAAAAGTAAGACATGTATTCTTGGCATGAATACAGACCCGTATAACTTTTCTGAAGACCAATTTGACCAAAGAGCACCTCTCCTTAGGAATGTATCCTACTGAACCATTGCCTAAGTACACAAAGATAGCCAAGAATATTCACCACAGCAGTATGCTAACGGTGAAAAACAGAAAATAACTGTCATGTCGGAATATTAGTGTCCACCCAAAATTCGTATGTTGAAATACTAAGGCCCAATGTGATGGTATTAGCAGGTGGGGCCTTTGGGAGGTGCTTAGGTCATGAGGGTGGAGCCCTTGTGAATGGGATTAGGATTCATAAGAGACCCCACAGAGCTCCCTAATCACCCTCCACCACATGAGGACACAGTGAGAAGATGCCATCTATGAACCAGAAAGCGAGCCCTCACCAGACACCAAATCTATTGGCGTCAACAACTTTAACAACTTTCTGTTGTTTAAGACACCCCATCTGTGGTATTTTGTTATATCAGCCCCAGCAGACTAATACGGGGGCTCCAAGCAAATGGGAGCACTTCTTCCTCCCAGGAGGGTTGGAGGCCCTTCAGGAGCTCACTGTCAGCAGCCTGGGAGTAAAGGAAG
>NW_017731379.1:1012816-1090499 GCF_001890085.2 Hipposideros armiger
TTCCCATCCCCCAATTCCCCAATAAAAATCTTAAACAATAAAAATTAAAAAGAAGCTATAAATTAAAAAAAAAACAATTATGATGAGCATCAGGAAGGAGAGGTACAGGAAGCAATTAAGACCATTAAGAGGTCCCAGTCTTCACCTAGAATGCACTGTTGGGACAGGCTTCCATGGGAAGGGACATGTAAACTGACAGGTTCAACAGTAACTAGCCAGGTAGGTGCAGGGGGCAAATAAGGTGTGAGAGACCATTCCATGCAGGTGGAACAGCACAGCACGTGTGAGTGCACAAAGATACAGGGAAAGAAAAAAAAAAAGACACAGGGAAGTTGATGTGAAGACACAGGGAGAAGATAGCCCTGTAATAGCAAGGATCGCTTGCAAGCTTCTACACCAGAAATTCTCTGGAAGGGCCTTAAACGGAGCCCCCAACCAATCTCCATTGGCTTCTCAAATCCTTCCTAAAATATAAACAATTAAAAAAAATTTTTTTTTGCAAACACAGTTTGGAAACAAGTTCCCCAAATCTTTCTTCCAATCCTATTGTCTTCCCTAAAGCCCTATTGTGTTTTTTATCTACCCCCAAGAGGACAAGTTTGCATCACAGAAATGCAAGCAAGCTCAAATTGAACCACAAGCATCACCTTGTAAGAAATGGGCTGTAGTCACTACCTCATCAAATTTCCACTGGCTCTTCAGCCTTGACTCTTTGGCTGGTCTTTCTCTCTACACAGTCCCCATTCTTTTTCTCTATATCCTTTCCTCTTCTAGGAGCAAAACAAATCCTTCTCATAGTCCTGTGCAGCACAGTTTAGCAATTCTTTGTTACCTTAGCTGACACCCTATGCTTAGCTCTCATCTCCTAATGAAGGAACCAATAAGGTATTTTTTTTAAAGACCATTCCAATCCTTACGATAAACTCTGCTGTTAGAATAATAAGCTTTCATCTTTGCTTAGTCCCCAAAATGCCAAGGAACGACGTGGTGGAGCGGCCAGAACGTGCTGAGCACTGTTGCAAGAATCCTGGTTGGCCCGCCCAGCAGAGGGCGCCCGGGACACTGCCAATCGCCTCGCCCGTCCAATCCCCGCCCTCGCCCCCGACGGGACCCCAGGCCTCTGAGGCCCCGCCCCGCCCCGCCCCTGGTCCGGTCCAGGCCCCGCCTAACCGCCGTCACGTGGTGGGGCTCAGGGTCCAGCCTGTTGCTGATGCTGCAGCGCGGTATTCGTCATGGAGCTGGCGCCGCGAGTCTCTCCGTTGTTGGTCTCGCTGCTGCTGCTGCTGCTTCTGGGCCTGAGCACGGGTAGGTTCTGGCAAAAGGTGTATGTACCAGCGACCGGTACCTCCTTCTCTATCCGGGGATGTGAGTCTGTTAGTGCGTTTGTGCTTTTTAAAGCAAATCTCTTTTCCCCGGTGTCTACCTTGCGTAATTTTATTTCTTTTGAACCGTCACTGTTTTGTTTTTTGTTTTTTAATTAAAAGTGCTTTTTCTACCTTTTCTTGCTCTAGGTGGTCTGGTGCTCCTTTTTTTCTCTAGGTGGAAGCAGTTGTGCAAAATGTATGATTTGTAGAAATTGCTGATCAATGAGGTTTCCACGATCTTAAGGCCACTTCCCTTTTCCTGCCGTCATTGGCTGCTAAGTGGGGTTATGCGGTCTTTATATTTTGAGCTGAAGCAGGCGGCCCCAAAAGCCTGCAAAATCGTACTATGAATGGGATGTTTAATTTCCCCCTCTACTTGAAGAGAACAGACAAGATAATGCCTCCCCTTACCGAGGTCCTTTTTGGCAAGAACAAATTTGTGTTTAATAGGATGACTTGCAAATCGATTTTCAGTCTTTTATTTCTCTCATTTCCTGGTCTGAATCAAGAACTGAGTGAGAATTCGAACTGGCCACAAACTTGCCTTGTGATCTTAGGCAAATTGCTTCACAGCTGTTTTCTCTTCTGTAAAATGGGGATCATCTGACACTTCAGTTTGTGTCTGGGAAATGTTGTCAAATATGTTGCACCCCAAATTTTAACAATGGTCACTACCAGGGAAGGGAAGGGTGCCAGGGGTTAGGTCAAAAGGGACCCAAGCCTTATATGTAATTTTCAAGGAGACTACACATTTGCATTACTTGTATAGAGAATTATAACCACATCTGTAATATTCTAGCCGTTCTGTTTTTCTCCTTAAACCACATTTTGGTTTTCTTAATCTCCATCAGTTACAAACAGTATTGTCTCCTCATCCACTCCCTTTTCTTCTTGAGACCAGTTTTGATTCTTTTACTTGAGGCAGCAGCTTGAAATCTATGAAAGGAGGCAGTGGAAGGCAAAAAGAAAACTCCAGTCACCAAGGGTCATCCCTAAATCACCTTTTAACATCAACCTTCTTTCCCCACAAAGTGGTATTTTTTGAAAAGAAAAAAGATATTATAACTTCAATGTTGGTTACTGTAGCAAAGGTGACATAGAAAACGTATTTAACCTACTCTTTTCTGATACATATTTCACAGGTGCTAGAAAAGTTAATAAAAGAAATTGGAGTTGTGGGATTAAAGGAGATACACACATACACACACACACACACACACACACACACACACACACACACGGCTTTTAATATATTTTTGGCCAAATTGCCTCCCCCAAAAGTTATGCCACTGTGCACTCTTATCATCTTACCAACAGTGCTGACGGATGGCCCATCTCCTATGGACACTGAGCAAGTGCCATCATTTTTTGTCTATCAAATAAGCAAACATTTTTTAGTGACCTCATTATTGCTTTAATTTTCATGTCTTTCAATATTAGTGATGTTAACCATTCTTTCACATATTTATCAGACATTCATATTTCCCTTTTCATAAATTATTTCCTCATGGCCTTGATCCATTGAACTATTAGGATCTCCCATTTTTTAATTGGTCTACATGAGTAAGGAAAATTACCCATTTTCATATTTGTTGCAGATCTTGCTTTGGTGTTTGCCTTTTCATTTTATTTTTAATGGACAAAAATTTTGTTGTACAGAAATGTATCAAGTTTCTGTCCTCAGCTCTGTTGATAGTTTTCTTTATAGTCTCTTTTTTCTTTATAAAGATTTCTTTATAATCTTTACCCCATTCAGAGGTCAGAAAAACCTTCAATTATATTTTCATATTATTTTTAATATCTAAATTTTAAAACTGAAATTCTTGATCAACTTCAAGTTTATTTTGGTTGTAGTGTTGAGAGTACCTACAGTTCTATTTTTTTTTTCTTCAAAAAAGTTAACAGGTGACCCAGCATAATATAGTGAATAATCTTGGTCCCACTATTTGTGATGCCTCTTTAATCATATAGTAAATAAGATATAAAAAGCAGCATGTTGCATCTTGAGATTTTTCACTTTTCCCAAAAATGTAAATCTCTTTTTAAAACAGAATTATAAAAGTGTTTCATGCTTATTGTTAAAAACTCAACGTTTCAGAGGATGTACAGGAAAAAGTGGAAGCCTCCAGCCTCCTATTAAGCTTGGTTTGTTTTTTTCATAACTGAAGCTTTTTCCCCTTATTTTCACAATATATTGGAATGAGTAAATTGCCTAAACTATAAACCAAATCATCTGCAGCGGTTCTCAACCTTTCACAGGGGTCGCCTAAGACCATCGGAAGACACATATTTTCGATGGTCTTAGGAACCGAGACACCGCTCCTCTATCCGTCTCCAGGCCCACATGCAGATATACCCACATACGAGTACCCGGTGACCCCTGTGAAAGGGTCGTTCAACCCCCAAAGGGGTCGCGACCTACAGGTTGAGAACCGCTGATATAGTCTAGCATGGCCATCTCTACTGGGCTTGGAATTTACCCAGAAGTTACATATTCTTCAGGAAAATCAAATTGTGCTTTCGTTTCAGGAGCCAACATCGACCAGCCCACAGAGGAGGGCAAGGAAGTATGGGATTATGTGACTGTCCGGAAGGATGCCCACATGTTCTGGTGGCTCTATTATGCTACCAGCCCCTGCAAGAACTTCTCAGAACTGCCCCTGGTTATGTGGCTTCAGGTAAAAGTGGCTTCGCTGCCTGGACAGGTTTGAGGCCAAGTTTCGCCCACTAAACATTTTTCTTGCTTCTAAGGACTTATAGCTCAGCAGTGGTGAAGAACTGATTGGTCCAGCAGCCAGCCAGGGGGTCTCCTAGCATCCTTCTGAGGCAGGCAAAGGCAGTGGTATACCAAGAAGGCCAAATCAGGTTCTAGCCTTTTGCCTTATTATTATTATTATTATTATTATTATTATTATTGTTATTGAGTGCAGGCAGTGGCAGGAACTTTTACCAGAAGCTCCTGAAGACATATTTGACTATATGCTGATAGAAGATGTTTTGGAAGCTTCCAAAGCAAAGACTGAGGTACCCTGACAAGCCCTTCCTCTCCCTCTTTTTTCAGTTCTTTCCTAGACCCTAACTTTTTGCCCCCAGAAACTGATCTTTTAGAAGGAGTCAGCCTCTTGTATCTTAGTATGAAATGTTGGGCCCTACCCTTCTCCCTAGATGTGTTTGCATTTTGCCCGTGAGCTCTGCTTGTAGTATGGAAGGCATGGAACCGGTGAAGAGGTATTTGGGGGCAGGCAGAGGATTCTTTCTTGCATTCCTAAAATATCTGCACAGAGATGGCCCACACCTACCTAGAAGACCAATCTCTAGGGAGCGGTTGAGGAGTATGGTCTTATATCAGCCTCTGGAAACTGTATGCCTGGCCCAGCTGGGGCTCCAGGTTGCTCACCAGCAAACAGGACGTCCTGGTACAGGACGCTATGGGATGCAGATGTCACTCCTGCAAACATGACAGTATTCATAAGTAGCCTCCCAGAACCCCGGGCTTGGCCTCCCATGCCAGCCCATGCGGACTTTCTGGGGAGACAGAGAGAAAATGAGCAGTTTGCCAGGAGGGGCCTTTTTCTGTTTTAGGATTATCTGAAGAGCACCTTTGATAAATTGGAGGTGAGACTCAGCCGGGGGGTGCAGATAGGAAAATGCTGCAGAAGAAGAACCCATAAAGATAGCCCAGGGGCCTTCTGTCCACCCCGGGCAGCAGGGTTATTGAGGAGAGCCCTGCCGTAGATAAGCCCAGACCTGCCAGTCAGAAGTCCTGGGTCTTCGATGCCTCCCTGTCACTTAGAGCTATGGCAGGACACTTCCCGTTCCCTTTCCCGGACTTGGGCTTTTTTTTTTTTTTTGTCCCATGCAGGAGTCGAACCGGTAACCTTGCTGTAAAGAGCACACGCTCTATCCACTGAGCCATCCAGGCGTCAGCTCAGCTCAAAGTGCCGAGTTCAATCCCAGCCACGAGTGGGCATAGCCTACCATCGAACTGGCAGTCTTGTCATTAGGAGCATGTGCTCTCACCAGCTGAGCCATCCTGCCACCTCTTGGTAGCACAGCTCGGGCAAAGCTCACTGACCCATGTGGGAATCGAACCAGCGACCCTGTTGCTTAGAGCTCGTACTCTTTTTTGTTGTTGTTGTTGTTGTTGTTTTCTTCCTTTTTCTTTCATCTGTTTGTTTTTTTGAGCTTGTACTCTTAAGCAAACTCTTAACCAACTGAGCCACTTGGCTGGCCCTTGGACTTGGGCTTTTTAATCTAGGGGATTTTGTTATAATTTCCCACTCATTAGCAGAACTTTCCACCCCCAAGTAAAAGCTTACAAACAGAGAACCAAGGCAGAAGAAAGCAGAAGTGCTGAGGGTGGGCTGCAGAGTCCCATCCATTCAACCTCCTCCACTTGGTCACATGCTGCCCTCGGGTGCTTTCTGAGATTTCAGGAATACAATTTGAAAACCACTGAATTTTAGAAGTTGCAAACCTCCCTTTTGGTTGATTGCAGAGCTAGATGGTGCTTTTATTTGTATAAGTTTGCCAACGTTTAAAAATCAAGACATTTCTTTCCTCTTTGTCAAAAATCAGGAGATGTAGCAACTTAGGGCCTGAACTCACTACCCCAAAGCTGAGAGGTGGTGGCCCGCTTTCAGACAGGGCAGGAGCCCCTGGAGGAGGGGCGTCCTCAGCCAGCACCTCATTTCTCTGTATCGCACACAGTCCAGTTTGTGACCTTTGATTAGGTCACCTTTGAAATGCTAGTTGAAGGTTTTCAACTGGCTCGCTAAGTAACCTGCTCTTCATTACTTCAGAGGCCCAAGGTAGAAGAAAAAGGATGATGACCAAGAAAGAAATAATTACTAATTTAGATTAAAAGGAGATCTGTTTGAGCAGCCTACTGAGGAAACGTGTACTGACTTCGCTGGGTGGTTCTTTGAGAATCTAGGTCACATCGTCTGAGTAGAATAGTGAGCTATTTTAGGTACACTTTCGAGCCATTTCAGCATGTCCTTTGGCTCACTGACACATCTACCATATTTCTGAGTCACCGATTGACCCCAGCCCTGACAGCACCCCATCCCAAAGTTCCCATTGAGAACCCTGCCTGTCCCCTGTCCCTGGATGCCACAGTACCAAGTGAAGTGACCTTTGCACTGGTGCTTCTGTGTTTGCTACATTGTATCCAGGGATTCGCTTGATCAAACTGTCCCTCCGTCTGGGTCCCTTGTAGAGGGTGGTGTGGTGGAGAGTCACAAGTCCCCAGGTCTAGTCCTGGTAGAAGCCCTGATTGCCACGGCCCCTCGCTCAGCCTTCTTGCTTATCTTTGAGGGAGGACTTGGACAAGGCGTCCTTAAGGTCAGTGAGTCCCATGGCAGGCCAGGGCTCAAGTCTAGGGAATCAGAGGTAGGAAAGTTTCCTCTGGGGGCTCTTAGCCCAGCTCTGTTCCTTTTAGGAAGACTTCAGCAGTTACCAGGGGGCTCGGTGAGTGCGGGAGTCCCTAGTTCACCAGATGAATTGTGCCTTAGTGCAGGGCTGACACAGCCATCGCTAAACCATAGATCGTTTATCGGGAATGTGGCCATTGTTGTAATGATTAGATTTAAGTAACATTTTCTATGCATTCGTTTTTGTGTTTTTTCTCTTCCACAGGGTGGTCCAGGCGGATCCAGCACTGGATTTGGAAACTTTGAGGAAATTGGGCCCCTCGACAGTGACCTCAAACCACGCACAACTACCTGGGTACGGTGAGGATGGCCCCAGCTGTGTGGCCTCTCCAAGGCTGGGCCCCACCCGGCCTACCCCTTCCTGGGCGGGCTCACAAGTTGAGCAGTACTGCCCCCCACGGTCTCGCTTGCCTTTAGTGACCTTTCTCTCCACTTGTCTGCAGAAACCTACTCTAGCGGGCACCCTGGACCTTGTCGTTACCCACATTTTGGCTGTCCCTGCAGTCTGCCTCCAGGGTCCCCCCTCGGACCGCCATTGCCCATCCTTTCCCGTCCTCTCTCCCTACCCTGCTTCTTGAGTTCCTCAAGACCTCAAGCCCTTTGTCCTCCATCCTTTTCAGGTCTCTCTGGTCTCTGTCTCCACCCCTGTTCTTCATTCCCAGCTGCACTCCCTCTCCTAACCCCTCTCTGGTCAGCTCCCTTACCCCCCACCCTCTGGCTCCCTTTCCCTTCTCCTTCTGCAGCCTTGCCACACCCGATCTTGAGTCAGTCCCACTGCTCACCTGCTTGGCCCCTACCCCCAGGCGGCCAAAGACTGGAGGGCAAAACCGCACTGTCAGTAAGGTGGGGCTATTGCCCAAGTGCGGGCTTTGCTCCGGGCTTGTGGCCACGCTTTGCTCTGTGCTTCTGCTCTGCTCCTGTCCTGATGGCACCTGTTGCTGCATATGTTCTCCACTTTCCTCGGGGCGCCTGCTCCAGCCTTCCTCCCACACTGGGAGCTAACCTGTCTCCCTGCCTCACCGAGAGAACAGAAGCCATCACACATAACCAGCTATTTTCCTGTCCTTACCGATAAATGTGTTTACCTTTCTGCCCCTCTTACATCCTTCTGCCCAGCTCAAAACAAGTGAGGCCCCTCCCTGCTGAGGTCACTTCCCTTAAGGCTCCGCTTCAGTGGTTATTATCTTTCTATATCTGTATATTCCCTCTAGTCTGCCTTTTCCTGGGGGGTGCAAACATACACAGGTCTTTCTCAGCTGAAAAACAAATTCTCCCTCAACTATACAAGTCCCTCCAGCTACTACCCTTTCATACAAAAATTGTTTATGTTTGCTATTGCCTGTCTCTACCCAGAGCTTCTCCTGAGTGCTGCAGTATTGATTCTGACAGCTGGGGGCTGCAGGTGGGAGATAGTGGGTGCCAGGGAACCCAGTGCATTAACTCTAGGATGCAGTGCATATATTATTTCCTCTGTGGCAGGGTTGGGAAGCACTGCCCAAACCCACGGCAGTCTGTCCCCATCACTCCACTAGAGCTATTGTCCCCAAGGGTATGCTGGCTTCCCAATTCCAAGTGCATCAGGTCCTTCTTGGCATCCATCGTCATTGGACTTCTTTGTAGCACTGTTGGCCATATCTCAGATGTTGCTATTTCCCAGCACTCTGTCCTTGTTAACTCCCTCTTCTTTGTGTTCTTCAGGCAGCCCCATCCTCCCAAACTGTTCTACTGACACATAGAAGGTGATGACTCCCAAGTCAGTATCTCTAGCTGAGAGCGTCCTCTTTTGCCCCAGAACTATTTCGCCACTTGCCCCTTGGGTAACTCCATGTGGACGTCGCTCATACATATTTGACATATCCCAGATTGTGTTCATTATTCTATCTCCTATACCGGACCCCTGTCCACCCACAAAACCAGCCAACTTCCTGTTTCCCTTGTGGTAAATGGTACCCACATCCACTCAGGTACTGGAGCCAGAAACCAGGGAGCCATCCTCACCTCCCCTGCCTCCCACCCCCATCGTCCAATCACTTTTACCTAAAAATGAATTCTTACAAACAGCTTTATGGAGATATAATTCATATACTATACAGTGGATCCATTTAATGTGTACAATTCAGTGGCTTTTAGTATATTTAGAGTTTTACAACCATTATCACAATCCATTTCAGAACATTTTCATTACCCTCCCACCCCCAAAAAGCCTTATGTCCCTTAGTTGTCACCCATCAATCCCTCCTCAGGCAACCACCTTCTGTCTGTATATACAGATTTGCCTATTTTGGACATTTTATAACAATGGAATCATATAATATGTGGCCTTTGGTGTGTGGTTCCTTTCATTTAGCAAAATGTTTACAAGATTCACTCAGGTAGCATATATTCAGGTGGTACTTCGTTCCTGTTTAAGGCTGAATAATCCTACATCACATTTTGTGTGTCCATTCTTCTGTTGATGGACTCTTGGGTTGTTTCCACCTTTTGGCTCTTGAGAATAGTGCAGGGGATATTGGTGTACAAATGTTTGTGCTCCTATGTTTAGTTTTTCGGGGTATATGCTTAAGAGCGGGCCTGCTGGGTCATATGGTAGTGCTGTGTTTAATAACCAAACGTTGTTCATATTCATCCATCCATTTTCATGCCCACGGGTGGCTGCTTCCAAAGTACCAGCCCCCCTCAGTGCATTTTCCACATGCTGCTTGAATGAAACGCTCCAATGCAAATCATTATTCCTTAGCTTAACATCTTCCAGTTACCTCAAAAGACCAGATTCAGCTTCCTGGGCATAAGCTGGCTTCTGCTTACCTCCAGTCACATCTCCCATCATCTGTCCCCGTGCACTCTACCTTCAGGCCTCTGCGTGGGCAGTTTCCTTGGCTTGGATTTGTTCCTTCGGCCACCCATTCATACTTAGCGCGCCATGTTCACATCTACTATCCTTTAAGACTTAATGCAGGATCACCTGTTGCTTAAGGCTCCCTCTGAGTCCTTTGGTTCTCTTGTCTGTCTCCACACTGGTCTTCCTGAAGTGCATTTTACTTACTCTTGCCTTAGGGTCCTGTACTGACTTCCACTTGCAGTAGCAGAGTACCCCACTGGCTTGTCCCCCAAGCCTCCCAAAACTAAGAGGGTAATATGACTGGGGCAGAGAGCCCGAATGAGGAACGAGGAGACCCGGATCTCAGTCCTGATGCTGCCATTACCTGTCCAGCTTTGTGACCTTGGACAAATCCTGGGTCCTTTCTGAGCTTTCATTTCCTGATCAGTAAAGGACATGGCTAGACTGTGTCATCACTAAGGATCCTTCTAGATGTAAAATTCTATAACTCAAGCCTCTTTGGAGAAGGTATTAGAATAAGTTCTGTTCTTGTAGGGCACGGGGAAGCCAAGCCAATGTGGAAATTGGATTCCCCTGGAAGACAACCGATGTGTGGTATTCAGACCTTGGATGTATTCTCATTGCTTCCAGCTATTGACACGGCGTGGTTCTACTTGCTTTAATGGATTACATTTAGGACATTTGTATCGTGGGAAAAGTGACAGCTTTGGTGCTCTCACCCCCATATATATGTTAATCTTTCCCTTCTTGCCTTTCTTTTTTTTTTTTTTTTTACTGAAGTAAGTCGTCTATGTTCCTGTCCTTTGTTTTTGAAAATCCCTTTTTAGCAACAGGATCCTAAGCACACTGATACCGTCACATGTGTGGTTTTGTTGCGCTCATACAAGATGATCAAAAGGTGACTGGTGACTGACTGACATTTGGTTTTCCTCTGTGGCACGCAGCTCCAGTCTGCCAGTCTCCTGTTCGTGGATAACCCCGTGGGCACGGGGTTCAGTTATGTGAGCAAGGATGATGCATATGCCAAAGACCTGGCCACGGTGGCCTCAGACATGTTGGTTCTCCTGAAGTCCTTCTTCAGTTGCCACAAAGAATTCCAGGTAAGCAAAGACTCAGGAAGCGCAAAGCAAGGGGCTAGCAGTAGTGACGCCACATCCACCAGGATAAACCTCCCCAAGAGTTCAATACCCAGCTGATGTCAGGGAAACCTTTTTACACCCAAGATTGGGTTGTGGGCTTTTGTTTATATCATGTCTTATATCAAGGTGGTTTTTATTTTTTTTATTTATTTTTTTAGCTGAGCCATCCTCCTGCCACCTGTTGGCAGCTCAGCGGCAACTCAGCTCGGGCCGGGCATCGAACCGCTGTTGCTCAGAGCTCGCACTCTTGAGCGAGCCTTTAATCAAGGTGGTTTTTAGTTTGAAAGAATGACCCTGGAATCAGTATTCTAATCTAACATAATAAACAGATATGAGGAGGAAAGACAAAGAAAAGCAGATTTGTCTGGCTATGATATGCCATAGAAATTTGAAACTAATTTGTGTGAATTAAAAGGCATTCAGGACATTTAGTTCTTTGTAAATTCCTTTTCTTGCCAGACGATTCCATTCTACATTTTCTCAGAGTCCTACGGAGGAAAAATGGCTGCTGGCATCGCTCTAGAGCTTCATAAGGTAACAAGGAAGATGACAGTTGTGTGGGTTTCAGACAGAAAATGATTATGTTACTTTTAATACTCACCTTATATTGAATGTACTTTGTTGTTGTTTTTTTTTAAAGATTTTTATTGGTGAATTGGGGGGATGGGAACAGTGCTGGGGAATTGGGGGAAGGGGGACAGACAAGTTGCTGTCATTTTGTTCTTCAGTCTAGTTGTGGAGGACGTTGCTTCACTGGCCCAAGCTGGCACCATCATTGCGCTCTTCCCGGGCGAGGCAGATCAGTCGCCGGCTTCTGGACGGCCGCTCACTGCGGCTGCTGGCCGCTCACGCTGGCTGCTGGCTACACACGGTAGCCCATGGTAACCCACTGCCACAGGGACTGCAGCCCACGCCGTCGCCGGCGACTCACAGCAGCCCAGCTCCAGGTTGAGCTGTTGTTCAGCATCTTAGCTGTAGAGGGCAGTGTCACCGGCCCTCATATGTGGGATCCGAACCAGGGCCCTCTGGCATCCCAAGCGAGTTCTTAACCATCGCACCACTCGGCCGGCCCTTGAATGTACTTTGAATAGGACCTTGTACATACAGAGTAAGAGCAAGTCTGTAATAATAAGCATGAAAAGTTTCAAAAAGAACAGTGAAGGCCGCCCTACCAGATATCAAACATGCTATAAAGCTACAATCAGTAAAACAGTGTGGTGCTGGCATAGCAACAAATAAGTGAAATGCAACAGGATAAAGAATCTAGAGACAGATTTAATATATACTTGTATGTATATGTATCTATGCATATGTATATAATACATAGGGTATATATATATCACACTTCCATACGGTCATATATAAATAAGATAGCATTTCAAATCATGGGAGAACAGACAGAATATGCAATAAGTGGTATGGAGACAAATGGCTATCACTTTGGAAAATAATGAAGTTGAATTCTTGCCTTGCATAAAACATCAGTTCTAGATAGATTAAAAATCTAAACATAAAAATCAAAACTATAAGAGAACCTGAAAATATAGGAGAAAAGTTTTATAATCTTGGGTAGGAAAGCTTTCCTTCATAAGACGAAGCACTCCAAATCCAAAAGAAGTTAAGTTTGACATATTTAGACCACAAACAAATTTAAAACTTCTTAGAGTTCCATCAATAGTCACATCAATAAATCCATAAAAATTAGACAATATTCTAGTAGAAAATTGGCAAAAAATATGTACAAGCAATTTACAGAAGAAATGCAAATAGTCTGTGGACATATGAAAAATGCTCAATTTTTATTAGTAAGTCAAACCTGTGAGATTTGAAAATATTTAAAAGATTGGTAACATGCAGCTTTGGTAAAAAGTCAGGGAAATAAGTGCTCTCATGTGCTTTTGGTGGAAATGGAAATTGGTAAATCATTTTAAAATGGCAATTTGGCAGTATCTATCAACTTTTAAAATGTATATGATCTTTGACCCAATAATTTCACTTCCAGGAATCTGTCCTATGGAAGTTACTTATACATATGGGTGTGTCAGCTGATGTTTAGTACACCAGAACTTACAATGTCCACAAATTGAAAACAAGCTCAATGGCTATCTGTAGGATTATTTAAATAAAATAGGTATATCTTTCCACGATGGAACATTTCACAGCCATCATAAAGAATGGATAGGTCTATATATATGTATGTGTATATATGTGCTTCTGAAAGCAAAGAAAAGGGTCAGAAGGATACTCATAACATGTTAACTGGGGTTAGCTAGTGACTGTGACGGTGTGAGTGGGGCAGAGGTGAAAGAGTTTTTCCGCATTTTCTCCTGTCCCTTTCTGTGTTTAAATTTTTTATAGTGAGCTTGTATGCATTTTATTTTTTTAATATTTATTAATTCCTTTTTAAAAGATGAACCTTTTAATAAGAAGCTATGTATGTGCATAACAGAAAATTAGAAAATACAGCAAGCACCAATTAAAATTTCCCCTTCTCACCAGATGGAGATGACCACTGTGAACACTTTAGTGTATAACCTTTAAATCTTTTTCTGTACTTTTATAAGTAAATAATTGTTTAGCTAATATGAGATCGTATTATATAATACATGATGCCTACAGCCTGTTTTCTTCAATCGCTAGTCCTCATCTTCCCATTTCAGTCAACTTTCAAATATTCAGGCTTCTTTGATGATCTCAGCATGTCCTTTAATAGCTGATTTGTTTAATACTCAATCCAGGTCCATGAATCCTGTCTGGCTGTGGTGTCCCTAAAGTCTGTTTTCATCGAGCACAGCCCCTTTTTTATGACCCTGATTGTGTAAAGAAACCAAACTCTGTATCTTGCACGATGTCCCATTTTCTGAATTTGTCTGGTACCATCCTCATAGTATTATTTAGTCTTCCTCTCTTTACTGTGTTTCCTATAAAACTGGAAGTTATATCTAAAGGTCTTATGCATTCAAGGAAAAAGTGTTGGATAATATTATATATATATATATATATATATATATATATATGTATATTTTCATAATCAGGTTTCAGGAAACTATGGCTAAGTGAAATCCAGCCCACCACCTGTTTGTACATGACCTATGAACTAAGAATTGTTTTCACATTTTCAAGTGGCGGGGGGCGGGGGCGCTGATTAAAAGAAAAATAATGTTTTGTGACACATAAAAATGACAGAAAACTGAATCTCAGTGTCCATAAATAAAGTTTTATTAGAACTCTCATTTATTTACATATTGCCTGTGGCTGCTTTAGCAATAATACAAAGTCAGAGTTGAGTAATTGCAACATAGACTATTTGGTCTAAAGCCTAAAATATTTACTACCTGGCCCTTTATAGAAACAATTGTCAACTGCTGATATAGGTGGTGGTGTGCAGATTATTTTGCTTTGAATCAGAAGGCACATAACTCCAGATCTAGTCTGATCCCTCCAGTGAACTCTTACGCCCTCCCCCTGGACAGAAAGTTATTTGACTAGTGTTATTTTCACACTATATGGATATCCAGTTCTTAATTGTTCTTTCACCAAATGGCTTTCACATCAATTCTTAATTCTCACATTAAGTCAGTAATTTCATGAGGCGTTTCAAAACGATGCTTTTCTCCCATCATTTCGTGCACATCTCTTAGCTGGTATTCTTTCATAACATGGAACTTTCCCTCATCACCTGGGACTGTTTAGGTCACTTGAAATAAGTTCCTTCTGGAAAAGCCAGATAAATGCATAATTCGCTTTAATTACCAATGTTCAGTCAGGATATTCATTGTTTTCTTATTTTAGATCTCTGGATAGCTTGTGCATTCGCATAATTCAAAATTCAAAAAATATAAAAGGTATACTCTAACAATTCTCCCTCTTGCCTCTGTCTGTCTCCCCTAAGACAGCGTCTGTTGTTCGTTTCTTCTATCCCTTTCCACAGGTATTTCATGCCGATAAAAGCTAATTCACGTATAGGATCTTTTCCCATTTTTATATAAATAATAGTACATACTACACACTATTCTATACATCTCTTTTTAAAATTTAACAGTATATCTTGGAGATCTTTTCCTATCACCCCATAAAGAGCCTTCTCATTGTTTTTTCACGTTGCATCAGGTGCAGGTGTGGAAATAACCATAATTCATTTAGCCCATCCTACAATACTCAGATTGTTTCCGATTTTCTGCTACTGTGTTATTGTTAAATGAAAAAAGGAGCAGAGGAGCATGAGCTCCCAGTCCTAAGGCATCATCCCGCCCCTGAGGACCTCCTGAGGAGTCCTCCCAGCTTTTCAGTGACGGCAGCATGGGCAGTAAGGGTTGTACTCAAGGAGCCCACTGGGCACCTTGTGAGAAATCAGACCTGGGGGGATGGGCAGTGTCTCTCCGAAAGAAGCTAGGGTCTGCGCCAGACTCCACACACGTCCGGCCAACACCCTTATGAAAAGAGTAGAGGGAAACTCAGTAGTTCCTACTTATTTTGCAAATGGCGGCAGGAAAGAGGTACTCTTGCTGTCTACTGGTATCTGAGGTCTTCGGAGACCTGGGGACTCTTGGAAAGGGTGGGCAGAAGTTTTCTGTGCTCAGGAAAGGCGACGCTCGTTTCTGTTGAGGAAGGGATGGAGGCCTCTCCATCTCCTTGACAGGCTGTTTCTTGGCTCCTCCCCTTTCAGGCCATTCAGCAAGGGACCATCCAGTGCAACTTTGCTGGGGTTGCTTTGGGTGACTCCTGGATCTCCCCTGTTGGTAAGTCCAAACTTTTCAGATATTTTTTTTTTCTTCCTTTCCTCATCCTTCTCTGGGACTCTGGGCTGCGTCATCCACATCAAAGAAAAAGGCAATGGAATTTTTGGGGACCTTGGAAAAGTTCACACTGAAAGTGTTTGCCCCAGGGCCATCTAAGAATGGAGATGAGAACTCGTGTACACAGCACCTGCTACGGGCTGAACCGAAGTCTCTTATTCAAGCCTCCTAACAAGAGAATCAAATTTTCCAGTTGAAGGTATTCTAAAGACTCAGAGAAGTCATAGAATTTGCCCTCTGACACACAGCATGAGTGGTCTGGTCAGTATTCAACCCCGGGCCTGTCATTCCATCCCCTCTATCACCCTGATGCTGGCATGAGCCTTTGGGGTAAAACTTCCATTTGTTGCTCATGTTGATGATGAGACAAGGTTACCATCAGGTCCTGCGACTCAGAGGTTTACAGCTTCATAACCTGAGCATCCTTGTTGGGAGTATAAAAAAAAATTGTCTATGTTGCAGGCATCTGGGGTGTGGCTTCAGACATCTGAAATAGTCACCTTGGTGGGGTTGACTTTACCACAGTATTCTAAACCTCAGCACTTTTTTTTTTTTTTAAAGATTTTTTTATTGGGGAACTGGGGGGATGGGAACAGTGCTGGGGAATTGGGGGAAGGGGAACAGACAAGTTGCTGTCCTTTTGTTCTTCAGTCTAGTTGTGGAGGATGTTGCTTCACTGGCCCAAGTTGTCACCATCATTGCGCTTTTCCCGGGCGAGGCAGATCAGTCGCCGGCTTCTAGACTGCCGCTCACGCTGGCTGCTGGCTACATACAGTAGCCCATGGCAACCCACTGCCACAGGGACTGCAGTCTACGCCGTCGCCGGCGACTCACGACATCCCAGCTCCCGGTTGAGCTGTTGTTCAGCATCTTAGCTGTGGAGGGCAGTGTCACTGGCCCTCATGTGGGATCCGAACCGGGACCCTCTGGCATCCCAAGCCAGTTCTTAACCATCGCGCCACTCAGCCGGCCCTAAACCTCAGCACTTTTGACAGTTTGAGTCGTGTAAGTCTTCGTTGTTGGGGGGCTGTGCTGTGTGTTGTAGAATGCCAGCAGCATCTCTGCCCTTCAGATGACAGCATTTCCACCCCAGTGTGACAACCACAAATATCTCCAGACATTGCCAAATACCTCTGAGGGACAAAATCACCCCCAGTTGAGAACTACTGCTCTGACCTAATAAAGGTGACTTTTCAGGCAAAACCTAACTCTACAGTTAGAAATCAGAAGTGATGTTGTCCGTGGAGGGCGGAGGGGGACAAGCTGAAACGGGCCAGGAGAGAACTTGCTAGGCTTTCTGTGCTCTACATCTTCATCGGGGTGGCCATTACCTGGGTGTATGTGCATTTATCAAAACTCTTCTACGTGTACCTTCGTGACTTGCGGTGTGTGAGTATGCCTCGGTTTTTAAAAATAACAATTTATAAAAAAGGTAATATTTTCCCCCTGAAAGATAGGGATTTGGCTTGTGACAGAGCCATGTCCTTCATGGACTTGGGATATGCTGCTGCTACTCGGAGTGGTTATTTTCTTGCCCTCATTCTTGGCATCTGCCAGGTAGGATGGAAATGGCATAGCTGAGAGCTCTGAGTCATGGAGAGAATGGCTGCTGCTTGTTTGTCCTTCCTGGATGAACCTCCTAGGACATCACGAAGCTACAGATGCCTTGATCAGAGAGGCATGAGAGCCCAGCAGGTTTCTTGCCAGATGCCTCACTCAAAATTTCAGCACTCGCCTTCACGCTTCCTGCTGGGGTCTCATCACAGTTTCGTCACAACACTACACGCTTGGCATGTGTTCATTTACTCCTTAACAACAGCTCCATGGGATGAATGCTATTATTATCCCGATTTTGGAGATGATGAAACAGACTCAGAGATGTTAAGCAATTTTTTTTAGAGTTGCACAGCTAAAGCCAGGACTCAAATCCAGGCAGCAGGTATTGGAATCCATGAACTTACCCATTACACTACACTGCCCCCAGAAGACCAGTGAGTTTCACCTCATGGCTTTTCAGGTGTTACTCATCCTGCCCAAAATCTTTTTCACCTTACTGTGACCCACTTCCCCTTGTGAAACTTTTTTACCCAGGTCTTACTCCCTCCTTCCAGATCCACTTGAAGTATCACCCCTCCATCCCAGAAGTACTCCCTTTTTGAGGGAGAGGCACTGTTAATTTTAATGAACAGGTCTTAATGGCTTGCTCGGTAGTAGGTATCGTGTTAGGTGCGAGGAAATATATACAGACATGTCTTCTAGGAGAACTGCACAGTTCAATATGGTAGCCATAGCCACATGTGACTATTTAAATTTAAAATAATTAAAATACAATACAAATTTCAATCTTTCAACTGCACTATGCAGATTTCAAGTGCCCCATAGTCACATGTGGCTACTGACTATTGTTTTGGACTACCCAGATCTAGAGCGTTTCCATCATGGCCGAAGGTTTTGCTGGACATCTCAGGTTTACATCAGAGGTTAGCAGGCCGTGGCCTATAAGTCAAGTGTGCCTTGTCAGCTGCTTTGGTAAATAAGGTTTTACAGGGACATAGTCACGCCCATTTTTTTTACATATTTGGAGGCTGCAACAACAAAGTGGAGTAGTTGCGACAGAGGCCAGGCCAGACTGCAAAGCCAAGAATATTTACTATTTATCCCTTTTTACAGAAAAAATTTGCAGCCTCTGGTCTAAATCAAGCAGGGAATGGGATGCACTGGAGAATTACAGGCAATTCTGTATTTAAGAAACGAAGGCACGGGCTTAAAGGTTAACTGGAGAGGGAAGTGGGGAGCTAGGTTCAGGAGGACCTGGTGTGCCTGCACCTCTCAGGGTGTACTCAAAAATACCAGTCCAATGAGGTGCTATACAAAGGGCTCCGGAGTCAAATATGTTTTGGAAGGGCTAAACACAGGCTCCACCTCCTCAGGGTTTCACAAGCACGGTCAGAGGCTCTGAGACGTCCCGCAGTAAAGATAGGTGTTATATTTTGCATAACCCCAACGATATTTCACCAAAGAATTAGTTTTTCTTTTAAGGCCTAGATTAAAATCCTGCAGAACCGAGGTTATTTGAAACATATGTTGATGGGGGTGACCGGTTAGCTCAGTTGGGTAGAGCGAGGTGCTGATAACACCAAGGTTGCCGGTTTGATACCCGCATGGGCCACTGTCAGCTGCACCCTCCTTAAAAGAGTCAACTATGCCATTGTAGCATGAAAACAATGTGTAACCAATGACCATGGCTGTTCCCCAATAAAATTTAAAAAAAAAAAGAAAAAAGAAACATACTTTGAGATGCTTGGCCCAAGGGTACCAAGCATGCTTTTTTAAGCAAAGGAGCGATATGTTCAAATGTACTTTGTAACTTGTGATCCTTGATACCATGTTGGCTGGCACATGTCCCAATGGCGCTGGCCTAACCTGGGTCCGTGGTAATTGTGAACTTGTCTAAACCAAGCCCAGCTATTCTCTTTGAGGGCAGACGTATTTATATCTTATAAATCTCCTTACTGGCTTCAGGCCCTTAGTAAATTCTTAGTATATTTGTGGAATGGAAATTAATTGATTGGCAGTATAGCCACAGACGCTTGAATTACAAAATCATTAGTCTTCTTCCTTAATTAGCTTCTTGGCAGAAGTAGTGTCCCCAAATTGGAGGCGTAAGCAGGAAGCAGAGCCGAAATGTGAGGGCGGAGAAATATTTTAAGCTGTCAAAAAGCCTCGAAGTCTACAGATAAGCTCCTCGCAGCACCAGCACTGCCTGCCTGTGGAGATGCCATCACTGGCTGTGACTCACTCACTGGGCCAGTATCAGGCCACATTAACGTGCCATTAGCCCCGAGTCAACAGATATGTCCCCACACCCTTGTGCCACCTCCCAGCCACTGAGACATTAGCTTGTTTCCTGCCTGGGCACTGGTGAGGGAAGGAGCCTTCTGCTCCAAAGCCACCAGGTTTCTGGCTTCTGTCTCTTTCTGCTTTGGGAGGGAGGCTAGTTACATTTTCCTTTGGGAGGACAGAGTCATGACAGACTTATTTTGTACATATGTGGTTTCCTTTAGATTCGGTGCTCTCCTGGGGACCTTACCTGTACAGTGTGGTAAGTAGGTGGGGCCTCACCTCTGCACCCTCCGTGGTCAGCAGCCCAGCTGACCTCTTTTGGCTCTGACCTCGGGAAGGATAAAGCTAGCTGAGTGTGCCCGTGCGGTTGACCCTGCTCCCTAGGGGCGCTTAGTCCACATCAAATTGGAGACCCTAAGCAACAGCTGGCCTTGGGACAAATGTAAAGAAACATCAGCACAGTTATCCCATTTCTCCAGGTCCAAGGAACACTTTTTTAAATCCCCCAACATTCTATTATACAAATTTTCAAATACGCAGAAAAGTTGACAGAGCACTGTGAACACCCATATCCCCACCATCGGGACTCAGCTCACATTTGGCTGTATTTCTTTCATAATAAATACGTGACTTGTAAATAAGATGCTTTCGTATATAAACTCCCCTTTCTACTTTCCATTCTTTGTGTTACCCATCCCTAACCATAGCAACGCCAGATGTGTGTTCCTAAACAAAACTGGCCTTTGTGTTCTTGGTTTGCATTCCAGTCTCTTCTTGATGACCAAGGTCTGGCAGAGGTGTCTCAGGTCGCAGAGCAAGTCCTGGATGCTGTAAACAAGGGGCTCTACAAAACGGCTACCCAGCTGTGGGGAAAAGCAGAAACGATCATTGAACAGGTAAGAGGACATGCTCGGAGGCCAGCCCCGTTGGATTTTTCTCTTGGATGAAGGGCCCCTGGGCGGTGGTGTCAGAATTGGGGTCTATCTTGAAACTCCCCCAAAACCACACTAAATGATAAATCTGACGGCTCTGAGCACTGACGGGGTCAGAAGGCCACCCACGCCTGCAAGACTTGCTCGTGCCTTGACTGACTGTACGGATCCCATAAGAAACAATATGCCTTGCAAAGGCGAGTGTTTGGATTCTTGGCAAGCAGCATTCTGATGCTTGTGAGCCAGAGGGAAGAACGCAGGGGCTGAGGATTTGAGTGTGTGGGACTCTCTGCAGCTTGTTCTGCCTGTCAGTTAACACACAAGCCCATGGTTGTCTCCTGCAGCATCTGAGCTCCACTCATATGATCTGCTCGCTACCCCCAGGAGCCTGGGCTGACTCCGCTGGTCTCTGAACCTGTAGAGCTGCATTTCTTTCTGGTCCGAGCAGATTTACAAAGATTACACTGCCCTTGGATAAGATGAAGGGCCAAGTACCTTTCCGTTTTGCAACTTTGATAATGGACAAATAAAACCAACAGCCAAAACATACTTCTATGTTTCAGAACACAGATGGGGTGAACTTCTACAACATCTTAACTAAAATTGCTCCCAAGTCTGCAATGAAGTTGAGCCTGGAATTCACCCAGAGCCACCTAGGTGAGTGAACCTCGAAGTTACCAGGCTGTGTCTCAGCCTCTGTACGACATGAAACCAATTTCTTTTAAAAACTTTATTTTATTTGCTTATGTATTTACTTACTTTTTTTTTTTAAAGTATAGTTGACATTCAATATTAGTATCAGGCGTACAACACAGTGATTCAACATTTGTATACCTTACAGAGCAACCACCACAATAAGTCTAGTAACCACCTGTCCCCGGACTAAAAAGCTTTATTGATGTATAATTTACATACCATAAAATTGATCCATTTTAAGTGTAAGTCCATGGTGTTTCGTACATTCACAGAGTTATGCAATCCTCACCACAACCCAGTTCTAGAACATATCCATCCCCCCCAGAAAGATTGCCGCATGTCTGTTTGCAGTTGATTCTCATTCCCACTCCCAGCCCCAGGCAACCACTAATCTGCTCTCAGCGTCTCCAGACTTGCCTTTTCAGAGCCTTTCATAGAAATGGCATCGTGCAATAGGTAGCCTTTTCAACATCTGGCTTCTTTTACTTAGCCCAGTGTTTTTGAAGTTCGGAAACCAGTTCCCGCAAGCCGGGTTACAATGCCAGTCCCCCTGCAGGCTGGACTGGGTTGTCTTTAGCTGTCACAGCTTCCCTGCAGGGGCCACATGCTGACATCCCCCCTCTGGAAGAGTCACATAAAGGCTGCAGGAATCCTCTGGATTCTACTTCTCAGCTGACTTCCTTTGGCCATGCTGGATAATCTCAGGGGCCCCACAATACATAAAATGCAGTGATCAAGACTAATAAGTGCTCTCCACTTTCAACATGTTTCTGACTTTCTTCCTCCCTTTGAGGTGAAGCCAGGTGACATTTTCCAGCTGAAAGCCCTCCACCCCCATCCCCCTTATGCACAGCATCCCCCAGCAGCTTGGAAAAGATGTCCTCCTGTCTCATTTCCACTCCTTTGGACTCACCGTGTACCAGTTTCTTTTATTTAGTTCATCTTTTGCAACGCCACGTGAGACACCTACATCAGGACTCCTTAAATCAGCTCATGAACGGTCCCATCAGAAAGAAGCTCAAAATTATTCCTGAGGATTGCTCCTGGGGAGGTAATTTACGTGACCTAATTAAGGGCCATGTGTAGAGTTGGAGGGCAAAGAAAGGTGCAAGTTCAAAGGCTTGAATTTGTAGAATGGGTTTCGGTGGTGGTGATAGTACATTGCGGGTAGAACAGTGTTATCCACATTGTATAGATGAGCAAAGAAATATAGAGATATTAAATAATGTGCCAAGTTTGGTTCAGAATAAGGGGATGGTGGGGAGAGAACGGAAACGATCGGTTAGGATGGGGTAATTGTTGAAGCCAGGTGAGGGGACATGAGGGTCATGATAATCTTCTCTTTGCTTTTATATCGGTTTGAAGTTTTCCATAGTAACAAATGGAGATTTAAAAAAGCCATGCCCAAGGCCACTTGGTTACAGGTGTGACTTCCAGACAAAGGTCGTTTTAGACAGGTTTGAGCAGTTCTCTCTGGCCGGCCTCCCCAGGCCTCCTGATTCTGGATGTGGTCCAGGGGTCTACTGTATTCTGGCCTGGAGGCCATAGTGAGGAAATACTGGAGTCCTCAGAGACCAAGGCCAAGTGCAAATCTTACTTAAGTCCCTGTTTAGTCCTATAGAGAGGCCTTGAGCAAGTGAAACACCCATGCTCCTGGAGAGGAAACACTCCACGCTGAGGAGGGTTTCATTTGTGTCTGAAATACCCCAAAGTTACGATCTGGAGGTTTTTCTAGGGTGGGCCCTTGACAGATGCTGAGAAGCTAAGACTCAGCAGCCTGGGCTTCCTCAGGGAACACGGGCCATCCTCCCAACCTATAGTCACCAGAGGACTCATCCTAGAGCTGGTGTCTTCATTTTCCCCTCACCTCTTAGAGTTTTCTAGAAATGAAGGGGAAAAGTTAATTCGATCAAATAAAAAGAATGTGGTATCAGAGCTGTAAGGGATTGGAACAACTATGGGGAGCTGTCATGATGCTGAGAAGAAACGGTGAGCATCATGGGAGAAAGGTCCAGCTCAGACTCCTGAGAGCACATGTTTTCAGCTCAGCTCCCTCATTTGATCTTCATGATGGCGTTTGCCAGCCCCAGCTTCTCTGCTGATAGCAACCCTCCCTCCCTGCCCCGTGTGGCTGGATGGGCCAGGTGACTACATGTTTGCAGATGATGACTAACAGAGAAAATTGTCTTTGGCTCCACATGTGTCTATGTCTGATCTGGGAAGGACAAAGTGTCCTCGGCCAGTACCCCCCAAAGAGTCATGAGTTCCAGTTTGTGGTTAAGCTTACATACGTTGGAGTCAGCCAGGCGTGCGTTCATATCCCAGCTTGCCACTGACTAGCTGTTTCACTCTGGGCATGTTTCTTAGCCTCTCTGAGCCTCATTTTCTTTAACCATTGCACACGTTAAGACTCCTTACCTCCCCCAGGGTAACGATGAAGACAAAATGGGATGTTGCTTGTAAAGTGCTTACTTAGCTCAGTGACTGTCAAATAAAAATAAATGGTAGCTGCTACTGTTCTTGTTGTTCAGTATTATGATGATGGTGATGGTGGTCAGGAATCCAGTGTGAATGCTGTGCTAACCATCTCATCTCTTGCTTAGGGCTAGTCCTCCACAGGGCTTTCCGGAGGGCTGGCTCTGAATTGGTCTGGGTGTGACTTGGTGTGTGACTAGGGTAGCCCCACTTGTTCAGCACTTAAAACTTGGCCCTGGTATTACTTAGGAAAGGAGGAAGACGAACACTGGCCTAGAAGTACAGGTTGTTCCCTGAGAGGACCCGCCTAGTTGAGTATTTTCCAAGCCTCCCAGTTTCCTTGAGCACTGGCCTTTTCTAGGTTTCAGTTCCTCATTAAAAATGCTGGTGCTGGGCTAGCCGAGTGGCGTGTTGGTTAAGAGCTGGTTTGGGACGCCAGCTCTGAGCAACAGGGCCCCAGTTCGGATCCCACATGAGGGCCAGTGACGCTGCGCCTTCTATAGCTAAGATGGTGAACAACAGCTCGACCTGGAGCTGGGCTGCCGTGAGTGGCCGGTGATGGCGTAGGCTACAGTGGGGCTGGCCAGCAGCGGGCTGCTGAGATTCCAAGCTGCTGCCTCTTTCTCCTTCCTTCTTTGCAGGCCAGGCTAACGACGTCTTCCTGAACATGGAAGAGGATTTCATGAAGCCGGTCATCAGCATTGTGGATGAGCTGCTGGAAGCCGGGGTCAACGTGACTGTGTATAACGGACAGCTTGATCTCATTGTGGACACCATGGGTAGGAACCCACTCAGAGGGGCACATGGTGGCAGTGTGATGGGCTGAGCAGGAAGGGAACTGGCCTCAGATGTGGCAGTCGTGGGTTTGCGACCTTGAAATGCTGGGAGGAAGGCCATTTCCTGTTATATCCATCCACCCCTGACATTGACTTTTTAAAGAGGGTAGAGCTGCCTGAAGCCTTAATCCCCCACTAAGAGAAGCGTGGGCCCATCCAGCTTTCAAGGCCCTTAAGTATAATTAAAGAAAAGAACAATACCTACCCCTCCTCCACAAAAATACAAAAGAAGACATTTTCCTGACCATTGGGCAAATGGACTATGTAATTCAGGGAAATCCTTGTTTCTGTGTAATCTCACAGTAGATGGTAAGCACTTCAAGGCGAATTAAGACTCAACCCTAATGGCTCTGTGAAACTGAGGACCCAGGAGAAATGGTCTTCGTGGAGTTCCTGTCACACTGGCGGGCACCATGTGCCCACTCCTGGTTTCTTGAGGGCCAGGTAGAGGCGCAGAGGCAGGCTCTCAGAACAGGCATGAATGAAGGCACATGGTCTGGTGGGTGTGGTGTGTTTCTCAAAGTCAACAAAATTGAATTTTTTTTTGTGACTTGTCAGCCAAGGGCACTAAAGACAACATGAAAAGTTTCTGCGTTTCTTCCACAAACTGCCTGGGTGATGCACGAGTCCGTCTCCTAACCCTGAGACCTCTCATTCCTCCTGATGGCCCTGTCACCTCCAGAGCTCCCCAGTTCCCTTCCTACAGAGCATGTGGCCATGGGACAGTGAGAGGCAAAGAGTAGTCAGGCTTCACAGCTTAGGTTTCTCCTGGGTCTCACGGGGGGCTTATGGGAAACCCAGAATCTCAGGCCCCACCCAGACCTACTGAATCAGAATTTGCATTGTTACAAGGGTTAGTTGTATGCACGTTACACTTTGGGAAACACTTTGTCTCTACTCTACTCAGTGGTTAATGCTGGGCCCTTCTCCGTCCCTCTTGCCAGGTCAGGAGGCCTGGGTGCGGAAACTGAAGTGGACAGAGCTGCCCAAATTCAATCAGCTAAAATGGAAGCCTCTGTACAGTGACCCCGAATCTTCTGAAACGTCTGCCTTTGTCAAGTGCCACAAGAACCTGGCTTTCTACTGGATTCTCAGAGCTGGACACATGGTGAGAGAGACAACTTCCGTTCCGGACTGTCAATCATTCTGACAGGGAAGCCACAGGCGGTTGATAACACATGGGTGCACTGCCTGGTTTGGTCTTACAGGAAGGGCTTTAGGCTAGGGAATATTTTGAGGTCTTTCACAAAATTCTGCCATAAGCACTTCATTCCTTTCAGTCTAGAAATTCTCATTTAAAAAAGTTAAATCCTCCTGAGAGAATTACGCTTCGACTCTCTGTCCTTTTCTCTTCAGTTGAAATGAATTGAATATTACGTGCCTCTGAACAGTTTGTCCTAAAGGAACAGTTTGTCCTAGGGGGAGAAGGGAGAAATTGTCGTTCCTTGACATTTTCAGAGAGTGAAAACCAAAACTTGGTGCTCTGTAAAGCTGAGTTGCCAGTGCATGATGGGGCAGTGTCTTCAAGCAGTGGTGGCTCCAGGTGGCTCTAGAACTTCAGTTTGGAAGAGACGTTGCCTGCAAAAATGGACAGCGAGGCTCTCGCACTCCCGTCTTTGCAAAGGGAGCTCACTATTTTCCCTTTTGTATGTGGGTTGAGTGGCTTTCCATGGGCCGATGGAGACGGTGGAGGGCTGAAGCCACTACGCACACGCATGCCCCTGCCAAGTTGCCAAAAGGAGAAAGTTGCCAGGAGGCAGAAGGGCCCAGGTGCTTCCCTCTCCGTTACGCTTCGGTTTGGCCACTTAAATGCAGGCTCTCTTCTTCGCAGGATTGTGGTTTCCTGTCAGGTATTAGTTTGGAGGGACATTAAGGTGCCCCCTGGCCTTGGCTGCCCGTCCCCCTTGGTTCCAATATGCCCAGGACAGAATCTCCATAGAGAAGGGGCTGAGGGACAGCCATCTGGCCGGACAGTGGGCCTAAGGTGATTGGTCTGCAAGCTCTGTTGGCACAGGAAGCACAAAGTGTGTTTACCTGGATGGCTGAGGAAGTGTTGAGAGATTGGGGGGGGGGGGGGGGGGTGGAGGGAGGCTGTGGACAAAGTCTCCTTTCCACAGGCCATTGCTTAGAGTCATTAGTGGTTCTTAACCAGGTTCAATTTTGCCCCCAGGGGACTCTGGCAATCTCTGGAGACATTTTTGGTTGTCTTAGCTTGGGGGAGGGTGCTGCTGGTATCTAGTGGGTAGAGGCCAGGGATCCTGGTAAATAGTCCACCATACACAGGACAGCACCAGCAATAAGGAACTGTCCAGCCCCAAAGGTCAGTTGTGTCAAGGTTGAGAAACCTCGATACAGAGGAAGGGAAGTTGAGATATCTGGAAGACCTGGTCTCATAATATTTATTAGTTGTCTAACCACAGGCAGTGTATTCTTAACCTCTCTGACCTTTCATTTTCTCTTAAGAACGTCCCAGAAATGAAGATACAGAACGCTTTAAGAGAAACCAAAGTTTCTCTTTTGTTTCCTCGATTTGTTGAACAAACATTTGAGTGTCCCGTGACTGCTGGTCACCGTGCCAGGTACTGAGAGTACACAGATGGACGGTGCACCATCTCTGTCCTCAAGGAGCTCATAGGCCAGAGGAGTAGATAGGCAAAGAGAGGCTAATGACATGGAGTGAGAAATGCTAAGATGGGAGTTGACCCAGGGAAGGGGACCCTAAATGATGGGCAGGAGTTAACTAAGTGAAGAGGAGAAGGTATGAAAGCAAGAATGTTAGCGTGTGCAGGTCCTGAGGAGCCTTCAGACAACCGAGACCTCAGGAGGGACACTGGGGAGCGATGAGACTGGGAAGGGAGACTTTGAGATCACCTTAAGGACCTCCAACCTACCCTGAAAACAATAGGGCTACCATTGAGGGGTTTTTAAGCAAAGGAATGCAATTTCTAGGTTGTCTAAGAAATAACAGTCTAGAAGGGACAAGACTGGGGCAGAGCCAATCTAAGAGGCTTTTATGGTAATCCATAAAAGTGGGGGGATTTGATGAGGTGTCAGAAGGGAGAATGGGCAGGACCGGGTGACTGTTTCCCTGTAGAACAGCGAGGTGGGATGTCCATAGGCAAGTGGATACATGAACTGTGTATATGTGAATCTGGTGTCAAATGTTTGTCCTTGGAGACAGAGATTTGGGAGTCAAATATGGAAAAGGCCAGGGACAGGGCCCCGGGTACACCAGTATTTAAGAGATTTGAGGCAAAAGAAGGACCCACAAATGAGACCTGGGAAAGAAGCGGCCAAATAAGTAGGGAGGAACCCAGGGACATGTGGCATCCTCAAAGTAGAGAGGGGCCAGTGATGTCCAATGCTGCTGACAACTCAGATAAAGGACTGAAATGTAAGCAGTGATTTGGGTACACTGATATCGTCGGTGATTGTGCAAGGATTTTCAATGAATGGCAGGCTCAAAAATCAGCATGGAAAAGGAGCAAATGAATGAGCAATGAGGAAGAAGACAACAACTTCCTTTAAGAAACCGGAAGGAAGAGGTAGCCCACTTCCTCTCAAGAAAAAATCTTATAGATACAGACAATAGTTTAGTGGTTCCCAGAGGATAAGGGGGGAGAGTCAATGGTAGAAGAAGATAAAGGGGGGTCAAATATATGGTGATGGAAGGGGAACTGACTCTGGGTGGTGAACACACAACGTGATATATACATAATGCATTATAGAATTGTACACTTGAAACCTATATAATTTTACTAACCATTGTCACCTCAATAGATTTAATTAAAAAAAGAAAAGTGATCTGAAGAGAGAATGAACAAGGCAGCAGAACACAGGGTTACAAGGGCATTTTGTCATGGCTCTGAGTGTCAGAGTACCTTCAATGCTGAGCTGTGACACATTGTATCTTAGAGCACAAGACTTTATTAATACAGAGGGGTCCTTGTGAAGGCAGGTAGGAGGCAAAGGAGGCAGTTGGTAATCACATGCTTGCTTCCTCACTGGTGAGCTGGAGTTCAGGCCCATTTCCTCTTGGATTGTCACAGAAAGAACAAGAGATCAGTTGGGGGCAGCCTTAAAATAGCTCTTGGAGACTGTATTTCAATCATCCCCCAACCACTTCCCCTTCGGTTGATTAAATGTCCTTTTGGTAGATTCCACCAGGCCTGTGTGGCCTTGCTTGGCAGGAAAGTCAGGGACAGGGGTGTGCCACAGAACACTGTGGGGCTGTGGAATTTCAGAGCTTGGAGCCATTTACTCTCCACCCCAGTCTTGGTGGAGGAGAAACTGAGGCCTCTGTCCCTCCCTTTTAATGGTGTGTGGCAAGGAGACTTTATACAGGAATTACTCAAAAACCCTTACAATACAAAAATGGGGATGCCACCGAAACGAAGTGTCTTATTTGCCTGTTTGTATTTGTTTATTGCTTTGATGTTAGCTTCCCTCTTTGGCCATTTTTCTATTCTGTTCCCAGCCTGGGATGTTTCCTACACAGAGAATTCCATAAAATGTTCAAAACCTTCCCTCTTCCTTGAATAGGCTGGGGTCCTAGTACCATAGTAAGTGGAGACAGCCCATATAAAGAAATCAACAGATCAGCCCCAAATGGAGAAGGGTCTTTTCCTAATCCCCAACTTCTCTAGTCCCCTGCCGTCCATCATGGTTGGAGCCCAGAAGAGCTTTTGTCCTCCCAGGTTCCTGTCACAGAGCGGGCACTCTTCCTAGGAGTGAGGTTTCAGGATGTCGCCCCCAAACCCAGCCCCAGGAACAGCCAGGAGCACTAACTCAGATACTGCTTGGCTCTAGGTTCCTTCTGACCAAGGGGCCATGGCTCTGAAGATGATGAGGCTGGTGACTGGGCAAGAATAGGATGGACGGGGCCGGAGGTGAGCTGTGTGGCCTTGGAGCACAGAACCTGGAGCGAGCACCTGAAGCTATGGGGAGCACCATTCTCCCCTGGAGTCTTGGCGTGGGCTGTGATTGGGAAGGTTTCTGCCAGCTTCCGCAGAGAACAAACTCTGCCTCTGTGGCAACTTGGAAACCACTTTGGCTTTTGACAAAAACTAAGGCTTTTTTTTAATGGATTTGTTTTAATCAGAATGAAGGTGTTGAACTACATTAACTTTTTCTTGTTACAAAAGCAAATTATGTGATTTATGGCGGGGGTGGGGGGTGGGGAGGGAAATACAGGCAAACAAAGAACAAAATAAACACCCATATATATATATTCCCTCCCTGGGGATATATGCACTGGTACCACTCTAATGTATATCCTTGGCAGTCTTTTTTTGCTATATATACATATATTTTTTTTACAAAAAATGGAATCATTACTATGTTATTTTACTGTCTACTTTGTTCACATATCAGTATGTCCGAAACACCTTTTCATGTCAATAAATTCTGTAACATTTTTAATGGCTGCAAGAATTCCATTTTATGGATGTACTATATAACTTATGTACCAAATTCCTAAAAGCATCATTGCTTAGTCAAAGGATGGTGACATTTCTTTAAAATTAAAACAATGAGTTTGAGACTTTGACATGTTTATTCGCGGCTCAGAGTCTGCATAAGGAATCTGATAGCTTCTATGATGATCCTGAAAGAAACACGACCTCCTCAAGTGTGGGGCTGAGGTCCTGAAAACCAAACAAAATCTATTCCTGCAGAATGTGGGGAGAGCGTTAATAGTAGGTTATGCATTCATAACCAGCCCCTTCTGACCTAAGACTAAAATAGGCTTCCTCGGGCAGAGGCACTGCACTTTCCCTGTGGTTCACCATTGGAGAGAGAGCGTCCTGTCCACCCTGGGACACGGAAGAACACGAGAGGCCTGGATTGGCTCCCCCTGGACTCCATCAGTGGTGCGCCTGCTGGGTACCCTATGCTGGAAACAGTTTAGCCGTGAGTATAACTAGTCGTGAGTATAACTAGTCGCTGAGTCTTGTGGGTCCATTGGGCATTGATTTACAACACAAATTGAGCTCCCAACCTCACAGGGTCTCTTTTGTTGGAAGTCAGGGTATTGGTTGGGAAAGAATGCAAGTTTGAAGATTAGGATGGGTCATATGGGCAGATGCCAATGAAGTTAGGGATCTCAAACCCTTTTTTGCCCCTAGAGGCAGCCCTCTCATCCCTGCCTGAGGAGGTGAATCTCTTGCTCTAAGATCCTGGAACCAATTCCCAGACTTGCCCCAGGCCCCTCTTCCTTCTACATCACATTCTCTCAACCCACACCCAGGCCTTCATGGGGAATTCCCTATGATCATCAGTTGATTGAGGAAGAACAGTCTCAAGTTCAGTTGACAGATAGTTCTGTATGATCTGCGTGCATCACCTGAAAGTAGACAGCTACAGACTAAAGCCCTCCTCTGAGACAGCCCTGAAGGGTGGTGGTGAAGAGAAACCTTCCCAGTGGACGGAACTCGGAACAATGCGCGCGCGCGCGCACACACACACACACACACACACACACACACACACACACACACACACACACACACACACACACACACACACACACACGTTTGTTCATTTTGCCCAAAAGGAGAGATGGCCGGAAGGCAAGGGGAGGGCAGCGTGCCCTGAGAGGGCGTGGAAGCTCAAGGCTCCTCCTCCCAAAGCTTGCCCTATACACTTCTTCCATTTAACTGGTCCTGAGTTGTGTGATTTATAGTTTTGTGTTTTGTTTTTTTTTAATTCAACTGAGTAAATTTGAAGATTTAATTGGCTTTATTACTTGATTTCTGAATCCAGCAGCATCCCATCTAGCAACTAGAAGGGCACTCTGAGGGATTCTACAAAACAGAAGGTTTTTATAGGCAGAAGGAGGGTGGGGCAAGAAGGTATTAGCAAAAGAAAAGAAAGGATTGTTTCAGTCCAGGACATCTTTTGGGGTTGAGGGAACTGCAGGGGTGTATTATGCAGATTACTAGCTAATCAGGAAGTTTCAGATGTACTGTTTAAAGGACATATTCTTGGGAGAGGTTGAATCCTGCAATTAAGTTTTGGTTTGCTGTTGTAGGGACAAAATGACTCTTGTCGGAGAGTGGGCCTTTCTCGGCGCAAAGTCCAGGTCCTTGGCAACTCGAGCAAAGAGTTGAATGAGATGCCGAAGTAAAGTACTGAAAAGTAGTTTATTCGAAGAGACAGTACATTTCAAAGAAGTAGAAGTGGGCCGGAGCAGTAGAGGATGGCTCAAGGGCCCATTATTAGAAGAGAAATTACATTCCAAAGAGTTTGGAGCAGGCCTCGCGCAAAGGCGAGGCTCAGAAAGGCTCAAAAAGGGAAGAAGCGGTCAAAAGAGCAGGGCGTCCAAAAAGCGAAGAAAAGGGAAAAAGGGTGGACTTCCCAGGACTTGGAGTTTTTATCCTTTCTCTAGAATGGGCTGTTCCCCTGAGGGCGTGGGACCACTTGATTGGCACCTGTGATTGACAAGAGGTACTGCACAGGTGCGAGTGACTGGTCAGCTCTAGCTGGGTATTTTGTGCCATTTGTTTTCCCGCAGGGGTAGGTAATGACAATACGAAGGGGGAGTTTTGGGTGTAGAGGGGATGTCCCCTTGGCGGTCACACTCTGTGGGACATGCAGGAATGCAGAGACACAATGCCTGCCTCTAACTGCCTGCCTTGTTTTACCCTTGAGAGACATGATCCCCATAAAATCTCTATGGGAAGCTGAGGGATAGGAAGGAGGTCTTATCTTCTGTATCTGCTTCCTGCTGGGCAGGGGCATAGAGCTGTCCCTGCCTATTGGGAGATTCACGGAACTCTCACCCTAGCTGATCTCAGATGAGAGAAAGGGGTCTCGAGCTCCGCCTGGAAGACCATGTTGGCTTCTTTGGTTGTGACTGGCAATCTTGTTGGGGTAGTCTCTGTATCCCCAAGGTCCCTGAATGAGGAAAAACAGATTAATAAATCTGTTAGCTCTCATGAAGCCTGTGGCCATTCAGCCTGTCATTCAGGTGGCATTGATTGTCTGGGCCCAGAATGGGTTTGGCAATTAGCTTACTGGCCTGGGGCATATTAGGAAGTCACAGGCTTTCTAGTAGTTATCTGAAGCTACTAGAGATAATAGAGACTTCTATTGTTTAGGATTCAGAAACTGATTTACAAAGCCATCAAGAAGCAGGGGGATAGGAGAATTCTAGGATTCAGGCTAGGAGCAGTCGTTAGCCTAGGCTAGGATTCACAGACTGATGAGAAGAGTAATCAAAGCCAGGGGCTAAGAAACTAAGAAACTAGGGAGGAGACTTAACATTCAACATTTCTATAGGAAAGAAAAGTTAAAAGTTTCTCAGTGGTGGGGTTGCTGCTCGGTGGGCCGGTAACAACTCCATTTGGGTCTGTTATTATTTTTTAACATAGTAAAGCAATAGTAAATAAAGCACTTTCCTGAGTGAGTTGTTCTACTTAATTATCGAATCTTAGAGGGGGTGTTGTAGCAACCCCAGAATTTGTAGCCAAGTCGGACAGAAGTGTGGGTGCCCTGGCCACCTCATTTGGGATTGGTGTCTGAAGTGAGGGCAGTCTTGCGGGATTGAGCCCTTAAACCTGTGGAGTCTGATGCTAACTCTGGGTAGTTAATATCAGAATTGAATTGAATTGTAGGGCGCCTCGTTGGTGGCAGAGAATCAGAGAATTGGTTGTTGGTGTGGAAAACCCATACACGTTTGGTATCAGAAGTACTGTGGGTTAAAACAGCTCTTTTGGTGTCAGAAAATGTGGGGTTTGTTCAAATGGCCCATGTCCACTGAAACGCGGTTTGGGAAGATGAAGAATGAAAGGGTAGGCGATAAGGAACCTTTGATTCCTGGGTGGCCGTGTGGTATGGAGTAGAAGCTGTGCGAGATAAGTTATTAACGGTAAAAAATTAGCGACTCCCAGGGAGTTGGCTTACTGAATGCATATGAAATGCAAATGATAAGAAAAAAGCAAAATACACAATGCCTTGGTTATTGTTATCTGAAATGGCTAAAATGAAATTCAAAGAGTTCTGGGTCAGACTGCAGTGCTGAACCAAGTTCAGATTTCTATCAGTCTGAGCTTCAGCCACTTGCCCCAAAGCTGCCCCCAAGAGGAAGGATTATGCGGGGACAACAGAGAGTTAATACCTCTGGTCACCACGAAGGTGGTCCACGTTAGGGAAGGGCAAAACCAAGAAACTATTGAAACCAGGGGGTACAATGTGAAGAGTCTCTCATTTTGTGGGTTGGTATCATCGGTTTCCTGAAGAACCCTTACTAAAACGGATTGTAAAAGTGACTAACATAGGGGCAGTATCTTTGATTTGGAATGCTACGGAGTGGAAAAGCATGGTTGGGTTGATGTGGGACCCACAATTCACTATGGAACAATCACAGTTGAGAGACCATAGGCCCCAAATGGAGTCACTTGTGCTAAAGCCCATGTCACTGAACCTAAACTTAATACCTGACCTAATTGCAGTTTTGACCTTCAGGAATGTAACCTTAGTCAGTCTGTAATTTTCTTGTCAGTACTAATGAGGTCATCTGCCACAGAGGCCCTCTTCTTCGCATTGGAAGCTAAGGTACTCTGCCTGATAAGACACACCCACTCCCTTTTTCCTAAGGGAAGGTAGCCTTGCGTGAAACAATTCTTTCTTTCTTTCTTTCTTTTTTTTTTTTAAAGATTTTATTGGGGAATTGGGGGAGGGGAGCAGCCATGTTGTTGTCCTTCAATCTTAGTTGTGGAGGGCACAGCTAGCTCAGCTCCAAGTCCAGGCGAGCTGCTCAGCTCAAAGTGTTGTGTTCAATTAGTTGTGGGTGGGGGTAGCCACCATCCCATGTGGGAGTCGAACTGGCAACCTTGTTGTTAGGAGCATGTTCTCTCACCAGCTGAGCCATCCTGCCACCTATTGGCAGCTCAGCGGCAGCTCAGCTCGGGCACAGCTCACTGGCCCATGTGGAAATCAAACTGGTGACTCTGTTGCTCAGAGCTCGCGCTCTTAACCAACTGAGCCAACTTGGCAGGCCCTGAAACAATTCTTTCTTTTCTTTGGTGAATAATTTTCTGGTCCTCCTCAGTTTCTGCCTATAAAAAGCCTGCCATATTGTACAGCTTTTCTGGAGCTCCTCTCTACTTGCAGGATGGAATGCTGCTGGATTCAGGAACCACTCAATAAAGCCAATCAGATCTTCAAATTTACTTGGCTGAATAACTTGACTTCTTTAAAAGCTGCACAAGGTCCAGACACCTAACAGGTTATTCTCAAGGAAACAGCCAGCCTGGTGGATTAAATGAAAGCCACTGTAAGATCTGTTTATCTGAGAAGGGGGACTGTCTGGCTCCCTGTAAATGCCAAGTGAACACCCTACATGAAGCAGCTGATACGCCCCATCTGCTAGTTATGTAGGACTGGCTTTATGATAACTGGGATACTCATCCACCGACTACGCCTGTTCCCCAGGCCACGATAAATGTTGTGGTTGGCGGGAGGGGGGGGGCTTTTTCATGGGTATCCTATGTAAACTGACCGCTGCAAAACCAGCAGTAATCCCAGAAGCCTTATTGAATTTGCTGTCTCAGTTTCCCCTCATGGGTTTTACAGATGCTAATAAAAACATGAGATTAATTATAAGAGGAGAGGCAGGGTGGAGGGGGTCAAGGCACTCATTTTAGCAGGAGGGTAGGAATCTTTAGAAATGAAATCAATAAAACAGCATTGACAGGATTGAAACAGAGGTCTCAATACAGTACTATTGAAAGCTGGGTGGGCCAACGAGACCCCCTGTTGGGTCCCGAACAAGTGTGCTCCACTTAACTTCAGTTTGGAGAAATTTTTTAGAAATTAAAAAAATGGGCAGACAAAGATTACAATGAGAAATCTGACCTGGAATAACTTGGGGCAATAATAGCTAAGCAGTTCACAAAGGTAAAGACTGTTAACAGTAATCAGATTAGGCCCAAGTTGGAGTCACTCTTGCTAAACCCCATGTCAGCAAACCAAAACTTACACTAAGTTTCTATGCTGGGTTCTCCCAGGAAAGGAAGGCCTCGGCCAATCAATCACTCCTTCTCCTTTCAGTCTAAGGTACTTGACCCAGCTCTAAGACTTACCTTTGTTCAATATAAGGAAAGTAACCTTACCTTCACCAATTGGCAAATGCCCACAATAACTTCCTTGTTCCTGCTCCTTTCTGCCTATAAAATCTCTTTGGAGCTCCTATACATCTGCTATTGGGTCGTCGGAAAAGTCACGACACATTTTTGCAACGAAAAACAAAAAATACATCATGACTTCTCTGACAACCCAATAGACTAGATGCTGCTCCCCAGTCCATGGATCTCTGAATAAAGCCAATACAATCTTTAAAATTTACTCAGTTGAACTTCGTTCTTTAACAAGACTGACAAAAAGGTCAGGGTATCTCTCTAGGCTCATTCCCTTGCTGAGGACCCAACATCGTATGTGCTTGAGTGGGTAAAATGATCAGGGAGTGAAGAAGACGTTTCTGGGACTCCTTGACCTGGGAGCCCCATGCACTGTGGTACCAAAACTCAATAGTGAAGCCCTGATGCAGGCTTCAGTAGATGGAGAGCGCACAGAAGTGTAAAGGTTGATAGGATTAAGATGGAGGTTGGGATGAAAATGGAAAGGTTTAAACAAGCTTTATGTGGAGAGGATTTGAATGTATAAATCGTATGTCAATTGCCTGCCCAATATCAATTCTCTTCTTTTTTTAAAAAAATTGAGAAATAATGGACCTACAACACGGTGTAAATTTAAAGTGTACAATGTGTTGGTTTGATACATTTATAAATTACATATGGTTACTACAGCAGTGTTGCTAACTACAAAAATTACACTTCTATCACCTCACATAATTATCTTTTTTTTTGGTGATGAGAACAATTAAGATCTAGCCTCTTAGCAGCTTTGAAGTATAATGCAGTACTGTTGACTGTGCACTAGATCTCCAGAGCTTTTTAATCTCCTAGTTGCATTCTGTATCCTTAAACAACATCTCTCCAACCCACCCCCACCCCCAGCTCCTGGTAAGCACCGTTCTACTGTTTTTATGAGTTCAGCTTTTTTAGGTGCCACATATAAGTGAGATCATACAGTATTTGTCTTTCTCTGTCTGACTTATCTCACTTAGCATGATGGCCTCAAGATCTATCCATGTTGTTGCAAATGGCTGGATTTCCTTCTTTCTCATGGCTGAATAATATTCCGTGTGTGTGTGTGTGTGTGTGTGTGTGTGTGTGTGTGTGTGTGTAAATATTTTATTTCTATCAGGTTCTCTAATTTGTCCAGGGTACAGTATACCCAGTTCAAGATCCTTCCCTGACTTCCTACCTGCTAGTAACGGCCATCTCTGACCAATGAGAGGGAAGGAGAAGTAGCTGGACAGGAGTTCCAGGAAATGTGATACAAAGGGATAGATAAGACATGCGTGCATTTTTTTCCCCCATCACCCTGCCTTGACCATGAACTTGAGGCTAGAGGCAGAGCATCTATCTTGTTACATAAGGCAAAAAGAGTATGAGAATGAAACCGCATGTGAGGATGGCGAAGGGAAAAAGTGGAGGGTCCCTAGGACCTTAATGACACTGTAGAGCTGCTGTGCCAGCCCCACATAATGTATTTTTAGTCTTACTAGAAAAACAAGCCCCCATTTGGTTAAGCTAGTATAGTTACTATTTCCGTTATACGTAGTCAAATTCAATCATGATAGCGATGGCTGGACCCAAGGGCTTTAATGAAATTACCCAGAGAGAGTCCAGACGGTGAGAAGACAGAGGACCTAGGAAGGATCCTATGGGAACGTGTAACACAAAATGGCCAGGAGAGGAGGCCGGATGCAAGGGACTTGGAGAATAAGGAAGAAACCTGAAACCAGTGTTTAGGAAGGATGCTTGGTATCTCCAAGACCAGGAAACAGAAGTCAAAAGAACCAGCTCTGTAGCCCAATTACCTGAATTCTATCCTGGGTCAGGTAGCCCTTGGCAAGTGGCTCAACTTACCTGTGCCTCGACTTCCTCGTTTGTAAAATGGGGATAATAATAGGGTTGTGATTATTAAATGTGACGGGCAATACAGTAAGCCCTCAGCCGGCATTGTCTGCTGTGACTGTTAACCATTCCACAGGAAAAGGAAGTTTTGTTTTGTTTGTAAAGGCTACTCCCTTGGGAAACCTGAAAATAGTGTTGTCCTCCATGGGGCTGGCAGACGATAGTCATCAGACAGGCCTCATGGAAGACAGCTCTCTCTGGGGCATCTCAGAGTTCCTCCTTCAAGTCAACCTGGCTGGTCCTGTAGTTGTGTACTGGCAAAAAGTTTCCCATTATAAGAAGCATTTAGAAGCATTGGTTGAACCCCTTCCATGTGTAAGAACTATGGTGAGTGACGGCGGGATACAAACATGCATGAAATATAGGTTGTGTGCACACGTGTGTGTGTGTGTGTGTGTGTGAGAGAGAGAGAGAGAGAGAGAGAGAGAGAGAGAGAGGGATTCCTCTGGGGCACCAACAGCAACTGCCACCCTCTTGTTTCTGCTGGGCTTGAACCAGGGTAGATGTAAACCTGAGGAGGCACCTTGTGAAGCCTGAGAATGAAGCTAACGTGGCAAGAGGCCGAGCCAAATGATGGAGAGAAACAGAGCCCCCGTGCAAGGACATGTTTGAGCCCTGGTTCAAATAACACGTGAAGGGAGACGTATTCTCCAACTTTGCATTTCTGGGATCCAATAAATTGCTTAAACCAGTTTGAGTTAGGTTTTCCTTCCCATGTAGCTGAGACAGCTCTAAATGATGCCAGTGATAACTTGAAGATTTCCCCATCTGAAGATCAAGTTCAATCTGAAGCCACCTGTGGTGTGGATTTTCTACTATGTACAGCCGAACCTAATTCTAACTATTGTAAAATATGTTTCTAGAGAGTAGGAATGGCATTGTTATACTCTTTTTTTTTTTTTTAGCTGAGCCATCCTGCCACCCGTTGGTAGCTCAGCGGTTGCTCAGCTAGGGCCGGGACTCAAACCGCTGTTGCTCAGAGCTCAAACTCTTGAGCGAGCTCTTAACCAACTGAGCCACTCAGCCGGCCCTATTATACTCTTTTTCACAAACCCAGAGAAGCTGAGAATCACTACCATGGGAAAGTGTTTCAAATATACTTTGAGGGGCCGGCTGAGTGGCTCAGTTGGTTAGAGCATGAGCTCTGAGCAACAGGATCGCCGGTTTGATTCCCCACATGGGCCAGTGAGCTGCCCCCGAGCTGAGCTGCCAACAGGTGGCAGGATGGCTCAGCTAGTGAGAGCACGTGCTCCTAACAACAAGGTTTCCGGTTTGACTCCCGCATTGGATGGTGAGCTACGCCCCCCCCCAACTAAGATTGAACACGGCACCTTGAGCTGAGCAGCCGTGAGCTGCCGATAGGCAGCCGGATGGCGACTGGACTTGGAGCTGAGCTAGCTGCACCCTCCACAACTAAGATTGAAGGACAGCAACTTGTCTGTTCCCCTTCCCCCAATTCCCCAACACTGTTCCCCTTCCCCAATTCCCCAATAAAAATTTTAAATATATATATACACTTTGAGGCCGTGTCATTAGGTTTGTCTTCTTAATTATTCCTGATCCTAACACAAAATACAACTTTAGTGTCAGGAGCAGGAAATTCCAAGTAAAACTCTAGGGTTCATGACATCCAACTTCCATTTTAGTTGCCTCAAGTGTAAAGGAAAAGAAGGGAGTTGGGGCATGGTCAAGGTCTCCCAGTTTATCTTATTTCCACAGTTTACCACCCCTACTCCAAGAACTATTAAAAGGCTCTCTTGAGAGAATTGCAAACAAAATTAAGTGGCATTTGGCAACTCCCTGGGAACACATTTAACGCTGCTCTTAGAAGAATAGCCTGTTTTAATTTGCTGAAGCTCAAGTTAAACTCTGAGAAAGAAACCACTGAGAAAATACTGTAAAATCAAAATGCCAGTCTAAAAAGGAAAAGCAAAATACCAACTCAAAAGACAGTAGTGTTAGAATATACTTTGATTACAGTAAATCATATCTAGTGAAAACACAGATGCTTTGGGGCTCAGATCTACAATAAGTTAGCATTAGGGAATCTTTTCTTGTTTGTTTGTTCCTCAGAAAATGTGGTCATTGCGAAAGGGCAGCGAGGGGAATGCAATATGTTGCTGTGATGTTTACAAGCAATGCTGGCACTTGATCTTTTCTGATGTTAGAATTTATCAGCCATCAAACTCTGGGTCAGACTCAAAAGCGAAAAGCTGATTCCAGGTGACTTTCTCCAGGATTACATAGCATCATCAATGATGTAGCTTAATTTGAAGACCTCTGAGGTACAGAATTCTCCTGGGACCAGATCTCCCCTCTCACCACCCTTTCGGCCAAACCCTGTGTGATGAGTCTGGTCAGTTTCTGCAAACATTCCCTTTTTCCCTTTAACTCACCCCAGATTGAAGCTTCAGGTGCTTGCATCTTCAAGGGGTCTCAAGAGTGGCCACCCAATTGGTGATGACACACGGTAAGATGTTAACCCAAGCCAGCTTCCTCCCGCCCGTCTGCACACCTCTGGACTACTCCAGTCCATTGTTGATGTTCACCTGGGCAAAGCAAACAGAGGTGAGTGTTGTTTTAGGCAAAGCCTAACAGAGGTAGTAACTCTGTTTCAAAAAAAAAATCAGTTAGTGCATCCCACAGCCAATGGAATTAAAAAGAAACTTGCAACCATCCCTCAGCCGTTCTATTAATATAATAAATAATTAACTTTTAGCAGGTCACATTATCCATTTATGTATGGATTTTATTTTATTTATTCTTTAAAAATTATGTTTTATTGTGAAATACAGTTTTTAGAATTAGTTTCAGCTGTTTCATACAGAATTAGTTTCATACATATTGTATGACTTTTAGGAGGTTTCTGAGGTTCTAAGTCTTTTTCAGAAGAGCTATTTCACCTGTAAGGTAAAGGAGATGGTGTAGAACTTGGCAATGAAATCTATATACACATGGGGAAAACAAGTCCTGTGTTTAACTTTAATCAGTGATAGATTTGAACATTATATTCCAGTATTTTCCACTAGGTTAACAGCTCATTATTATCTTGTGCTTTTTCTTTTAAAAGCCACCTGCCTGCCGCCACAGTGCCCAGAAGGTTGCCTTTGTTCCTTGCTCACTTTCCCTTTAAGGGTTGTTAGGGTTTCAGCTGGTAGAGTTCCAAGTGCCCTCTGGACTAATTGGCATGAAGTGAGAATTTTCCAATTTGGAAGAGAAAGAGGCTGTTCTCCAGGGAAGGCTCTTCAAGGTAATTGCTTTCTCAGAGATTCCAGCCACCACCTTTGGCAGCTTTCACCAGAGACAAATCCTTCTTGCTGTTTAGGAGGAGCTAGAAACCCACATATGGAAAAATAGGAGCTCAGGACAGACTTGCTAAGACCTTTGAAACCAGTGACCTTTCGAAAGGGAGGCAGTGGGGGAAAGGTCGGTGCGGGCAAAGGCAGCTAAACCCTCCCCCTGTTCCCTTCCCTCCCGCGCCCCCCCCCTCCCCAAGGCACCGCAGATCTGGCTACACATTTCCTTGATCTTCCTTTTTCTAAAGAGCTTCAGCAAAGGGGGGCATTGGTAAAGGAAGCTAATATATTAACCAGGATTCCAAGCAAGAGCAGAACAACACTTAAGTATTTGGAATAAATACTTGAACCAACCACCTGAGCTGGCGGGAGGCACCCAAGGACGTGCTGGATAGGAAACATATCTAACCTGGGCAAGGCTCCAAGAGGAATTTGTGTATGTCTAGGGGGGTGAGTGGGGGAGAGTGAGAGGAAAAGACACAGAGAAGAGGGAAGTTCTCTTTGGGTCACCGCCGGCCAAAGGTGGCGGGGGAGGTGGGGTGGTAATAGACAAATGGGTCCGGCTGACGGGAAAGAAGCACTGAAGAATAAAATGGAATTGCCGTGTTCTGTGAGTTGTGGGCTGTAGATCCCCTCCCCCAGCCCTGCTTTGTAATCTTCGTGACCGTTGTGCGTGTGGATGCGTGCATTCTTTCTGGGGACACTGAGGAGGTGCTGAGTTCTGTGGTCTGTTGACATTGGTGAGAAAAAGGGGGAGCAGTGCTGGACGCACGAGATAGGAAAGCCCCGGCTGGGTTGTGGCACTTTTGTTCCACTGTGTGTTCACATCACAATCCTGGAAAATGGCAGAAAGGAGAAGACAGCCAAAGTTGTTTTGGGGATGAAGACATAGAGGCTCGAAGCCCTCCAGGTGAGGAGGTCACAAGGTTCGATGTGAACTAAGTACTGTCTGACTCCAGAGCTCCTGCCTTAATTATCAGGATAGTCGTGTCCCTGTTCCTGCTCCAGGATGAGGCTTTAGAACTGTTGGAATTAGTGGCTAAGAGCTGCTGGCCCCCGTTCTAAGTAGGAGGAGCATCGCATGGGGCATAAATGCATGGGTTTTGGAGTGAGACTCTCTGTGTTTGAATCCTAGCTTGGCCATTTACTAGCTGTGTGACCTTGGATGAGACATTCAGAGTCTCTGTACCTCAGTCCCCTTATCTGCAAAAGCAAGACAATAATAGTACCTTCTTTATAGGGTTGTTAAGGGGAGTAAATGAGATTACGTACCTAAGAATTTTAGCACAATGCAATACATGTTAGTTGTTTCTTTCATTATTTTCTAACAACAACACAGGACCATGCCATGAACAGCCCTGAAGTTCGGCAATGTGATGCTATGCTTCCATCTATCTTTCTCGTTCACAGGAAAAGTTCAGGCTCTAGCCAAACATCCTCATTCCAATCCCAGCTCTGCCCCTTCTGGCTGTGTCCCTCTGGGCAACTGACTTAACCCATCTGTTGAAAAAGGTGAAAAATACCTCACCTGGGGTGCGGGGTTGTTGGGAGGTGAACTAACATGAAAATTACCTGGCCAAATCCTGTCTATCTGGTTTGATCAGGAAAGAGTCCTATGGCTCACCTGCCCTGCCCTGCCTTCCTACACACATATTAAACAGCTCTGAGGGCTTCTAGGACGTCAAACATTACACATATTCAGTTAAGCTTAGCTGGAGTTAAACTCATTGGGTGGCATTGTTCCCTCTGTGTTGTCTGGGAGCCTAGGTGGCCTTACCTTAGCCTCTTGCTAGGCAGGTTAGCTGAAATATGACTGGGTCATTTATTTCAGCGATATGAGTTGGTTTGAGAACTACTGGGAAACCTAAATTGACTAAGATGGAATAACCTAAGTCAAACACATTTATGATGAGCCAAATGTTTCCCCTTCTGAAGAAGCAAGCAGCTTTGGGCAGGTCTCCCTGTTAGCTGCCCCTCCCCTGCTCCTAGGAACCGCCCCAAAGACTCTGTCATTGGCTGCCACAGTTTGTAATGTTTACTCCTCCTAGGATGCCAAGGCCCATTATAGCTCCTCCAGGAGGCTTGATTTTCCTTGATGTGTTGCTGGGGGGCCACGGTGTTTTGTTTGGCTGATGAAAGCAACAGTGACCACAGGAAGTTAAAGGACTTAGGAGCACACATCTCCCTACATATGTGGCTAGAGATGGATGCATTGAAAATGCCCTAGAAGAATATATCCGGAGGCTAATGGTGGCTTTCAAACTGTGGGGTAACATAGTTTTATTTTTTTAAAACCTGTACTTTCTAATCTTTTCTACAACAACAAGGAATGAATGGCTTTTGCAATAGGGGAAAAATAGTTGTTAAAGATCAAAGTGATTACTCTTAGCTAGAAAGTTCATCTAGCACATACTATGATAGTTACCAAGGCTGTACTGTGGCCAACAGTGGGCTTGGCACTGGACGAACAAAAGGGATAAGACCCCTGCACTCAAACAGCAACAAGCCAAGGGAAACTTCCACTAAACAAATAACTATGTCATGACAAACTGGGATGCGTGCACCAAAAGAAATGACCTGGGTGCCATGGTTGAGAGTAATGGGAGGAGGCTGTGAGTGGTGACACACAATTTAGAAGGCAGTTAACCAGTGATGTTTATGCTCAGCCCTGAAGGAGGAAAAGGAGCCTGTCTGGGAACCCAGCCGGCCTTGCCAAGAGTGGGCAAGGAGAGTTCTACCCACAGGAAGTACCTGAGGGGTGGTCCTAAGACAAGCGGGAGCTTGACACAGGGCAGGGAGTATTGGGGAGTGGAAGTAAGATTGTAGAAGGAGCCGGGGCCAGCTCATATAGAGCCTCTAAGCCTTGATAAAGAATTTGGTCTCTATTCTAAATGCAAGTGGAAGCCAGTTAGGAGGCTCTTGAAAGAGAAGAGGCTGGGTGCCCGTGGAGATGGAAAGCCGTGGGTGGATTTAGGGAACTTTTTTTTTTTTTTTAAGATTTTTATTGGGGAAGTGAGCGAAGGGGAACAGACAAGTTGCTATCCTTTTGTTCTTCAGTCTAGCTGTGGAGGACGTTGCTTCACTGGCCCAAGTTGGCACCATCATTGCACTCTTCCCGGGTGAGGCAGATGAGTCACCAGCTTCTGGATGGCCACTCACGGCGGCTGCTGGCTGCTCACGCTGGCTGCTGGCTACATACGGTAGCCCATGGCAACCCACTGCCACAGGGACTGCAGCCTATGCCGTCGCCAGCATCTTAGCTGTGGAGGGCAGTGTCACTGGCCCTCACATGTGGGATCCGAACTGGGGCCCTCTGGCGTCCCAAGCCAGTTCTTAAGCATTGCGCCATTCGGCCGGCCCTAGGGCACTTTTTGAAGAGAGAACAAATAGAAAAAAAAAAATGTTGGATTGGAGGTGGGGAATGAGAGAGAAGGAGGTGCCGTGGACGGCTTTCCATTTTCTGGCTCGGAATTATTTATCAGAGTGAGATAGACTGTGGGAGGAACAGGTTTGGACATGTGAAATTTCAGTTGTCTGGGTCTATTAAAAGGGTGGCATTCAGAGGTGGTTGAGCCCTCTGATGTGATCAAGTCCAAAGCAAACAAGAAAAGCAACTCACCAAGTTGCTTTGGCATAATTTGACAGCCTTAAAAAGGTTTTGTTCTTTATTTATAGAGCTGTTAAGGATCTAAAAGAGTCATGTAGAATTTCGAGTTGTATTTTACTTTATTTTTTGGATGACAGTATGTGCTTTGGTAGCATTTAGGGTTTCATAAATATAATGGGTATAGTGCTCGTGAATGTCAATGGTCTACTATAGCTACAATAGACAATGTATTGAACTAATTTCCAATAGAACTTTATGAAAATGTAAAGTGGCTAGTTGGTATGTAGTCTGTGGAAAGACAATAGTTACCCTCCCCCTAGGACTTACTATGTACTTTGCATTCTGTTATATACTCTTTAAATATCCCATTTGAGTACTACATTTTTTTATTATCTATTTTACATGTAAGGGGAAAAAAGGCTCAGAAGGGTTAAGTAACTTGCTCAGGGTCACAGAGCTAGCAAGGGGTAGAGACTGTATATGTCTGAGCTGACTAGGAAGCATGGGCTTCTATGAAGCAGATGTCCTTGGTTACAGAATGGGTTATCTGGGGAGTGTAGGTTAAGATGGAGTTAAGAATGGAAAGGTTTATTAGGGAGTGACACTCATGGACAGACAAGATCCCAGGACAGAACTGTCAAAGTCCCTGCCAGCCCAACATGGAGTCCTGAAGTAAAGGCTGCCCATGAGTGGGGTCCTGCATTGGGCAGAGATGGCTAGGTCCTTGTAACGCTACCTCAGCTCACCCATTGTCTGGGGAAGGCACTCCAAGAAAAGCAAGATCTCAGTTTGCAAGCTGGGCTGATCCCCAAAGGCTGTTAGTTAACTGTATCCCTTGTATCTGGGCAGGAGTCCATCTTTAAATGGGGATCTGAACAGTGCATCTCCTTACCGTGCCACATGCTCTAAAAATTGCCCGCACTCCTTTTATCGAAGAGGCAGTGCTTCAGTTATCCACTGCTGTGTAACAAATTGTCCCAAAATGTAGTAGCTTAAGACAACAAACACTTGTTATCTCACAGCTTCTGTGGGTCAAGAATGTAGGCATGGCTTAGCTGGGAGCCTTTGACTGAAGGTCTTTTGTCAGGTTGTAGTCAAGCTGTAGCTGGCGCTGCAGTCTCATCTGAAAGCTCGGCTGAAGCGGGGATACACTTCCAAGCTCATTTACATGGTGGTTGGCAGGCCTTGGTCTCTCATCACATGGGCCTTTCCACAGGACCGCCTCGTGATATGGCAGCTGATGTCCCCCAGGGTAAGCAACATAAGAGACAGAAAGAGGAGCCAAGGTGGAAGTCATGGCCTTTTATAATCTAACCTTGGAAGTGACATCCCATCCCTCTGCCTCCTTCTATTAGCTAAAAGCAAATCTAGTCCATTCTGAGGCTACATACAAGTACAAGAGGTGGGGATCATTGGCAGCCACTGTAGAGGCTGCCTACCATGACAAGAATAATTTTAGCTACACTTGTTGTGAATCAGGTATTGTATTAGGTCCTTACATACGGCATCTCACCACAACCCCTTTATTCACTCAAGGTTCATCAGGTCTCAAGCCCTCTGAGCTGCTGAGAACAGAATGACAACTTCCTCCTCTTGAGGTGCTCATGTCCAGGGGTATAATGTGTTTGAATTTTACAAAGGAGAAAAAGACAAGTTACATACTTACTAAGGAAGTGGCCGGGCTAGGAGGCCAAAGCTGGTCCGTGGGACTTCAAGGCCAGTGTTTTTTGTGAAGACAGCACACTCCTGAATCCACAATGAAAACATTGCTAGTCTAAGAACAACTGTGAGGAAGGAACAGCCACTGAGGAGATATACAATTTAATTCCATTTACATGAAGTTCAAACGCGGGCTTGTTTAGCAACATACAAATAGCAGTAATGCTAAAGAGAAAAGCAAGGAAATGATTCCAGAGGTTAGGATGCTGGCCATCTCTGGAGGCGAAGGGGAACATAACGGCGGGGGTGGGGGTGAGACCCAGGGTTCACAGGGGCTTCTGGGGGGGGGGCTGAGTGCTCTTCTAGACATGGTTGGTGGTTATATGGGTGTCCAATTTATAATGATGCATTCAACTGTACATATATGTCTTATTTACTCTTCTGTATGTATGACATATGTCACAGTAAATAAAATTACAATGAAAACAATTGTGTCACTATTTGCCAGGTGCAGGCATCTGTGATGGCAGGTAAGGAGCTCTTTTTCAGAACCGTGAGGAGCATAGGTCTTTTTGTCTTCGGCAAATCTCCCCCACAGTTGCATTCGCAGCCTGGCTCACCAATATGTTCTTAATGTGTGTTACACCCAAAATAAATCCTGAGGAAGACAGTGCTTGGTGACATCATGTTGCCTGAAACAACGGGTCGGAACAAGTTGGCGGTTTTTTCTATTCCTGGAAGGGCTGCTGAAGAATGAAACCCAATTCACATTGTAACAACTGCCACTTAAATCTTTACACTGCAAAGAGCAACTTTGTACAGAAGTGCCAGGGAAAGCTCACTCAGGGGTTCCTCAAATTCATTAGGCTTCAACCTATTCACTTTCAGAACCTGTCAAAAAAGCAGAGGGGACTTTGAGGTTGGTTGGGCTCTGCAAAGTCAGGCAAGCTGGAGATACATGAGAGGGATTCGGAAATCGGTCTGTCCACGGAGAGGAATGGGGGTGGATGGGTGGGGTGGGGAATGGGAAATGTCCTGTCTCTTTGGGGATTTTGAGCTCACTCTACCCTGCCTCATGTTGGTCAGATGGAGCTTTACTTTCTGAGTTATCAGCCCTCTAGATGCTCCTGGTTGGTGACAGTTCTGTATCTAGACTTGGGGGTGGGTTGGGGGAGGGTGGTTGGTTACCTGAGGCAGGGTCCTATGGAGCTGAGGTATGTTTTAGGACCCAGAGCGTCCATCCTTCCTCTATCAGTGGGTGGTGGGGGAAGGTGGGGTTGCCAAATAAAGTACTGGAGGCTTGTTCAATTTGAATTTTATCTGAAATTCAAACCAGCTATTCAACTGAACATCCTCTATTTTTATTTCCTAAATTTGGTCACCAGAGGGGAGGGTACTCCGCATCTAGCAGAGGGTGGGACAACTGGGTACAGGCAATGAATAGCCTTGGTTGATCGGCTCACTGTCTTCATTGCTTTCCCATTTCATGGCCCTTAGGGATGTCCACCTAGTGTGCTGGCTGTGCACCTGCTCTGTACCAGATATTTGATAATATTAAGGAATTATAAGTGATGTTGTATGAGAATAGCATTGTGGTTATTTTTTAAAAGCAATCTTCTCAGAGATGTATACCAAAGTATTTATAAATAAAATACCTGCCATTTGCTTCAGAATAATATAAGGAGGGAATACATACTATCAAAAAAAAGGTAAAAAAATCAGCCATTGTCAGAGATTTAAGGAGGAGCAAGGAGAGAACTGAATAAATGAAGTACAGGGGATTTTTAGGGCAGTAAAACTCTTCTATCCGATGCTGAACATGACTCTGCACCTGTCGAAACCCGTGGAACTGTGTGACACAAAGAATGAGGCTTAATGTAAACAGTGGACCTCAGTTAATAATATAGGGTCAATACTGACTCATTAATTGTAACAACTATCACACTAATGTAAGATGTTAATATCGGCAAAGTGTGTATAGTGGGGCGAGGAGGCATATGGGAATTCTCTGTACTTTCTGCTCAATTTTTCTGTAAACCTAAAACTCCTCTAAAAAAAAAAGTCTGCTAACTTTTAAAAAGATACAAGAAAAAGAAGAAAAATAGGAAGAAAAGAAAAATCCAAATTAAATGCTTTGGAATTTCTCAGTAAAATGGAGTTGCTAAAAAAAAAAATTACTGAAATGAGATCTGGTTGAGATAACTGCAAATGACTGGAAGAAAAAGGATTACCATCTAGAAGGATTGTACATTCAGATTTCCTGTAAGTGACTCCAAGTTCTCACTGCACATTAACGAGAGAAATTGAAATCTTCAAAAAAAAAAAAAAAAGACAGGATCCTATTACTCAGCAAATGTGCCCTCCGCTCTTTCTCTGTTTTTGTCCAGCAGCATTGTTGCATGCAGCTTTCCTGGACTTGCTGCCTTTGTTTTCTGGTTCCAAGGGGGGGGGGGTAACTCGTATTCACAATGGGTGGGGTGTGTGGGGAGTCCCTCTGGAAATTTGATGAGAGTGAGGGAGAACTTTGAAATATTAATTCAACTGCAGTCACAACCGCTGCTGATCTGATGGGCATGGCCTCTGTGGAGGTTGGGATACTGTGCTGTTAAAAACCTTCTCCCCTGCAGGGGTGGCCTCGGTTTTATTGCTTCTTAACCGTTGGGAGCCAGCTTCCCGCCAAGAGCCTGGGGGGACACACCCAGTTCCCAGCCCTGGCTCGATGTGAAAGTGAAAGGCTCTGACTGCACTCCACTGGCTGGGAACTGAGCCACCTGTCAGGAGGAAGAACAGGTCTCCATTAACGCGAGGGTGCTCCCAAGCGGCTGTGGCCCAGTAACGGTCCCCTGCAGAGAGAGGCAAGACGAGTCAACCAAACTGTATGTAAGTGCTGAGACATAGAGAGCACGGAGAAGGCTGGGATATGGGATCCTTGACTGTAACTTCCACTAGTGGGCTGGAGAGGCCAGCATCACAGGGGAAACCAGTAGCTTAGAACAAACAGCATCATCATGCTTGATTCAAAAATCGAACATGAATATAATTTTATAAGAACACCACACATGATTTGAGAACATCATTTGTCTCTGTCAAATGTTATTTTTGTTTTGCTGTTTATTTGGTAATTTAAAAACGAATTCTAGTAGTTGCATTATGTATTTTTGGTGCACGAGGGATGTTTCACTTTAGTCAAGAACCTAAGCGTTTCCAGACACAAACACCTTAATGGGCCAAAACTGATCCTCAGGATTGGTTGTAAAACTGTCACAGCAGTAACAAAATATTTGTCTTCGGATTTAGGATATAAAAACATATAACAGTCATTACATCAGTTTCCTTCTCCATCTAAGATAATTTTGCTGTAAAATTAAATACTAAATTTTCTGCCATGTTCATGCCGTGGAAAAATTGTAATCATTAATTTGAATTGGATTGCATTTTCTAGGGACCTATTTACACCATCAGAAGGATGTGACAGCCATTTTTTAGGATCATTATCCAATAAGCATAGTAAAGCTTAGAGGATTTTGGTTTTCACTTTAAGATGCAGCTTTTATAAATGCAGTTTTCTTCATATGCTAATTGACAGGCCAAACTGAACTTGGCTTGCATTTGGCTTTCTGAGTTATGACTTTGTTATGAATAATTCTTTGTTGTTGTTGTTGTTGTCATTGTTTTCATCCATAATTAAGTCTTCATTTAGTGAAGAATACAAACTGGCAGGAATTTTATCTGAGGTTTTCAAATTGTGGGTTGGGAGATTTTTATTTGTTCATTTTCACTTGATTGGTAATGAAATCTTTATTAAATAAGGAATTTGAAAGTCCCGTCTTCAAATTTTATGTGGGACATGCACAGGAGAAACCTGCTCACTTTCTTTTCTTCTTTTTTTTTTTTTAACTAAATTGGATAGCTTTATTTTACAAAGGTATGGAAAGTTTACAAAGCAGTATCTAAATCTAATTATCATTAGTTGCATTTGCACTAAATGTTACTGATATACTTTTGCAATTCTGTAAATAAAATGATTACACTAAAATATTTGTATTAAAAAAAAGAAAAAAGGATACATTTTACCTTTAGATAACTGCACTAGTACTTCACTAGAGTTAATCCTGTCCAACCAGATTTAGAAATGAGTAGGGGAATATGAACAGAATTTAAAGGAGTTCAAAATTTGGAGAGGTACTAGCCCTTTAGACAATATTCAGACCCTCAAGAATTATTTCTGTATGGCTAATTCCTACATACTGAATATACATGATGTTTTCTTTTTTTTTTTTGCTCACTTTCATCATTTCCAGCTTTTAGAAATTTAAGCAGACTGCTTCCTATTTCCTTTTTCTTCAGACTTTTTCATCTCTGAGCTCCACTTTTGTATTTTCTATCTCTGTGATGATCTTGACTTGTAGACATTTTCAAGATTATTTAAATGAAGCTGAACTTTGTATCTAAATTTTTGGAAAATCCACATCTTATTAAAATGTTTATTAAAATTCTTCGTAACTCTAGCATTCAATATGCATCTAGTTGCCATTGCATTTTTCCATCCAGTTGCCAGTTCATATGTTTTGTGAATGTTGCATCTAGCTCTGCATAGATACAAGTTTAAAAACTGTATATATGTGAATTAATGTTGCAAAATAGTTTTTGGCTGTCACTTGCAACTGCTGCAAACACAAGAACAATATACCGCTGGAAAATGATACCTTGTTATGCAAGAACCTATTGCATTCATGCCTAGAGGAAGGATTTGACAAGTTAATTGGTTTGTCTTTTTCTTAAATGCTTCCTCCTCCTTGCACTCTGAAGCAGTGTCTAGCTCTATGTTAGCAGTAGCACAACTGACAAATCTTCAAGGCGTTTGGACTCAATCCCTTCGTTTCAAGGACATAGGGCTAGAGATGTAATGGAACATTTTTTGGGACCTGATCAGTGTAAGTCATGAGAACTAATGCTTAGGGTTTATGAATTGCCAGCACTGAGTGCTAAATCCCAATTGATGGGCACCCTTACATTCCTTACTATTCCTATCTGTTGTGTTTATGATATATGGGGTCCTCCAAAGTTCAAAGCCGCGGCCCTTGTTGCCTGGGTTAAGGGCTGTGGTGCTCACTTTGGATGTTGTCTTAGGAACTAGTGAGAGATCTATGAAGAGTGGGATTTCCGGCATGCTCGAGACTGGGAGAAAGGAGCCACCCCAGGTGAGATTTGGGAGGGCAGAAGCAGATTTCCTATTAGGCTAATGAGGCTAACGAAGCTTCAGCTTCAAGGTCCCTCATTCACACAGATTGTTCCAAGATCCATGCCTAATTTTGTGTTCTTTATCTTAAAGATGGCCCCCAACCCACAGAACTTAAGTTTGAAAAACTTAAGGTGGGATACCGGGGCCGAAGCCAGGCAGGTTCAAGTCCCCTTCCAGCGTCATCCTGGAGTACTCAACAGAAACCAGAGGCATTTGAGCTGGAAACTGGGCCAACCCAGTCAGGTTTCACAGTCATGTCAGAATCCATAGTAGTGAGATCCATCCAAATCTCTAGAGTAGCGCTGATCAATAGAAATATAATGCAAGTCATATATGTAATTTTAAATTTTCTAGCGGCTGCATTTAAACACGTGAAAACAAACAGGTTAAAGTAATTCAAATGGTATATTTGATTTAACCCAATGTTTCCAAAATATTAATGAAGCCCTTAAAATCTGGTATGTGTTTTATACTTGCCGCTCATCGCAATTCAGACGAGCCACGTTTCAATTGTTCAATAGCGACATGTGCTAATAGCTACCATGTTGGGCAGCATACCCTCCGTCTCTACCTTCTACACGTAGTCCATGTTTGTGGGGGCACTGTGTTAGTTTCTTATTGCTGCTATAACAAGTCACCCCATATTTAGTGGCATAAGACAACACAAATTTCTTCTCTTATAGTTCTGAAGGTCAGAAGTCCAAAATGGGTCTTCCTGGGCTAAGATAGTGGTCAGGCTGCCTTCTTTCTGGGGAAACTGTTACCTTGCCTTTTTCCGGATTCTAGAGGCTATCCACCTCCCTTTGTTCATTGCCCCATATCATACCAACCTCTGCTTCCACAGTCAGGTCTCCTCGGACTCTAACCCTCCTGTATCCCTCTCATAAGAACCCCTATGAGAGGGCCGGCCGAGTGGCTCAGTTGGTTAAGAGCTCGCTCAGGAGTCTGAGCTCTGAGCAACAGCGGTTCGAGTCCAGCCTGAGCTGAGCAGCCGCTGAGCTGCCAACAGGTAGCAGGATGGCTCAGCTAAAAAAAAAAAGTAAAAAAATAAGAACCCCTATGATTATGTTGGGCCCATACAGATACTTCAGGGTCTCCATAATCTCCCCATCTCAAGATCCTTAACTTAATCACACCTGCCAAGCCCCCTGTACCATGTAGGATAGCGTATTCATATGTTCTGGGGATTAAGATGTAGACATCTTTGGGGAGGGGAGCATTATTTGGTCTGCCATGGGTGCTGAAAGAGGCGAGGCTTTGGGGACAAGATGCCAGGGCCTGTAGCCTAAGTAGGGTCAGAGAAAGAAGAAATGCCTCCAAGGGTGGCTGGTTAGCCCAGGTGGTTAGAGCACGGTGCTCATAATACCAAGGTCGCCGATTCAATCCCCACTTGGGCCACTGAGTTGTGCCCTCCACAACTAGATTCAAACAACTTCTTGACTTGGAGCTGATGGGTCCTGGAAAAACACACTGTTCCCCAATAAAATTTAAAAAAGAAAAAGAAGAAGAAATGCCTCCATTTTGTCTAGACTAGTGCAAGAATGAGCTCAAATTCCATAGGAAGAAAACTAGGGGAAGCTAAAGGTGTCGAGTGTTTGGGGAGAAACCTGGCTCAAGGTCATGTCAACCAGTAGGCTCCCTTTATGTTTTGCCATTTAAGAAACGTCACGGGGGCCGGCCGAGTGGCGCGATGGTTAAGAACTGGCTTGGGACGCCAGAGGGCCCCGGTTCAGATCCCACATATGAGGGCCAGTGACACTGCCCTCCACAGCTAAGATGCTGAACAACAGCTCAACCTGGAGCTGGGCTGTAGTGAGTCGCCGGCGACAGCATAGGCTGCAGCCCCTGCTGCAGTGGGTTGCCATGGGCTACCGTGTGTAGCCAGCAGCCGCAGTGAGTGGCCGTCCAGAAGCCAGCGACTGATCTGCCTCACCCAGGAAGAGCGCAATGATGGTGCCAACTTGGGCCAGTGAAGCAACGTCCTCCACAGCTAGACTGAAGAACAAAAGGACAGCAACTTGTCTGTTCCTCTTCCCCCAATTCCCCAACACTGTTCCCATCCCCCCAATCTCCCAATAAAAATCTTAAAAAAAAAAGAAAAAAGAAAAAAAGAAACCCATTTGTAAAAAAGAAACGTCACGGTTATCAGTCCCAAAACAGAGCCTCTCCTCCAGAGCCTCTCCTCCGTTCCACGCCACCCCTCCCTCCCTGTGGGCTACATACACACACCCCACTCAGTGCACAAATCAAAGGCAGAATTCTCATGACATGCTCAGAGGTAGCATGGATCATTTAAACATTAAAATGTTCCTTGAATGAGACATAAATATATATTTCATTTTCTCAAAGGAATACCATTAAAATGGGACAGTGGACTCCTGACTAAGGACTCAGTACTAAATAAGTCAGAGATGCGGTCAAGATACTTCTTAAGAGAAAAGATTATAAAAATCTATAATCCCCTAGAGCAATAAAAGTACCCTGCTTCAACCTCCATGAAATGGACTTAGATGTACTCTACCGCACGATGATACAAGGAGTCCAGTGAGCTGAGCTGTAGACTGCATAAAAGTGCCATTGGATCATATATTTGAACTATAGTCTAATTTGATGGCTATGAAGTGGTCAAATGATAATCTTGCACAACTCGTTAGAGTTTAGAATGGCTCATACAAGATGATTTAATAATCCAAGATATCTCACAGGTGCTTTTATTTTCTCCTGGAATGTGTCCCTGGAGCAAGTAGAAGTATTTTAAACTATTTCCATGAGTCAGTATATCTGGTGCTCGATTGGTTATTGGTAAGGGTGGTCATCCTAGTCAACTAGACCCGGAGCATTGAAGACACAAGGTGTCCTGGAAGGGGTGGGGACCTGGCACTTGACACACCTACCCAGGGTATGTATGCCTTAAGACTTTAGCTCCCAGGTGTCGGTGCTGGGAAGCTGTCCAGTTGGGCAGACAGAACACAGAATCTGGGGAGCAGGGTAACTGAAGATAAGCAATTGTTTAGTAAAATAGGAGACATGAAGGTTGTCTGATATGACAAGAGGTGGACAGAGGGTAGCAACAGAACAGGTAATAAATGATCACCCTTGGCATTGTTGGATGCCAATCACCACTTAAAATTCTTCTGAGTGATCCCAAAGATACATGACATGAAGTCACCTGTCATGCTGCCAGGACAAATATCTTAGACACCTGAGTGTGGGGGAACTGGTTGAACAAATGACCGATATTCCATCTTACTGTGATTCTATGGTTCTTTGCTCATGGTTGGATATGCAGAGCCTTTTTCACAGGTAATTTAAAAAATAACAATAACCATAATGGTTTTTCTTTGGGAAAAAAAAAGTTTGCTGCTGAGGCTGGTATTAAGCTAAAGAGATATTCAGTCAGAAAATGTAATATAACTGAATGTCAAAGTCAGCTGTGCTGGGCTGAAAGTGATAAAAAGGTCCACTTCAACTCTATATAAAAAAACAAAACAAAACAAAAAACCCCCAAAAGCTGTTTGGGTATGGCACAAAAACTGGTCATCAAGGTAGAGTTAAATTTTTGTAAAAGTTGAAAAGGAAGTGAATATGTGACGCGAGGCTATGCACATCAAGCAGGTGATCCTTTGATTCTGGAGAATAGTCACCTGTACAAACAACAGAAGGGTTCAAAATGGCTTGGAAGGGAATTGCTCAAGCCTGTCATGGGTTTGCTGCAATTAGAAATCAGACTTGTAGGAGCTGGTATCAGGAAAGCATGTTTGCAGGTCGCAGCCGTTCCATCTGCCTGGAGTTCACAGGAAGAACCTGGGTGGGGCTTGAGTGGGGCCAAAGCAAAACAGGGACTGACTTCGGGGAGGCTCGGAGGGAACGCCCAGCAGATAACCAAAAAGGGCATTTTCGGCTCCAGGAGCAAGGCAGAAGCCAGTCAGCAGAACTTAGGACAGAAGGGGCGAGAAGTCAAAGCTGATTTCAGAGCAAACTTAACTGTGTGCTGTGGCCCTGAGCCACAGACTAAACATCCCCAATCTTCCTTTTCTCAAGTTAGAATTGGTTCTAAAAATTGTGACAGGGCTGAGCCTATGGATTTGGGAGGAGGGTTAAGGGCTCTCAGGTACAGAGAAGAGGGCTGCACAGCTAGGGACCTAGGAGGGTGTGAGAAAAACTGCCCAGTGAGAAGAGTAACTGGAGGGCCAGGGTCAGACTGTTGCGGAACCCCTGGTGAAGTCAAGTCCCCCTTCTTTTCTGGAGAACCTCTACCGGAAGTTCTCCATGTGTGGCTGCCTGGAGAAAGGTTAGGGCAATTTGCACTGTGTCCATTTGAATAAGTTGGGAATCTACATTTCCCAGAATCCTCTTTCCTATATGGCTCCAGGTGGGAGCTGGCTGAAAGGGGAATGTGCATGAGATTTGTAAAATGGAGGTGAAATACCCTCTGAAGGTTGCAGTGGTCAGAAGGAGTTACAGACAGAGGTGTCCGGTTTCCAGCCTGTCCTCGTCCTCCTCTGACCCACTCCTTACCAACTGCTGACCCTGTTGACTGCCAGTGCCCCCTGACTTACTGCCTGATGCTTGACAGTAAACCACAAAGACAGTAGTTACCCAGAGGCACAGCTTCCCACTGGCCTTCCACGAGCCTTGCCTTTGCCATTCCATTTCGGAGACGGATGTGCTGAGCTTCTCGTATTGACCAAATGGTGACCTCTTCTCTGATTCCCAACTTTCCTCCTGGTCCTTAGCTTCCCCAGCTCCTCCCACCTTTGTGTAAGGTCTCCTTCCGGTAATAAATTCCTTATCCCATAACTTGTAGCTTTTCTGCTTTCCCGAATAACGGCAGACTGTATATATTACTAGCAGCCTGTGAAGACTCTTGGGAAATCGAAGCATGGAAGCTTCCACCTGCTCACTTATTGTGAAGACTCTTTGGTTACAAGAGACAGAAAGCGACATGAAACTAAATTAAGGAAAAAAAGGGATCTTTATTGGCTCACATCTTCAACCCACGAAAACGCAGGAGTAGCTGGAGCCAGGGGTTCAGAAGCTCAGTTTGTTATCTCTTCTGTTCTTTTCCTGTTAGCTTTATTTTTTCCTCCATCGGGAAAGACTGATCAACCCAGCCTAGGTCATGTGTCTACCACAGGAACCAATTACAGGCAAGAAGAATGAGGCATCATAATTGGCCCAGGCTGGATGACTTGCCCACCTCTGTGATGTGGGCTTGAGTCTATTATGAGAGGAACTGTAGCACAAACGTACACCGAAAGTATTGTTATGAGCCAGGGAGCTACCTTAATTTACATCTACTGCACCCCATTTAATAAATTAAATTGGGCAATTTTGAGTATAAGAAAAAACCCTTTCTAGCTAAGGTATCCAAAGATATATCTAGTGGTTGGAAGACACAAGTAAATTGCATAGGCTGCTCATAGAATCTGGTATTACACTGATATGCGTTAAGCCCGTTTTGCACTATACTGGAAACCTTACAAGTACCAGAATATTATCAGGCATCTTTAGATGGGCTGCTAAAACATGACTCACTAGAGGCTTGCTAAGACAGGCAGAAGACATTGTGACAATGAAAGAGCTGATACTTTCTTTGTTTTTGGACATTACAAGAAACAAGAGAATGAAAGGGTGAGAAGAGAAATATGTCTTAAGTAGGAAGCAAAGAAATTGAAAGGTGGCGACTATTACATCTTTACCATATTGAGTGTCCCCAACCACAAACATGGTATCTACTCTCTCCATTTGTTTAGGAATTCTTTTATGTCTTTCCATAAAGACTCTAAGTTTTCTCCATACAAGTTTTGACCATAGTTTATTAGGCTTCTTCCTAGATGGAATGTAGCTTTTGGTCCTATTATAAATGCTATTTTTTAAATTAAATTTTGTAATTGTTTGCCGTTGGTGTATAGGAAAAGCAGTTTTTTTTTTTAAAGGATCTTATGTCCAGAAACTTTAGTGAACTTTTTCATTAGTTCTAAGGGTTTGCTTGGAAAGGTTCTTGAATTGTCTATATATTATCTCCTAATTTTCACATGAGAATTAATTTTCCTTAGGTGAAAAATCCAAATTAAGTAATGTAAACCTAGGACCATAATACCCTGTATTAATTTTATGTTTTTACAACTAACACTTATTTAGCTCTTCCTAGAAATTGTATGGTATACATCAACAAGAGAAAATTTTCACATCTCATTATATTCTTTTCTTGGAGATTCACAAAGGCCCTGAGAAGTCCTGCAAAGAAACTTCTCTAACTTGGTTAAATCCTGCATTCAAACATTTCATCATGGAAACTTTTCTTAGGTTTATTTACTTATTTTTGTTTAAGTATAGTTGGTATGTGATGTATAATAGTATATTATTAATAGATATATTAATTTCAGGTTATGATATAGTGATTCCACATCATGGAACTCTTTATGAAGCAGTACTGTCTAGCCTTCTGAGGAACTACTTTTTACAAAGAGCATACTTTGGGAAATGATGATCTTAGGAAATAGTCATCATGAAAACTACTTCACTCCAGGATTTTCTCAAAGAATCTACTGTCTCTTTCATTATATTCTGTGGAAGCTGAGCTGGGTAGAACAAGGCTCTATTTGGCTTTTTCTGTTTCTACTCTTGTCTCTAACAATAACTTCCTACAATTAATGCCAGCATTATAAAAGAAAGAAAAATATGCATATTAAATCTCATGAGACTTCCCACCACTTCTGTCCTCAGGCAAGGGCTACAGCTGGTCACAGTGGGAGATGTCCTTGAAATTCTGTCAATATCTTTTGACTGATATGGAGATGAGAGTTTTTTTTGTTTTGTTTTGTTTTGTTTTTTGCTTCTATTATTCTTCTGTTAAACCCCAGGCCATCAGCTCTTATGCCTTGTTTTTTTCCTTTGATTTCACAAAACCATAGGTTCATCAAAAGCTGTCTGCTCTGTGTTCTGGATTATGTACACAAACTACAAATTTATCAGAGTACAACTAAATACATGGAAATGGAAGAGGCCCACCAGTAGGAACATTATTTTATTAGGAAGAAAAAGTTCTAATTATGTAAATTTTCTTTGTATTGCTATTTCTGATCAGACAGAATGTTTATGAGATCATTTGAAAAGACAATGATGAATGTCTGTCTCAGTGGGTCTCACCCTGCTGTACATCAAAAACCATTTGTGGTGGTAACTCTGAAAAAAATATAAATAACTGGGCCCTATCTGGGATCCTCTGAATTAGAATCTCCAGGGAGAAGCTTAAGCACTTGTATTTTTAAAAGCTCTGCAATTTATTCTCTGGCATTTATTATGAGGCCTTTCTTTTTTATTAAACCATTTTTTCCATATGACCTTGCCTAAATTTTTCTCCTGATTTTGATTTAAAATAACAAAGAATATTTTTTTTTACATTGATTAATTCCAAACCCGCTTCCCAAACATGAACAAATTTTTTTTTTCCATGTCTGGCTCTAATCCTTGTCCACGTAGAGAAATCTTTGAATTCTGAATTTGTCACTGAGCATTTTATTTTTAAAAATTTCCATGCCACCATAGAGTGATAATAACTGTCATTTTAGGAATTATATAATATTCCAGCAAGTATTTATTTGCATCATAATTTAGTTAACCGTTCCAGTACTATTGGACACGTAAGCTGTTTCTCTATTTTTAATAGCTCTAGAGAAAATGGCAATGCTTAATATATATGGATTTTGCCTTTCTTTTGAATCAATTCCATTGGGACAATTTTCTGGAAATCTGTTTTTTTATATCTGGAAATCTGGGTCAAAGGATATAAACGTTTTTTATGACTCTTGTTAATGATTACTAAATTGTCTTCCAAAAGGTTGAACAAATTCACAAAGCTATGCCCCTACTCCATGGCAATAATTGCTGCGGTTCTCAGAGAGGGGCAGGCAATACTAGATCCCATGACAGGTGAGAACAATGCCTCCAAATGTGCCAGTCATACTTCTTAAGAAGAAAGGCAAAAAACCTGATGCCAACAGCAGTGTTAGAGCACTCCTCAGCTATCTCATCTACCATGAGCCAGCCCTGTCCTTGCATTTTCTCTAATTCTCAGAATAACCTTGGCTTTTAGATCTTACTGCTCCTCATCTTACAGATGAGGAAAGGGTGGGAAGAGAGGTTTGATAACTTGCCGAGGGGTCATACAGCGAGTCAGTACTGAAATGAGAATTTGAAGGCTGTGTTTTACAACTGCTATACCACACTGCATTTCACAGCACTGATATCTGAAGCAGCCACAGACTCACCGGTTAGATACCTCCTAAGTCATCAATTGGCTGTAAAATGGAATATGACCTAATAGATGTGGTAGGTTACACATACCCACAATTCTCTACCTCTTCTCCCACCTAGAAGTGGAGTCTATTACTGCTTTCCTTGGATCTGGGCTGACCTGGTGACTTCTTTTGACCAACAGAATGCAGCATGAGGGATGCTGCCTAGGTCTGGGTCTATGTAGAGAGGTCCAGCTTCCTTGTTGGAGACCACAAGGAGAGAGAAATAAATGCCTGCCATGCCCAGCTGTTCCAGCCATGGAAGTTGAGACATTAGACATGTGAGTGATGCCATCTTGGATCCTCCAACCTCAGTCAAGTCACCCAGCCAACAACATATGAGCAGAAACAAAACCTGATAAGCTAATAATCAGTGATTGTTTTAAGCCATTTCAGTTTCGTGGTAGTTTGATATGCAACAATAGATAACCAAAGCAATACATTTGATTCTGGTGAATGTCTTTTTGTTTTTTTAGCTGAGCCATCCTGCTACCTGTTGGCAGCTCAGCGGCTGCTTAGCTCGGGCTGGACTCGCTTAGCTCGGGCTGGACTCGAACCGCTGTTGCTCAGAGCTCAAACTCTTGAGCAAGCGCTTAACCAACTGAGCCACTCGGCCGGCCCTGATTCTGGTGAATGTCAAATGCAGAAAGAGGACCAGTGACACACTCACGCTTCCCTGACCGTAACATAAGCAGGATGAAACTCCTGGCATCTACTGCTTCTCGTCCCATCTCTGCACTTCTGTCACGGCACTGAGCCTGCTGCATAGAGCCTTTACCTATGTTCATATCTGCCTTCCCTCCCTGACTGGGGTGGTCACCTTGGTAACCACTGCACCTTCCACAAGGCCTGGCACAAAATAGTTGTGAATACATATTCGTTGAATGCATCTTGACTTGCTCTTGGTGGATTGATGAAAGCATTTGAAATGGAAGAACTTTTTATTTCCTGGGCTCAGCACTGTGCTTGTATGGATTATCTCATTTAATCTGCCCAACAACCCCATGAATAGGTCCTATTATTATCGTCATTTTACAAACGAGGAAACTCAGAGGCTAGGTAAAGTTACTTGAGGTTACAAGTGTTTCGTTTGTTTGTTTTTTTAAATACCGGTGTTGAGCAAGGCAATACTGTAGGCTTTGGCAAGCCATTAAATGAATGAAGCCATTGCCATGTCGTACACAAACCACCCCCAAGGTCTGGTTGGCTGACTGGGTCATGGTAGACAGCACAAGCTCTGTTAGGACTCATTCCCAATGGCAGGAATGTCATGGAGGGTTGAGCAGGTTGTGTCCTGCATGACGGCATCCAGCCCAAGGGCAAGTAGGGGCTGAAATCCAGGCTGTGCTGTTGCACTCTGCTCACCATGAAGCCTGGCACAGAGCTCTGTCTGGGGGAAGGGACACCTGTTGCCTAATTCGCACAATGCCACTGGGTCAGCTGGTGGCAGTCCTGGGTAGATCACACTAGTCGGTGGGAAGCTGGAGTGCCCGATCATACAGAAGAAAGAGGTTCCTAAGAAACTGGACATGTTTTAGAATAGATCGAGTAAGAAAATGGTTCCAGAGAAATGGGAGGGGGTGTGTGGAGGTGGGGGACAATGGAAGATTTGGGTGCAGTGTCTGAGCTCCCCTATGGCTACGTGCTCTGCCCCATTGCTCCTAGAGGTGGGTCAGCTTGCAAAATGTCTCATTCCCAGGGAAGTTCCTGTCTCCTTGCAGTTATTTGAGACTTCTGGATCTTGCTGTCTCAGGCCATTCCAGCTGCACTGGTGCACAGAAAGGTATGTAAACTAACAAAATAAACACGGAACAACAGATTATAAACCTCAATGAAGTTTATCTTATAGAGTCCAAGCAATTCAAATATCCATATACAGGCCCCCAGCATGGTCAGGTGGCCTCCTGGGAAGATCCCAACCGCTGGCACAGAAGGAGATACTCCCATGGAATAAAATGAGGTAGGTGATAATCTCTGATGGTTTAATTGCTTCTCTACATGCATGAGCTTGGCTGTAGTTGAAGGGCCTAAATTGGTTTTCGGTAGAATTTCACCCCGCCTGAAGTAGTTTGCAGAATTTCTTAGGCTCCACTTCCAGACAGAACTGCCGTTAGAAGAAGCTGTTAAGACGAGACAGGGCTCTGGGAAAATGGCCAGCCATACCCCTGCCCAGCCACCCACCAAACAGAACCAGAATCAAGATTTAAAATACAGTATATGGCTAGAAATTCCCAAGAAATACGTGGTAGTGATGGTGCCAGAGCTTGGGCAGTGCCCATCTGAGGCCCCTTCATCACAGCCACTGGGATGGGGCCTCTGCTCTGTGACGCCATGGCTTCTGGGTTCCAGAGGGGAGGAAGGGGACAGCCCCCTTTTATCACCTGCTGAATGACCTCACATGCCCTTTTACGGCTTCTGTAACAAGCACCACACACTGGGTGGCTTAAAACAACAGCAGTCTTACAGTTCTGGAGGGAAGAAGTCCAAAATCAACATGTCAGCAGGGCCCTGCTCCCTCTGAAAACTGTAGGGGAACCCTTTCTTGCCTCTTCCTCACTTCTGGTGGTTTGCTAGCAATTTTGGGCATTCCTTGGCTGATAGATGCATAAAGCCTAAACTCGATCTTCACACGGTAGTCTCCCTGTGTTTTCCTGTCTTCACATGGCCATCTTCTTATAAGGACACTAGTCATAGTGTATTAGGGTCCAATCTACTGCAGTATGACCTCAACTTCACTCATTACATCTGCAACAGTCCTATTTCCAAATAAGGTCACACCCTGAGGTACTGCTGAGGTTAGGGGTTCAACGTATCTTTTTTGGGGGGTGGGGGGGGGCACACAATTCAATTTATAGCAGGTGTTCCTGTATAAAACTGCTCCCTGGATCTCTAGGTCTGTCTCCAGCAGCAGTACAGTGAGTTGGTTAATCTATGGGCTCCGTATCACGTTTCTTGGGTTAAAATCTTGCCTCTGCTGCTGTGTGACTAAGGGCTATAAAACGGAAATACAGTATAACCAGAGTATCTAGTTTTCGAGGTTGGTGGAGGGTTAGGACAAAGTACTTCTTCGCACAGTGCTGGGCATTAAGTGCTCATTAAGCAGTAGCCACTGGCGTTCTTATTCCCCGCCTCTTTCCATTGATTTCTCTAGGAGTAGATCATTTCTTCTTCCCTACAGACACACGTGGTCCCGGGGGCATAATCAAATGCTTCTGTGGTTTAAGAGACTAGGGAACCCAGTGGTGGAGAGTGAGAGGGGTTTAGTTTCACCTGTTTATTCAGTTAAACTAATGCGGTAAAGACACTCCTTCATTATTTGCCCATAAAGGAGACAGTTCCTATTTGTTAGCACTACAAAAGTTCCTTCTGTAGATGCTTCCAGTAGGAAAGGCAGGATCTTTCTCAGGTATGTACCCCCTGAAGTTGGAGAAGCTGTCAAAAAACAACTGGCTGATTTTCTTTTAAGAGATCCTCACAGGATGATGTCTTGATGAAATTCCCCATGGTCCTCTATCAAGCCCTCCCTCAGCTTTATGACAGGTTCAACAACTTCATCATGTCTGAGTGCCAGAGCTGAAAGCTGACTCAAACAAAAAACTTCACAAGATGTAGAAAACAAAAGGGCCACTGACATACAATGACAAACATCCACCTGTGAGGTGGCCCAGTGCCTTCCATAGGTCCAATCATGACTTCTCTCCTTGGAGGGAATTATCAGGTTGCTTGGTGGGTAAGGAGTCAGAATGAGGGGCGTGACTTATACGATTTAAAGGAATAATAGCATCAGGTTCTGATCTGACCATTTCATCCGCGAGAGCAGCTTCTTCTACTCATTAGATCGGATTGGGTACCTTCTCCCTTAGATGGGTACTGCCCACTTTCCCTTCCTTTTTTTTTTTTTTTCTTTCATCTTTATTTTTCATCTCCTCCTTCTGGATGATATAGTCCTTGTTTACATACAGTGTTACCATCTATTTTATTCTAATAACCAGATTCTTCTTTTTTTTTTAGCATCAGGATTAGAGAATCTGATAGGAGCTCTCCATAACTATTTCCACAGAAAAATGCCATACTTATAAAACCATGCGAGCAATTTCAGGGGATTCGTGGATGTCCTTGAAGCTGTTTTATGCATACCAGGTTAAAATCCCTGCCTTAAGGAGACCATTTTGCCCATTGTAAGCTGATGTTAAACTTTAAGTCTTTCATCTTATTTTCCTCAAGGCCAAGTTTTTAGGATTACCATCCATCCTCACCTCCTGTTTTATTCCTCCACCTTCTAATCTTACACTAGGGTCACAGTGTGACCTTTGAACTGCCCTGACCTTGTGGCCACCTCTTCAGCCACAGTTGTTGGGTTGATCTTCAGTTGTGATTACAATTAATCCTGTTCTCACCTTTTTCTCTCTGATCTGTGTCTTGTACTTTCCCTAGTATTCCAGCCATCCAACTCCTCTGTTCTTCCCTCCTTCCTTTTTTCCTGGCAGGCTTTGCCCATGTCCCAATCCATAGGATATGACTGACATATTGATCTCATTTATCGCGTTTCTTGTCCCTCCTTCTCATACCATATTCATAGCCTCATCTACCTCTTTCTTCTATCCCCCTTCCGCTCCCCATTTTTTCCTACCAGTGCTTCCAGGACTTACCCCCTCACCCCCATCATTTTCTCAGTTTCTTCCTCGTAGACATTTCTTAGCTCCGCCAACATCGGGGCATTGTCTTTCTTTAAAATTTCCACTGTTTACATGATTTTCCATACTTATTTGTATTTCCCATTCAGACCACTCCTCTGAGCTCCAGCCTTGCACATTCATCTTAATTACTATTTGCACTTGGATGTCACAAAACTGCAAACACAATGGGTCCAAAATGGAACTAATGATTGTCTGCCACTGTTACCCCTCATCTTAATAAACTGCACCCCATTTCATACTATAACTCAAGCCAGAGGAAGTATCGTTCATTGTACCCTTTCCCTTACCCCCAACAGGAGAGTCTTGTTGCTACTACTTTCAAAATATATCTTGAGTCCAAAGCAGTCTCTTCATATCCACTGCCATGACTCTTCGCTCAGGCCAGCATCATTTCTCACCTGGACCACCGCAGCAGCCTTCCAACTAGTCTCCCTGCTTCTATGCTGGTCTTCCTCAAGTCCATTCTTTCCATAGTAGCTATAGCTCCCTTTTAAAAACAGAAATTGTATTGTGTCACAATCTCTACTTAAGCCTCTGGAAGGGCTTCCCATTTATTCACTAAACCCATTTTTACTGAGTGCCCTCTATGTGTCATGCACTCAATAATGTCTCCTGTCATGAAACAGATGTGTATAGTATGCAAATAGTGGTAAGTGCGATGAAGAAAATAAAGGAGTGTGTGTGTGTGTGAGTGTTTACAATTTTAAATACCTAGGAAGTCCAGGGAAGGTTTCACAGATACTGAGTAGGTGACCTTTGAGCAAAAGACTTGAAAGAGGTAAGGAAATGAGCTCTGCAGAATATTTCATTTGGAGGGAATAGCAAAGTGCAGAGGCCCTGAGGTAGAAGCATGACTGGTTTTGGGGCTGATCAGAGTAGAACAAAATCCAAACTTTACTGTGGTTTATAAGGCAGCCCAGTTCCCTCCCCACCCCTCAAACAAACAAACAAAACCCCAAACCCTCCTTCCCGCTACCTCTCCAATCCCTTTTCCCAGCACTACCCCCTGCCCCCCCATATTTCATCCACACTGATCTTTCAGTTTACCAGAAGTTGTTTCCAGCTTTTGCCTGTGTTGTTGCCTTTGCTGGGCACACTCCCCAACCCTTATTCCCATATACAATTTGCAAGGCCAGCTCCTTCTCATCCAGTAGGTTTGTTTCAGTTTCATCTTAGTTAAGCCTTTTCAAACCACGGGACCTAAAATAGGTATTTTCTTATTTCTTTTCTATTGATATTTCAGCTTCCTATTTGTTTTCCTTCACTAATCATACCATACAAATGGAACATAGAGAATGTACATACATTTTTAAGAAAGAAAAACTGTATTAAAATGGTAATACTCAATATATACCTATAACAAAAGAGGAACACAAGTCACGTTGGACTTCTGCAATTACAAGAGGTGCTCAAAGTGGTTACCATCAGCGCCCAGACACTTCTGATTATGGTAAACTACTTCTTGAGCAACGCTGACCAAAGTGTCCACTTGTATACATTGTTTTGGCACGCCTGGTATATATACATATGAATTTATACTTACAATTCAATAGATAAATAGTTTCTGTCATTTAAATTTGCACTTGATCACTAGTGAAGATTAAGCATTTCCCCAGGTAAAGGTCAATTCTTAGCAAATTTCCCAACAAATGTTCAAGTCCACGTGTCTTAAGGCTGAAAGCAGACCTGGCTAAGCGCAACACCACCCTGTTCACTTGCCAGGGGCGATTTATTTTCCCAAGATTCCTACAGGAGTCAGTGACTCATGGTGACTATCTATTGGTAGGAAACCCAAATCCACTTAGAGGAAAGTGTTGGTTTCACTTCGACATCACCAAGTTGTGAAAATGGGCAAGAAAGTTGCATCTCAGTGGTGCCAAGTACGCCCTTCAGGCAACTGAGCAATTATTGATGATCACCTGATTATGCATTACAAGGGGAAGCAAGGGGGAGCCCAGCCCCACACCGGTCGCTCCGCCTTTTCCAGGGGGCTCTCAGCGCAGAGGCAGGCAGATGGTCTAGCTGACCCCTCCAGACCGCCTAGCGCCGAGGCGGGAGTATACGCGCCGGGCTTGCGTAGCGGACCTTCGCGGTTCCCCTGGGGTTCGGAAGGCTCGAGCCAGGCCCCTCTCCCAAACCCCACCGAGATTACAGCTCATCTCGCGAGAGCTGGAGCAAGGCACGGCTGCCGGCCGCGGCAGCGGGATGTCGGCGGAACGCTCCAGACCGCGCCCCCTCTGGCGCAGCTGGGAGAGGCGCGGGAGGGAGCGGCCGACGGCGCGCACGCGCAGGTGAGCGGGGCGAGCGCGGGGGCACGAGGGCGGGGGGCGGGGCCTTGCGTCGCGCCGCGGGCACGTCGTTGCGCGTCCTCAGTATTTAATGTCTCTGTGTTCCACCCTCCCGGGCGAGCACGTGGGGGAGCGGCGGGAGCTTAGGGCTGCAGGGCCGGGCCTCAGGGGCAGAGGCGGGGGTCAGGGGGCGGCGGTGGGCGTGGACTCCGCATCCTGACGGTCGCCTAAGAGCTGGTAAGTTGGGAACGATGGGGGCGGCTGGCCTGGGGACCACCTGCTGGGGCCCCGAAGGCGACGCCGTCGGGGTGATGAGCCTGTGGTGCAGGTGCGGGGTGCGACGCCCGCACCTGGTGTCCCGCAGGCTGGAGGCTCCGGAAGCCGAGCGCGGGTGGAGGGGCTCCGGCCCGCAGCCTGCTGTCAAGCAGGCCCTTCTTTCCCTTGCGTCGCCTGTGCGCCCCCTCATCTTCCCAGGTCTGGGTTGCCTGCTCGCGGGCTCCTGCTGACAGATCGCGTGTGCGTTGCTGGGGCGGCGCTCTGCAGCGCGGTGCCCCCCACGCGCGTCACCATCCTGGGGAGCCGGGGGTGAGGACGCGACGCCCGGGCCACCCCTCTGCGGCTTAACTTTCCCGGAGCGTGCACACCCTCCCTCCCGTGAGACAGACCTGAGCGCGTCCCACCCAAGGTCGCCCAGCCCCACACGCGTTTACTTTTCAAAGGTCGTGTGTACCCAGGCTGAGAGGCGGCGGCGGGGCGGGCTGTGGGCAGGGCCAGGTGCTCACAAGGGCAAGAAGGTGCTCCAAGGCCCGCGGGCACCCCTTTATTTCCCCTGAAGTGGGAGTTGAATTGGTCACTCCAGGAACCTCACCCAACTTCTGTGCCCGTTTAGCTCGCCCTGGGTTACTCCCCTCCTAGGCCGGGCTGTGGCAAACCCGAGTGGTATAGCCCAGCCCCTGGGAGTTAAGTGCGGCGAACCAGGGGAAGGGTCTCGGTTTTCGGAGTGGGGAGGATGGGCTACGCGACCGGCTGTGATTGGATCTCTGTTTTGGGTGGAGGGACCGCTAGAACCGAGTTAGGGTCCCGAGGTCAAATCCTCTCTAGAGGATTAGCATTTGCAACCCCTTAAAGGGTGTCCGGAGAGGCAGAGGCCGTCCCGTCCTGCCTGGTGTGCCCACTGACTTATTGCCTCGGGGCGCGTAGGTCACGTGTGTCGCTCCGCCCGTATCCATCCCCCGCCCCCCACCCGCTGGCGTTCCGGAGGGACCACGCTAGTTTCGCGGTTACGCTTCAAAATGTGCTTGGGGAGGCTGTCTTGGACGCCTCGGGGTGGTGGCCTTTAACCAGTTCCGCTCTTTTATGCCCTGGGGTACTGTTTCTCCCATTTTTCCTCCAAGGGAGGTGTATATAGGGAAGAAAGGAGCTGTTGGTGGTGACTCCCGGGACTGCGTGTAAGCCCTGGGCCTTTCGCGATCTTCTCCAGCGGTGATGCCCAGGTTGGCCGGCGCATTCCTGCCCCTCCGCCGCTGCTAACACAAACCCGGTGCACTTCTGACTCCAGGTGTGAATAGAGGCCTCTCAAGCTAGGCAGGGCAATTAGATTAAACTAGCTTTTTCCCCCCTGACTGAAGTGCAGGCTATTTGGTGTTTAAATTTATCCCCTGCGGGGAAATCGGGCTGGACACTTGGTACAAGCATATCTGTTGATTGGTTTGCTATTACGACTTACCCCCCCCTTGTCGCTATTCCTGATGAACACCGTTCACAATAAGCTATTAATTCTGGCAAACAGTAACCTTACCGTGCTCTTGTAACTAAAGCCCTTCCCAAATTAGTTAAAAAAAATAAAAACTATTTAGAAAGCAAAACTTGGACTCTAAGCACCACCCATTCTCTTTGCTCTTAAAGGTACAGAGCATCTTTGAAATGAGAGGGCAGCATGATTTGGTCATACATCAGATTCCTCTGTTCTTGACATTCAAGTGGTTCACCTGCTGATTAAAACTTTCTGAGCACTGGAAGCATGTGAAGTTACGTTTTGGGTACTTTTTGACTTGTGTTGAACCTTTTCTCTTTTACCTCGTAACTATTGATAGTCTTTTACCTCGTAACTATTGATAGTTTTGTGGGTTCTGAGTAGTGATTCCTGTGTATATTCTCAGAGGAAGTTGTCACTAGGCCAGAGGAGGTTCTTGGGATTCTACAGTGCCTGCCTGGATTAAATGGTCTCTATTGTCATGCATGTTGTTAGGTGATGGCCCAGAATTTGCAGGTAACTGATCTGGTCCAAGCCTGAGAGTGAGACAGGTCTAATGGATTTGTATCTTGCTTGAGCGCTGAATGTAACTATCAGTTCCTCCTTTCAGCTGTTTCTAGGGAATACATTCACACTTGGCCACTTGCAGGGTGACAGTGAGGGTGTCTGTTGTAAGTGGCCTGCACAGGTGCCAAAAGGATGTGTCTCCCGTGTAAGGTTGCTGAGCACCAATATTTTAAAGCATTTTGTTTTGCTCTACCTGGCCACCACAATTATTCTGGGCTTTGGACCCAGGCCGCGTCCTAGCCATCGTTGTGGGTGAAGGCTAGTTTAATCTTTACAGTGCTCGCCCTCCTCATCCTAAAGACAAATTGAGATGTTATTTGTGAGACTTGGCACGGTGCATGATGAGTGCTTTTATTCCCTACTAAATAATCTCTGAGGCTGACATTTTCTCTTGAATCACTTCAGTGATTTGAATTTTATTAAAAGTACCTTTCCCTCAGCCTCTGACCTGGAAAGTTGGTTGGAAAGAAAAGGAAAACAAATTGGTTTTCCCACACTGCCAGCCAGCCTCCTGGCACTAGCCTGCAACAGACATGACTTGATCGAATGCTCATTTTGGGGCTTTGAGGAAGCGGGTACCCCATGCGCCTGGTGAGCTGGTGCCTTCCAGCCCATTCTCCCCAGGCCACTTCTGGTGAGTCTAGAATGAAAGGGCTTTTCTGCAGCTTGGTGTGTTGTGAAGTTAACAGTTTTGTGTACAAATTAATACCTTCAGCTTGCCATTCTGAGATTTCCTCTGCTTTGGGGAGATGCTGGGTCCTCTGAGCCTCTTGCCCCACTTACATCATCTCATATTGTTTGAGCTGCTACTCTTAGTGGGATGTATTTTCATCCTAACTTTTGCTCCCTAGGGCAGGTTATGTTTCTTCCACATCCCTTTCTGGTGTCATGCCTCACACCTTTATGATCATTTACCATTAAGTGCCTACCCACCATTGTATGTGGCCCTCCATTGTATGTGAGCGAATCTGCTGGCCTTGGTATCTAATTTTAAACTTGGGCTGTGGAAAACATGATCAATGACAACATTTGGAGTCGGGCAGAGTGGCTGGAGAAGTAACTGGTGGGGATGTGGAGCTAAAATTTGAAAGATGCCTTTTCCTTGATAGCGACTGTGCTAGGTGAGTTGTGAGCAAACACCTCCCTAATCCTTTAATCCTCAGACCTCTGAGTACAGTTGAGGGTGAAGCTGGGGTGATTCTGGATTGTTTCAGTAGCTAATAGAAATACAAATTGAGGGGTAGAGAAACTGACAAGTGTAGGTTTGGATTTAAACTAGGTCCCCTGAAGGGCTTTTGCAAAAAGAACTAAGGCATAGGTAAATCGATGGGCTTGTCTCCTAATGTTTCTGTTGCTTTCTAAGCAGATTGTGGCAATGAAGGAGGGTGTGTTATCATTCAGCATTCTGAGGACAGGCTTTCAGTAATAAGTAGCTTTCAAGAGGTCCTTTTCCTTAAACTTTCCTTTCCTCCTACCAGATGATCTTCGTTCTGTCCAGGTCCTCACCATTTAAACATTTCTACAGCTCAGTTTGATCGTTTGCAGCAGTCGATAGTAAATGTTCTGTCCCAGTCTGGTAATACTGGCTGGCTGCCTTCACTTGGCTGGGCGTCACTGAGGCCCATGCACTTAGGAATACAGCAGGGCCCCAGGTGAGTTCTGGAAGTAAAGGTGTGCGGCGCTGTGGAGTGATATGGCTTGTTTCACCACTGGGCTCAGCTGGCAAGAGCCCTGGATGGGGCAGGGGAGGGTGGGTGAGGGCTTGGTGCAGCTTTCATGGATGAAACCAGGCCGTGGTTCTAGGCAGGTCTGTTGGCTCTCTGGGATCTGTTTCTTCAACTGGTAAGAGAGAGTTGGTCAACATCAAAGGCGTTCAGTGAATGCCCTTGGGAGCCCTTTTAGTCTAAAGTGCCTCCGGGCTGCTGGAAGGTGGAGTGTCTGCAGGGCTGTGTATGGGGAGGGGTGTATTTGGGCTAGGGTGCTTGGTTCAGTGGATAGTATAAGTCAAAAACTTATTTTTAAGTTCCACTGTTTTAGCTGTATCTAAAGTTCTCTAGCTCTAACATACTACTGTGCAAAATATTTTTATTTTTTACAATGTCTCTATTCTCATCTCCTAAATTGATCCTTAGGGAAGGGGGTCTACAGCTGTCTTGTCCTATAGACTAGCAACTCGCGTTATGTGTGGCTAGTTAAATTGAAACTTTTTAAGGCATGAAATAAAATTTAAAAATCAGTTCCTTGGTAACATTAGTCACATTTCGAGTGTTCAGTAGCCTCATGTGGCCAATGGCTGCAGTACTGGACAGTGTGGGTCTGGAGCATTTTCATCCCAGAAAGTTCTGTGGGATGGCACTGGTCTTGGTGCTTTTCTTTGCCCAACTCTAAAAGCTTAATTGCCGCATCTTGTAAAGCATCATGTGTTTGGGCTTCGTCTTGCATAGTCCACAAACCCAGCAGCTTTGGTGACAAATTATTTATAAGCTCTCTCCATGGCATGTTAAGAAGCAAGTTCTGGACTGCCAGTTTGGAGGGCTGTGATCAATTATGAAACAGTTTGAGAGAGGAGCATAGCGAGGGTTCTGGGGGTGGGAGCATGAATCAAAGAGGCAGACGCTAAGCCCTTGGAAAGCCGTTTTGGTTGGAGAGCCTGTATGTTATCATAAAGGTCCTTGCTGGTTCTCCAAGGCCTGTGCTCACTGTCTTTGGTTTTCAGCTATCAGCTGACCTATGATGTGGTCCTTCACTCACCTGAATACTTCTTGCAGGATCCCAATCTGGTCCCTCTGTGCTAAGCCAGGCACCTTATAAACAAGCGTCCTTTTCATCCCACCCCTCCAGTCCATCTCAGTGTCAGGAGGCCTGTTTTTACAGAAGGCAGTGGGGGGAGTCGTGCCACAGTGGACATCCTGAAGTGTTGGTGTAGGGCTAGCTCTGGGGAGATGCCCCCTCATTTAGTCCTGGGCATGCTTAGTTTGAACCCTGCTAGACTGGCCTTTGTCTTATAACATGAGAGCTGTCTTTTTTTTTTTTTTAATTAAAGTTTACTGGGGTGATAATGGTTAGTAAAGTTACACAGGTTTCAAGTTTCTGTAATACATCATCTATATATCACATTGTGTGTTCACCACCCAGAGTCAGTTCTCCTTCCATCACCATATATTTGACCCCATTTACCCTCATTTACCAACCCCCTGCCCTCCCCTTACCCTTTGGTGACCACTAAACTGTTGTCTGTGTCTATGAGTTTTTGTTTCTTTGTCTTATTCCTTTGAGTTTTATATCCCATATATCAGTGAAATCATATGGAGAGAGCTGTCTTTTCTTGGAGCCAGACCGTGTAAGATGCATAACAGACATGTACTGAGCACCTAGTGTGTACCTGGCATTTTAGTAGTTTTTTCTAAACTGTTCCCTTTTTTTTCTCTCTCAGCCCTATGAGGTTAAGTATTTCTAGTTTGTACATAAGGAAACTGGGGCCCTGAGGAAGGTATACTGATCCTAGGATCCTAGCTTTGGACATAGATCAGGGTTCTATATCTCCAGCTCCATGCTTAGAGGCTGTTTCTTACTTCCTGCCTCATTTTCCCTTTGTCCCCATCCAGAAAATGACACTGTTTTTAAAAGATTAAAATCATTTCTCCCGCAAGCTGAGTCAGGCTGGTAGGTGTTTTGAGGCATTTCAGCCTCATTTCAGCCCTGTGAGGGAGATATTTGTACCCCATTTTACAGGACGTTTTCATTTTACAGGAAACTGAGGTTCAGGATCCTACTCTTTTATGTTCTTATGTCTCCACAGCCATGTTTTAGCATCAGAATTATGCAGCCATCCGGTGCCTTTGAGCTGCACAAATAATGACTTGTGACTAAGAAAGCCTAAGTAGACTGACTGTATCCATGTCTGAGGGCCTGGAAAACTGCTCTGAAGACTCTGGTTTACCTCAGTCGCCTGGTTGACAAGACAACCTTGAAGTCACTCATTCCCTGGCTAATAATAATGTGGCCTGTCAGACCTCACATGGAGGTCACGAGACCATCCCTGGCCCTCATCAGGCTGCCGCCTGGGAGTAGCTTGGTCGCTGTTAGAGGTGGCAACAGGATCTGTTCGAGGACAGCCCTCAGCCCCACGCTGCGTTGCCACTCCCACCCCTTGTGCTGCCTCGGCTCCAAATACGTGAAGGCCAGTTCAGCCTTCTGTGAGTCTTGCTCCTCCTCCTTGTCCCTCCAAAGAGAAAGGAGCAGGAGTGACTTGCCCTGAATTGCCTTGGAAGGAGGCCTTCACTCTGATGCGCCCTGAGCTCTGTCTGGTGAGAAGAGTCCGTGCCGAGAATAACCTCCTTGCTTTGTCCTTTGCCTCTGCTGAGGCCCACCCGGCCAAGCGTGTGTTATTTTGGGCAGGTGGTATCCTTTAGGAGGGCCAAGTGCGTGTGGCTTCAGTGGACAGGGCAGGTCCTGGGGCCGAAGCCGCTGCTGCCTCCTAATCAGGGAAGGAAGGAGAGCAAAGCCACCCTAGAAACGAACTGTCATGGGGTGTGTGGGGGGTGTGACTGCTTAAGAGGTCCCTGGGGCTGCCTTTTCTATTCTGGATCTGTGGCAGGGGCCCAAGCCGGCCTCCTGGGCCAGGCAGGCATGTGACCGAGGCAGCCCAGTGAGCGGGGCAACTCAGGATGCTGTCCCGGGGAATGACGACCCCTTGTTGCCCCAGCGCCGATTTCTCAGGAAACCACCTAGGCCCACTTTCATGGGAAGTCACCCAAACGAAGGGCCGGCCGCTAACTGGACACTAAAATCTCTGAAAAACATGCATCTGCTGGCAGCCTCATTACTGGCGTCTTCTGGCTTAAACCAAACTAAAAAACATGAGAGCAGGCAAAGCCATGACCCTCGGGAGAAATTCTTACTGGGGAGCTGTTGAGGCTGAAGAGATTTTCACAAACAAGTTTTGTTTCACACCACCATCCTTTCTTTTTCTTCTTTTTTTTTTTGGCTTCTCCTCTCCTCTAACTTGGAGCAGCCAACTCCAGCCCATCTATCTGTTTCTGATTAAGAAAGCTTCAAGCCATATAAGGCCCTTTGCTGCCTATGGTTTATGTTGGCGGGAGAGCGCGGTTGCTTTTGTAAAGTCTGTTTCACAGAAGTCGCAAGGGCTTCTGTGGGGCTGAGTGTGTGTGTGTGTGTGTGTGTGTGTGTGTGTGTGTCCCTCCTGTCCCCATCCACTTCCCCGCCACTGGCTAATAAGCGGTATGACCCCACGGCTTCCCACAAACGCGTTTTCTGAGAACTCAGAAGTAAACAGTGAGCTCGTTTACTCACACAGTATAGGCACCTCTCAGACTGCCAGCCACAGAGGCACCCTATTTCTGTAATGAACTCTGGAGTCAGCTTCTGTTTATTAGTTTAGAAACCACCGTCTCTTAGCTGTTGGGGCAAGTCGGTTTCCCTCTCTGGAGGACGTTGGGTGAACCTGCTCCTCTGGGTTCTTGACCTTCAGCCTGTCTGCCCAGGGATGCTGGGGAATGGTTTCTCTGGCAGTCGCCCTCCGATCTAATCTCATCTTCGCTTCCTTTTCTTGCTGTCTCTTGAGTGAGCCAGGCTTGTTCCTGCCTTAGGACTTTGGCACATGTTTTCTCTTCCCTTTCTCCCCTCTTCTTCCCCTGTCCTCCCAGATGTTGGCATGGCTGCTTCTCAACTGTTTCAGCTGTGCTGCCACCTCTTGAGAGAGGCATTCCCTGACCCGTCTATCTAAAGCTCCCCGCTCTCCCACGTGCTCTCGATCCAGTCTCTATCCAGCCGTTTGCTACTTGGGTTCCTCATCTAAACGACAGAACCCAGAAGATGATTGAGGGACTGTTTCTCAACTCTCCCAGCCAGTACCATTCTAGATGTCCAGGAGCATAGTTAATTCATAAGGTACAAAGGGATGCTGAGAGGGCTCAGTTCTTGGAATCCGTTGAGAGGCTGCGGGTTTATTACTATTGGTTGCTGCATCTTTGCAGTATCTTGAGATCTGAAATGTGACTCCCTGCCCACCCCGCCCTCCACCTTTGCTTCCTGAGGGCTCTTGCATCTCCAGCAGAAGAACCCGGCTCACTGTGGGTACTCAGGTCTTTATTAAATGACTAGGCCCGAGGGGCCCTGCTGCCTGCTGCCAGCTACCCCTCAGTGGGGTGGAGAGCCAGATGCCTCAGCTCCAAGGGTCGATAAGCCTGTTCTCTTTGCAATGATTACTGTCATGTCAGCAGGGCAATTTGGGGGGGGCGGGGGGGGGGCGGGGAGGTGTCTCTGAAGCAAAATTGGCATGAACTATAACGGGAAAATAAAGCATTATCAGTTTGTACATAAATGAGTTGATACATATTTATCATGATGGTTAATAAGCAAAGCTATGTTACAGTATGGTAAGAGCATCCATTGCTACTTAATATGTAAGAATATCAATTTTCTGTGAAAGCATTGCTTGTAGGAAGTTTCGACTTCTTGCTATGTACAAGGTTTTAAAGAACAGTTATTTGCTCTCCCACCTGTCCTGGTCTCTTCAGAGGCAGCTACTTTCAACTCTTCCCTTGGGCCTCCCTACCTCTATATTTCTAAATAGTATTTCCTTCCTTCCTTCCTCTCTCTCCCCTCCCCCATCTGTCTTTCCTTCCTGCCTTTATGTATTGTCCGATTTGTTTTTCTGCTCTGGAAGAGTAAGGATTTGGCTCATTCCTACCCTTTTTCTTCCCTCGTCCTCTCAGTATAGAGGTAGTGTACATTATTAAGATATAAATATTGCTGATGGCTGCATAGTTGTTAGTTTTCCATATTTCCTTTCTTGTCTCCCCTCCCTTCTCCTCTCCTAGTTAATTTCCTTTGTTTGTTTAGCTTAGTTTTCTGTCTGTCTCTCTCACCAATTCTCTGACTCTCTCCCCTGGGTTCAGCCTTTGCTGCTGAGCTCCTGTCCTTGTGCTTGAAGATACAGGGTCCTAAGCGGCGCCACGGTGCTCCTGGGATGCACCCCTGTCTCCTGCTTCCCCTTCATCCTGGGAATTCCTTCTCCCCTTCTCTTGTGTTGCCTCAGGGATCAGTACCTCCTTCTTTTTTGGTTCACTTCCTTGTTTTGGTGGCGCCCACCTTCCAAGTGCTTGCTGAGAGTGTGTGAGTGTGGGCAGCCCACCGGAAACAAGCTGATTCATCCACAAGGACATGCCCCTTTGAAGGCGCAGGATGGGGTGTGGCTGAAGACGGGAGAGCTGGTGCAAAGTTGGCAAAGACAGCTAGGCCCCCAGATCCCTTCTACCGTGTTAGCAGAAGATCTGGCTTTACTTTATGGGGTAGTTTAAATGTGAGGGGACCTGGATTTGGGCACCAGGCAGTGGTGAAAATGGGTGTTGAATGAAAGTCCTTCTATTGAATGGGGCAGCCCAACCCCCCTTGGCTCCCACAGTGTTGGCTTTCAGGCGACTGTCCTCTCATCTCCCACCCCAGGACATGAGAACATTCTCATCTGGGGAAAGTGGCAGCCTGGTTCCTGTTTGGCCCCCACCCTAGCCAGGACACTTTCCTGACTCGAGGACCAAACTTGTCAGTTGGTCAATGGCATAGGGTGGCAGTAACAGGCCCACTAGAGAAGTCATTGGTTTTTATTTTATTTTTTGCCCCCAAAGGACTTGAAAGTGCCTCAAGACCAGTGCGTTGTCTGATTCATTCCTGCGTCCTGCTGTGCTTTGTACCCGCTAGGTGCCAGTGTATATTTGGTGACTAGAAGTTACCTTATGCCTTTATGTGATTTCCGAATTGTTCGTAGTGCACACTGTTTGCCATTTGGAAACTCGGTGTCCACCTCTTTGCTTTGCCCCCCTGAGGTGGTGCTGTGAAGGGTCTTTGCCTCACACCCACGTCTTTTCTGATTCCTGGTGAAGGCATGTGTCTTTATTAGCCTTTAAGTAAGCTTGCTGTCTGATCACGTTGGTGCCTTTGGGGCTGTCCTGTGTAGTTCTCTGGTCATGGGCAGGAACTCCGAGGACCCAGGAACACTTGGCTGGCAACTGCTTTATCACCAAGTCGATAAAAAATTTTAAAACCATATCCCTACCCCCCAAACAAAGCAATGGGAAGACCTTTGTAGGAGGTGCTGGTTTTCCCTTTCTCATTTGAAGCCTAATGAGACTGGACCTGCCATGAGTGGTCAGCAGCGGAGAGAGGCCGGGCAGCTCACCCTTGTGTGGTTTTCTTTGTTACCAAGTTTTCCAAACTGGGACTAACATTTTTAATTGAACTGGAAGAGGACGAGCTCTTAATTTGAGACGGTGCCCAGAGATGGAATTTTTCACTCCTGGCTCTCCTGGCGCTCCTGGCGCTGGGCTCTGGGCTTCCATTTTGGCCGGAGAGGACTTCGCTGAGCAGGCTCTCCCACCCAGACATCACTGGACGAAGCCTCCAGTCTCCTGGAGAGCTGGCTGGCAAGTGTTCTGTGACCCAGAATGGGGAGTGGCCACCCTGGCTTGCCCTGTGGGGCCATCACAACGGAGGGTGTGGGGACAGCCCTGCACATGACCTCACAGCCCTACTGTGAGGTAATTTGGAATCTTGAGAATGCCAACATGAGTCACAGCTCCCTCAGGCACCCCAAAGATGAAGGTAACTGCCCTGTGAACACCAGGCGGGGGCTGAGACCAACATACCTGAGGCATGGCTCCAGTGCCCTGATTCCTGGGCGCCCCCCAGCCATGCTGCTGAGGGTGAGTGGCCCAGCTACCATCGTCCCCCACCCTCAGTAGCAGCATCAAACATTGCCGGCAAGGTAGGCGCTGGCTGTCGCAGCCTTTATCCAGCTCTTTCTTTCTTTCTTTTTTTTTTTTTGAGGTCCATCACCTTTTAAATAATTGATTTCATGT
>NW_017731379.1:1092237-1118905 GCF_001890085.2 Hipposideros armiger
AATTTGTTCTTGTATATGGTGTAAGTATCCAGCTCTTTCTTGTGTTGCCTTCTGATCTCCTGGATGCCCTCTAGAACTGTGCTGTCCACCAGCTGTACGTGGCTATTTAAATTAAATTAACATTAAATACAATTTAAAATTCATTTCCTCGGTCGCACTGGTCACATTTCAGGTGCTCGGTAGCTCCCTGTGACTAAATGGCTGCCAAGATTGGGCTGCAGTCGCCACTTGGGGATCACCCAGGCCTTTGCCTCTTGTGACCCCCTCTGCTTTGGCCATGTCTCAGCTGCTCATGGCCTTGACAGTAAAGGTCAGATTCCTTTTGTCTGGCCCCCTGCCAGCTCTTTAGTCTCTGCTCCCAGGACTTGTTTCATTCTCCTCTGGGACTGGCTGCCCCGTCTCATCCCCAAAGACACCTCAGGTTTAAAACCTTAAGTTATGTCATTAACCCACCATGGCAACCTACGGAAATCCTGGCCGACTTTGAGACAGCCTTCCTTGGGTTCTCCTTGCCTAGGCCTGAAATCAGGCTGAGGGTGACGCTGGTGTGCCTGAGAGAGAGGGAGAGAGACTGACTCTTCCATCTGGGTTGTGAGCTTCTGGTGGACATAGCTTTGTCTTGCAGAAACTTACACACATTTGAATGTAGGTGCATAACCTCACCCAGATGAGGAATTAGGTAAATGCATCGTGTACAAACAAAGAGACACTCCTGTGGTCTTCCCCCCATCTTGGGATTGGGATTGGGGTTGCGGGTGGGAGGAAGGGAGCCTTGGCCTGCCCACAACCTGCTGTGATTCTCTGAACGCAGTGGCAGCAAGTGCTGGGCTTTAGGTTCTGGATTATTCCGTGTCCTTCGGAGACCCCCCCTTCACGGGAAAAGCACCCCCTCAGCAAGAACTTGCTGTGCAGGTCACTATAGGGATGGAGTGTCATGAGCCTCCTCCAGGGGGTGAACACCAGGGAAAGTCTTTGGCAGTGGGAACATGTAACCCTGGAATAATGAAAGAAAGTTCAAATTTCAACTTAGAGGGTATGTCAGAGTCCATTCAGAACACGGAGTGGATGTGACTTCACTGACCAGGCCCAAGCCTAGACTGGACTTTTAGGCTCTTGGCACCTAAGCTCTTGTTTTTATGATGGACTTTCCCATCAGTTGATTACATGCAGCTCTTTTTCCACAATAACTGCAGCCAAATGGGCTGAGTCACTGGGACCAACACTCTGTACATTCCCGGAGATTTCTTTTCTTGTTTAGCAGAAGGCTCTCAATTGCAGTGACTGGGCTGGCCTTTGGGGTTGGGAGTGAGGTCATTACTTCTCCAGAGGTAAGCTGTGCTGAGAAGCTGCAGGTTCCTCTGGGAGCAAGAAGGCACCCGTTTAGAACCTGGACTGAGCAGGTGGGCTCTGAGGCCGTGTGGGCTGTGACACGTGCCTGCCTTCAGCTCTGTGTGACCACTGGGCAGCCAGCCAGCCTGCATCTATTTGCGGGTAAATGGACCTGCTAAAAATAAGCAGGCAGCTATTTCATTCCAACAGATTCAAAATAGCTGAATCTCCTGCCCACCAACCCTTGGCCAGGGCTCTGCTTCCTTTTCCCTGACTGGAGGCAGGTCTGCCTGAGTGGCCTGGGCCTCAGGAGGGAGAGGGAATGGGGACACACCTTCAAGTAGCTTGTGAGTGTGAAGGCTTTTAGACCCACACTGTTAAATGCCTCTTCTATTTTGAGAGGGTCACGTTTAAAAAAAAAAAAAAAAGAATGCAAAGGGAACAACTCAAGAGCCTCTGCTCAGAGAAGGAAGATAGCAGAGAGCCTTGGAAGGCTGTAGTTGTGTGTGTGCACGTGAAGGTGGCCCTGGCTGAGAATTCAGGAAAGGCTGTTGCATCCTACACCACCTGTCCAGGCCTCTTTGACCACGGGAAGCAGGGAAAAATGGCACTTTACCCGGTCCCAAGGAGGTCTGTTTGAGGTGAGATTGGCTGTGGGAGGACTCCTGGAAGTGAAGAGCTAAGGACGTGGGGGGCTTTTCTTGACTGGTGGGAAGTTGTGGCTTCAGTCACCGGACCTCCCTGTGAGCTGCCTCCAGTGAAACCCAGCTAGACTGTGAACAACCACCTCTGGCTCTGTTTTTGAGGGAGATGGCTCATATCTCTAATCACAATCCCCTGGTAACAAGGAAAACAATAAATAAGCCATTTCATCCCCTCCTATCTGGGCATCTCATAGCTCTTATTTCAAGTGCCTGGAGCACTTCACTTCCTGCCCAGGGCAGTTTCTGTCCCTGGAGGTAGTTGTGGAGAGGAAGACTTTGCCTGGAGGAACAGTGGCACCTGGCTTCTGGTTCCTCAGCTCTAGTCCAGTGGCTGGGGATCCAGGTGGGACATACTCAGGATTCTGTGGGTTGGGTGACAGGGCTTCGGGGTAGCAGTAATGAAATGCCTTCTGGGAGGCCCTCCAGGCGCAACAGCAGGGGCATCTGACTTGGACATGGTGCGGAAAGTTTTCTAAGCTGTCACGAGCGGAGTAGCTACAGCTGCCTGTCCAGAGGGGGCCGTGGATGGTGGGTGTGAGGGCTTAGAGCCTCAGCCTCTGGGAACCAGCTGGGCTGGGAGGCTGAGGCGGGTGAGTGGCAGTGGTGTCCCTGTGAGCTACAGAGCAGCAGGCAGGGAGCACGTGTCGTGGCCCCAGGAGGCTGGCTGGTTCTGTTCAGCGTGAACTAGGACTGAGAACAGAGCAGATGCAGTGGTGGGAGCCCAGTGGCATGGCGGGCCAGGGTTGCGGTGTGGATCTCCTGGGGTGAAAGATCAGTGCCAGACCCGCTGCCTCATAGCCCATTTCTGGGCTCTCCAGCAGTGGGGTGGGGTCAAGTGCTGGACCCCTTGGATCAACTTTTAGTTCCAAGGGCGTGGGGGTAGAGGATTTCCCCAGCTGTTTGGAGAGGCAGCATGTGTCTCGGAAAGCAACTTTCCAGTTACGCACACTGACACCCCCATTTGAGTTTGTGGCCTGGGGCGCTTGGTGTGTAAAATGAGGAGGCTGCCCCCTCTGGATTGTTAAGGCATAGGAGTCTTTTTCTTCCTTACCCCGTTCTGTTCCGTTTCATCTTTTACCTGAGATGGAGAATTGCTAAATAGTATGGGAATCACAGCTATAAACCCTGCTGAAATGGGATTGTCTGGTTGATAAGGAATCAGAATCTAAATTTACGACAAGAAAAGATCTGGCAACAGATCTCCGGCATCCTGCCTTATCCTGACCGCATCCTTCCCCCAGCCTCTTTCCCGTCACACAATTTTATGTATTTGTATGTGAAAGGCATTGAACACAAAGCAAATAGCCCGGAACCTACCACTTTTGGGGTGGGTGCAAGTTGTTACCCACAGCACCTTTCCAGCTCGACTGCACGTGGGAGCCGCCTGGATTTAAAACCTTGGTGCCTGGGTCTTACCCTCAGAGATTCTGATTTAATTGATTTGGGTGCTGTCCTGGGATTTTTAAAATCTTCCCAAGTGGCGCTAATGTTCAGCCAAGTTGGAGAAGCACTGAGAGAGAAGCTATAAAAAGTCTCTCTTCCCAAAAGGAAGAAGGAAGACTCTTTGCAGGTAAGATCCCAGGGTTTTTTTGTGGGATTATGTGGACACAGACATCACATACATGAAGGTCTACAGCTTTTATTGTCCGTATCATGACGGTTTTTCCATGTCAGTACATGAGATCAGCTTACTTCTCTAACACTGGTGTCATGGATTCTACGATATATTTAGCAGAGATTCCTCTGACTTTTGTTTCAAATGATACCCCAGTGAGCATTCTTATATAGATCTCTGACTGTATAGGTTTTTTTTAGTGTTTAATTATGAAGTTTTAGGTGCAGTGCAAACTTCTTTCCTTGCCCCATACAATGCCAGATCCCCACGGGCACATTAATCAGTGGATTCCGGATTTAATGTGAGGTCCAATCCCTTGACTATATGACCTTCAGTTATTCTAACCTTGAGATGGTAGTACATTTCAAACCAGGTGTTCGAGGATTAGATGATGTAAGAGAAAGTATCTAGCTGAGGTTCCATGTTTGAATCTGGAGTTATAAGGCAGCAGCGTCGAAGCTTTGATTAAGACTAACCTCCCTGGCCCTGGCCACTGCTCAGTTCTGCTTCGTATTTTCCAGTCCCATCGCTTCCTCTTCAAATATTAGCAGGAAGGTTTATCTTTTTTTTTTTTTTTTAAAGATTTTTATTGGGGAATTGGGGGGATGGGAACAGTGCTGGGGAATTGGGGGAAGGGGAACAGACAAGTTGCTGTCGTTTTGTTCTTCAGTCTAGTTGTGGAGGACGTTGCTTCACTGGCCCAAGTTGGCACCATCATTGCGCTCTTCCCAGGTGAGGCAGATCAGTCGCCGGCCTCTGGACGGCCGCTCACAGCGGCTGCTGGCCACTCACGCTGGCTGCTGGCTACACACGGTAGCCCATGGCAACCCACTGTAGCCACTGCAGCAGGGGCTGCAGCCTATGCTGTCGCCGGCGACTCATGGCAGCCCAGCTCCAGGTTGAGCTGTTGTTCAGCATCTTAGCTGTAGAGGGCAGTGTCACTGGCCCTCATATGTGGGATCCGAACCGGGGCCCTCTGGTGTCTCAAGCCAGTTCTTAACCATCGCGCCACTCGGCCGGCCCAGGAAGGTTTATCTTTAAAGGTGGAAGTTTTTTCTGAACATGACCTCCTCCCCACCAATTCCCCCAGCCCCCCACTTTGGGGGCAGAACACTTTTTCTGGCACCTTCACAAGCATAATGTGCTTGTGAATCCTCTGGGGGTCTTGTTAAAACGCGGCTTATGATTCAGTAGGTCTGGAGTGGGTCTGAGATACTCTGTCTCTGGCAGCTTCCCAGGTGATGCTCAGAGCTCTGGTCCATGGATGGCGCCTTGAGAAGCAGTGTCCTAGGGCAGTGGTTCCCAGCCTTGGCTGAATGTCAGGACCACTTGGGTTGCTGCAGGCTCTGGTTTTGCCAGAGAACATTTATGTGAATAAATCCAGTAAGCGTTGTTAAGGCATTTACATTCACCTCTGCAACTAAACACAAACCCAAACGGAGGTGTAATTTATTCACCATGTCAGTGGAGGATTTGGGGTTTTAAATGTTTGCATACAAAATAAAATGTGGCATGGCCGCACCAAATACAACCATTCTAGAATAAGTCCGTCACATAATTCTAATGAGAGCGGACCCTGCTCTGCAAAGCACTTACTACATATCTCAACGAATCCCTCTGCCAGTCTTCCTTGTGTTCTTCATCTTAACAGATGAAGAAAATTGAGTTTCCTGTCTCCTTTCCATGTCTGCTGCCTTCTTCTCCCAGGCCCTTTTCATTTCTTGCCTGGATTTGACTGACGTTCCCAGATTCCTTTCACTCGATATAATGTTTCTCCTGCTCCCAGAATCACCTGAAAATAGTTTGGTGTGTATGCCTTGCAGACCTATGCTGGTTCTCTGTTGCCTACAGGATAAGTCTACACTCTGCAGGGAGGTCCCAGGACCCTCATCGAGCTCGTTAAGTGACTTGATTCTCCAAGCATGCCCTGTATCTCCATGCCACTAGGTGTGTTTTGCTGGTCCCTCACCCTAGAGCATGCCCTGTCCTTTTTGAACTCTTATTCATTTTTTGTTCTGGCTCTCTATTGCTGTGTAATTAATATTTCATTGACGCATGGTTTTGTGGGTACATGTGAGGGACATATATACCTGTGGATTCCATGGGTGACTAAAAGTGCTCCAATAAGGCCGGCCGAGCGGCTCAGTTGGTTAAGAGCGCGAGCTCTGAGCAACAGGGTCGCCAGTTTCGATTCCCACATGGGCCAGTGAGCTGTGCCTGAGCTGAGCTGCCAACAGGTGGCAGGATGGCTCAGCTGATGAGAGCGTGTGCTCCTCACAACAAGGTTGCCGGTTTGACTCCAGCATGGGGTGGTGGGCTATGCCCACCCGCAACTAAGACTGAACTCAGCACCTTGAGCTGAGCGGCCACGAGCTGCCGACCGGCGGACGGATGGCGACTGGACTTGGAGCTGAGCTAGCTGCGCCCTCCACAACTAAGATTGAAGGACAACAACTTGGCTGTTCCCCTTCCCCAATTCCCCCCCAAAAAAAAAAAAAAAAAAAAAAGGCTCCAAAGCCACCTGGATGTGGATAAGTGTTCTGGGAATTTAGAGAACTAAAACACTACACGTAACTAGCTCCTTGGGGAACAGGGAGAATGTGGCGTCGAGAAGTGATGGAGGAAGGGACTTGTTCAAGAGAAGGCTCAGCTTGTTTCAAGGGCATGTGTGTGGGTGAGGGAGCAGAAGGCGGTGTCTCTTCCTGCCCACCGTCCTCCCCTGGCTCGCCCAGAGTTGTGGGGATGAGTATGTGTGGGGTGCTCCTTCAAGGGGGCGGGAAAGGGCGAGCAAGCAGCTGTGCTGTCACCTGTTGATTGTCTTTCCTGTGCAGCCGTATCAGGATCCTCTTACCAGGCTCTCATAGCACCCGTCTTCTTCTGGTTCCAGGTACAGTTACTTCAAGCCTCCAGGATGGCCATCCAATTCCGTTCGCTTTTCCCGTTGGCGTTGCCTGGAATGCTGGCGCTTCTTGGCTGGTGGTGGTTTTTCTCTCGTAAAAAAGAGCACGTCCGCAGCCACGACCAACCGGTGGAGCCCAGCACCGTGGAGCTGAGGGCCGACCCTGCCGTCGAGGAACTGGTTCCTGTGGCAGATGCCTGTCCCGGAGTCTTAGCCACGCCCACCACGGTCACCCACCCACCAGAAAAGAAGATGGCCACTGGGAGCAAGCCTCCCACCGAGCCCCCAGCCTTGCTGCGGGCACATCCAGCCTGTCGTGGATCAGAGTCCTCAGGCAGCCTCCCTAACACCATGGACACGAGACTTCGACCAGAAACACACAAAGACGACAGCACAAGGGTGGAACTGGCCCTGGCGGGTGACGAAGCCAAGTCTGTTCCGCTGGAGTGTTCTCTTCCATCCCGAAAGGCTATTCCGTTCCCCCACGAAGCAGCTGAGGTGTGCAAGCGCGAGGCAGGGCGGGACCGACAGGGTCAGTCTGCAGCCCCCACGGAGAAGCACAGCTCTGGGGAGAAGGCCAGAGAGAGAGGCGGGGCCGCAGGCACTGGCGACGCAGTGTTGGGAGACAGTGTGTTGGAAGAGGGTGTGCTGTCCCAGGAAGATGGCTCCGAGTTGAAGAGCAGCAAGGCACCCAGCCTGGCTCCCTTGGGAGGAGGGGGAGAGGAAGGGAAAGCGGCAGGGAAGGTGCTGAGCAGCTTCCTGGAATCGGCTCACACGGAGCTGGCCAAGGACGACGAGGCGCCGGCACCCCAAGACAGAGCCTGGGACGGCGACGTCTTAGGAGAGCTGGGCAAAGAGGAGACCTTGGATAAAAATGAGGAGATCGAGCAGGCTGCCTTCCAGATCATCTCCAAAGTGATCATGGAGGCGACCGAAGAAGTGCTGGCCACCACCATGGGGAAGATGGCAGATCGCGTGCATCAGGCCTCAGCCAGTCAGCTCCTCGGGCAGCAAGAGGAGAGCTGTGCCCTGGTCAACCAGAAAGTGGCCCTAGCGCAAGATGCTGCAGAGCCCACTCTGGCCACAGCGGAGGCAGCCGTGGGTCCGTCACACGCTGCCCCCACCTCGCCAGGCCTGCCAGCCGAGGACCTGCCGCCACCAAAGACCTACGTGAGCTGCCTGACCAGCCCTCTGTCCAGCCCCACCAAGGAGAGGAAACCAAAGAACTCCGTGCACCATATCTCCCTGGCCCCCTGCCCACCACCGGCTGCCCCCCTTGGAGAGTCACTGGATAACGCAAGGGTCCTGATGGAAGATGCCTGCGTGTCTGACAACAGCCAGGGTGTCCCTTCAGTGGCCTCTTCCGGGCAGTGCTCTGATTCCGTCAGTACTTCAGGGCTTGAAGACTCTTGTACAGAGACCAACTCAAGCCCCAGGGACAAAGCTACCACCTTGCCGCTGCCAGAAAGTACTGTGCCGTTTAGCAATGGGGTGCTGAAGGGGGAATTGTCAGACTTGGGGACTGAGGATGGATGGACCATGGATGCGGAAGCAGATCATTCGGGAGGTAGGAGGGTCTTGGGCGTTCCTCACATAGAAGACCAGGGGGGTCTTCCTTTTTTCAGTAGGAAAGGCTCTTGACTGCCTCTCCCTCTGCCACCTCTGCGTTAATGGTACTCTTGAACTCTGTGTTCCAGCCGGCCTGCAGAGAGTCGGGGCACAGCCTAGAGCTGGCAGGTTCCTGAAAAGTTAGGCTGCCCAGAACCCCAAAGCCATGGGAGCTGAAACTTGGTTTGGCAGCTAGTGACCCTCCCCAGCCCATCCAAGTTGGGTTCACTGATTAACCTAAGTGTGCCTCTTTTAAACACTAACCTTTTATTTATTTATTTATTTTAATGGAGAGAGGCCTCCTTAGCTTTAATTCCCTTGAGTACCAAGAATGGGTGTAAGCTTTTTTTAATGGTTTATTTTCTTTTAATCATGTACTTGTTCCCATGAGTTCACCTGCTTTCCTTCTGCAGAAGCTTTCTCCTGGTAAGTGTCCAGAGAATGGCCTCAGCTTTGCATCCTTGGGGGAGGCGCTCGCTTTCTCCTGCATGGTGGCTGTCACCTACACTCCTTTGCAGAGCGCCTCAGCCATTTTCTGTCTGTGCAGCTGCAGTTCTACCAGGAAATAGGGACACTTTGGTAACGAAGTGTCCCCTGGGTTTTTCGAGCGCTGACCCCAGCATAGACAGTTCAGGTCACTAACTTCAAGTCAGCAGCTCCTGACCCTGCTTTTGCAGCTACCCCAGGATCTTTTCATTTATTTCATGCAAAGAGACCATAAAGTCCCTGCTTTGGTCTCTGACTTGCTTGTCCTGGAGCCATTCCCTACCGTTTCAGTCCCAGGATGGTTAGGAATCTTTTGTGGGAATTCTGCTACTTGGAGCAGCACCTGGTGGGTACCACACACAATGTTTTGTCACCTCTAAAAGGCTATCAATTCAGACACTACTGTTTTTTATGTACCTCTAAAAGAAAAAAAAATGCTGCCAGTCATGAGTGCAGAAGGCCAGAGACTATAAGGTACACCCCAACTTCAGAGATGTTAAAATGTTTTTTGTTTGTTTTCCTAAAGGCATCTTAAAATGGGTGAATATCTTTTAAGAATAAAGGGGTTTCCCTTTGCTTGTTGCCTTTTAGGTTAATTAACAAGCCCTCGACCTTGTCAAGCCAACTCTGGATTGACAGTAGCAGCACTCAGATGTGTTGAAGGCTTCTGAGTTGAGGCCTCGCCGAAGAGGAGGTGGTGACGGAGCTGTGGTGGTTGGGGGGGGAGGCATGGGAACGGCAGATGGAGGCCTGGTAGTACCACTCACCAAGCACTTGGCTGTGCCAAGCCCCAGGCTTGTGCCTTCCATGCATTCTCAACGGTAGCCCTGCCTTGTGCAGAGGGAGTTGAAGCTTAGAGAAGGCCAGTGAGGGCCCCGCTGAGGAAGCTGGAAGCTGACCTTTGAGTGTAGCCTGCTAGGGTCCTGGTGTGGTCTGAGCCACCTATGGGTGTCATTGGGGTGGCAGGTACCATCCAATCCTGCTCCATTGGGCAGAGGCTGAGGGCCCCCATGTTGAGGGAGGTCACTTTGAAGGTGACTCTTCCTCAGCTGGGAGGGACTCTCGTAAGCGTTACTCTTCTACATCATGGGTTGCTTGGTAAATGATTATGCCCACGGTTTGCAGAAAACATGTGCCAGATAACCTAATTAGTAGAATCTCAGGAGTGGTCTATTTCTGGCAATTGAGTTGTCCATATTTAAGCCAGAGCCACTTCTCTTAAGCTGGTCTCGACCCCCGTTTTTCTGCAGTGGCCCCCTTGGCACACTCTTGATCGAGAGTGGAGCAGCGTTGGTGCCAAAGCCCTGCTGCTTACTGTCCTCTTGGGAGTGAGCTTCAGCCAGGGGCTTAAAGACCCGCCACGAGCCCAGAAGAGCTTTCAGAGTTGGATAAGTCCGGCCTAAGCAGAGGGAAAGGATGGTCCCCTTCCTTCGTCCACTTCTGGCAGGACCCTGATTGATTGGGAATAAGAATGGGGCCCTAGGACAAACCAGTGAGAGAAGACTCTTTCTAGCTCTGCTTGGCCAAAGGCCATCTCCTGTGAGCCCAGGCCTGGGGCTTTGGGGTCTAGGGACCCGTGGTCTGAGGGGCTGGCATACCTGGAAGGATGTGGACTGGTTGTGACCGGTCGGTCTCTGTCTCCGTGGAGGCCTGCACTCTCCTGGGACCATGTGAACCTGTTGGCCCGGACCCCTCCCCTGCCCCATGGGCCAGCGTCTGTTTCTTCCCAGTTCACCACTTATCTGCTCCAGCAGCTGTGGCTGGGTGCAGCTGCCAAGTAAGCAAGTGGGACGGTAAGTGACAGGCTAAAATTAGGTGTATCTACACCCCCAGCCCTCCTTTCATTGGGGTTGTTCTGAGCCCTTCTAAACTGCTAATTGACAGTCACCTGCCAGGCTTGAGGAGGGGTGGGGGCAGAGGGCCTCCCAGATATGTGAGTTTGGGAGTCGTAGGTTATTAACTGCTCTGAGCCAGTGTCTGGGTGTCTCCATGCGTGCTGCTTCCTCCCCTGCAGGTTCAGACGGGAACAGCATGGATTCTGTGGATGGCTGCTGTGGCCTCAGGAAGACTGATGGCTTCCAGAATGCCCAGGCAGGCTCCAACCCTAAGAAGGTTGACCTCATCATCTGGGAGATTGAGGTGCCAAAGGTAAGGGCTGCAAACTCAAAGTGCTCCCTGGCCCAGGGTCATCGGGCTTAGGGGGAGGGCTCCCGGGGCGGCACGGTCAACCAGGAGAAACCCCTCAGTGAGCCAGAGGCTGGAGGGAAAGGAAACGCCTCACTTTGCCAAGGTTCCCAGAGGTTCCCGCAAAATGGAATTCCTGCAGCTGCCTCCGGGAGCATCCTCTTCTCGTCCTCTTCAAGCTCCCAGGCCTGCTCACCTCCCCTGGGCTTTTCTTGTGTGTCCCAGAGCTCAGATCTGTTTGGAGATGCTCGCGAAATCAGACTGAGGACATGGGACAGCCGGAGGTCCCTTTGCTGAGCTCTGCTCAGGCTCGCCAATGCGAAGTATTTTATAGTTGAGCACAGCATAAATCCATATTTTAGAGAACTCAAGAGGTATAGAAATACATGAAGAAAATAAAAATCAGCTTTAATCCTACCCCCGAGAGTGACTGCGAAGACTTTTATTTCCTTCTTGTCTCGCACCCTGTGGTTTTTAAACAAAACTGAGATTATGTTGCTTTAATTAATGCTTTTAAATATTTTAACAATTTAATTTTCCTGTGCTATTCTTTGAAAATGTAATTTTAACTGCATTATTCATTGTGTGAATGTCAATTTGCTTCACCAGTCCCCAATTCCAGGGTGCTTAAGTGGTTTCTAGCTTCTTGCTGTTCTAACTTACAACTTATTAGCTGGGTCCTGATATTTATCTCTGGGGCTCAGAAATAATTGGCTGACTGCATTCTCCCAGGGCACTTAGCTTCGTGCCGTATGGAGACTTGGCTTGGTTTGAACTCTGGGTCAAGCCGGCTGCCTGACCTGGGGTGCTGGCTCCCTCGGTTGCTTCTTCCCCCAGTGACCCCGAAAGCCATCCTGCCCTCTTCTCCTTCAGCGGATGCAAAGGGCATACCCAGGCAGCTCTGGGTGCGGAGGGGACCATGTCTTTAGTAGCTCCATGGGGGTGGGGTCCTTTGGGATTGATTCAGAGCTTGTCTTACATCATGGCTAAGTTTGGCTGCTTCTGTCTGCCTTGAACTATGGCATGCTGGGCGCTTCTGCGAGCCTCGAATTCTGAAGGCTCCAGCCTGCTGCCAGTTGGCAGTAGGAGCCCAAGGGTTCTTTCTTAGACCTGTATTTTCAAATCGAGCCCCTTTTATCTTCAATCCTGAGTAGACTTGAAGAAGTGGATTGACCCTTGTGCTAGTAAAATATCTCATAGTGTGGATTTGGGAGGAGAAAATGCTGCCTTTGCAGCTTTCTGGATGTGGGTCACATTGTCAGGGATGCCATGGGAACCACTGAGTCCTGAAGCTAGACTGTGTAGCTCAATTACTTAGCTGTGTGATGTTGGGTGAGTTACTTAGCCTCTCTGGGCTTGTTTTCCTCATCTATAAAATGGTGATAAAGATATCCATTTCAAAAGCACTATGAATAAATTCAGGCGCTTAGAATAGTGCCTGGCAAATGAGTTCTGATGTGTTAACAGTTAATATGTTTGAGTTTGATCTTGTGTAATACAGGTAGGTTTTGGGGAGAGTAGGGTATTGATTTCCCATTGACCATATCTCTCTCTTTCTCTCTCTCAGCACTTAGTTGGTCGGCTAATTGGCAAGCAGGGGCGGTATGTGAGTTTTCTGAAGCAAACATCTGGTGCCAAGATCTACATCTCAACCCTGCCTTACACCCAGAATGTTCAGGTCTGCCACATAGAAGGTCAGTGGCCGCTGCTGCCCTGGGTCTTGTTTTCTTACCTGAAATGTAAGACATTGACGTATCTGAGTCCCAGTTGCTCCTCTTTCGGAATCCAAATCCCTGAGGAGAAAACCCTGCTCACCTCAGGCGAAGGGAGCTTTGGGTATCTTCCCTTCACCCCTCATCTCCAGTTCAGGTGCTTGAAGGAGAAGTGGGTTTCTCCCCAGATCCAGGAGAGGCATGGGCGCTCAGCTGGCTGGGCCGGGGTCCTGGGTTTGTAGTGCCCGCCAACCCACCGGCTCCCTCACAGCGCAGGAGTGAGCTACCCCTCTGGTGTGGGTGTTGAGGGCCAGGCCTTTCCCATCTGCTAGCCTCTTACTGTATTCAAAGCACAGGTGTTATTTGAAAGGTCAGTGGGTTTCAAGTCGCTTTAGATGCCTTTCTTCCTAAGGCAAAACTTATCATTTTGGCACCTTAAAGATACACTTGAACTCTAGAAAGAGTCCTTTGGGGATGAGCGTGTGTGTGAGTCTGGTTTTGCTGTGCTTGTCTTACTCACTGTGACTGGGTCCTGCTTTAACCTTCCTGTAGGCTCTCAGCATCATGTAGACAAGGCCCTGAACTTGATTGGGAAGAAGTTCAAGGAACTGAACCTCACCAATATCTACGCACCCCCACTGCCGTCACTGGCCCTGCCTTCTCTTCCAATGACTTCCTGGGTGAGCATGCTCCTGGGGGATCAGGACTTTTTGTGCCCCTTTGCCCTCAACCTGCCCCAAAGAAACTCCCAAGACCATGGCTTCTCGAAGGCCGAGGGCTCATTGATGCCTGGCCCTCTCACTGCTGGCGTCCACTGGTCAGTTCTGCTTCCAGCCTGGGTCCTCTGGGGAAAGGTCAGGCTAGAGCTGGAGTGCTGGTAGGGAGCCAGAGGCCTCTCAGTCCCTGTTGGAAGGACCACACTCTCCCTTGGTTCTGCCTCCTGGGCACCCTTTATGTAAAAGGCATTTGCCCTTTCCCTTTCCCACAGAAGCTGAAGCCTACTCCATGTTTCACTTCTGAACCAGAGTTTTCCACAGGAAGTGTAGCCCCAGGCCCACTCTTTATTTTTAAATAATTGAGTGGTTGGTATGGCTTCCTTCCCTTGTTCTCTGCGCGGCTCGGTGGGACTGGAGAGGAGACCCCAGAGGCCTCTCACCTCACGGCTCTGAGGGAGGGATGGAGGCCAGGACTCTTCTTGGGCCTGTCTGGCTGGAAGGTGGACTAGATGCTTTGCTGTGTCCAGAGCACTTAACATGCTTCCTGTAGCTTAGCATCAGGTGTCTAAGGACAGCTCCTTAAAGACCAGTCTTGGCCTTTCTAGGGCCTGTAATGTGGTGCCTGGCCACTGAGCACACCTGTATTCCAAATCCCAGAGTGGGAATGAGTTGGGAGGATGTCGGTAGAGCGTAAAAATAGCAAATATGACAGCGTGAGACTGTTGCAGACCTTAACTGTGGACCCTTCCTGGTAGGAAGGCAGAGGAGAGAGATGCTGTCAAACCTTAAACCCCTGGCATCAGTTGCAGGCCCAAGGAGCTGGCTGAGGGCCTGTACACCTTGTTCTTAGTGGCCACTTCATTTCCGGTTGCCGTCCCTGGGTCTTACAGAGTCAGGAGAGGCTTGGGGAGGGGAAGCTCTGGCGGATGGATGCTGTCCAGGTCACTGAGGCCCAGCACTACCTCGACAGCTAGCTCCTGGGAGCCAGGAGTCCTGTCCAGCCCTGAGTGAGGCCACCTCTAGTGGTTCTCACGGCATGGCAGGAAGGCCCACAGTGGTACGGAAAAACACTTCCCATACTAAAGTCAGTTTTCCTTGAACCCCTGCCATCTGGATGCCATGTTCTTTCCAAAGCTGTGCCAGTTCAGAGACTTGCCCTGGGGCCTGGGGGCTTAACGTAAACATGAGAAGGATTGCTGCAGTGCTCGCTGCCCCTCCCCTCCTCTACAGCTCATGCTCCCGGATGGCATCACCGTGGAGGTGATTGTGGTCAACCAGGTCAATGCCGGGCACCTGTTTGTGCAGCAGCACACACACCCTACCTTCCATGCCCTGCGCAGCCTGGACCAGCAGATGTACCTCTGCTACTCTCAGCCCGGAATCCCCACCCTGCCCACCCCAGTGGAAAGTAAGTGCTTGTGCTGGGGGCTCTGGCCAGGCCAGTGGGAGAAGTCCTGGGGGTGGCTTGTTCTGTCCTCAGTCTTGACCAGGAAGAGGCTGTTGTAGGATCCTTCATGGGACCTGGAGTTCTTGCTGTTGGCATAGAGTTCCTCTGGGCTGAGTTGCCTGGCCAGCTCAAGCTGCTGTTTCCTGTGGCTGGTGGAGCCATGGGGTTGGAGTAGAGTTTTGGCATATGGATGCACAGCCCAGCTCTGCCCCTTACCTGTTGAATGGAGCTGATGCCCACTTGTTCCAGGAATCGGGATTGGATACTATATGTGTTATATGTAAGGTTCCTGATGTAGATCAGGGTCCTATAGAAGCTCCCCGGGTGCATCAAACCCCTGCAGTGGGTTGGGTCATCTCCATTTGATGGAAGAGAAAACTGAGCCTCTGAAGTCATGTGACTTGCCCACGTGATGCCTGAGCAGGAGGTGGGATCTGAACTCAGCTGGAACCTTGAGCCGGTTCTTCATCACTATTATCTGTGTTGCCCTGTTAGCTGGAATCGAATGTCAGAACATCTCTCCACCCACCCCCGTCAAGGACTCCAAACCTACAGTCCTCCAATGGGCTTCCAAGCATTAGGAAAACCTTTGAAATTAGCTGCAGCATTTTGTATGGTTTTTCTTTTGGAGGAATAAGGCTTTTAGTTTTTGTCAGATTCTCTAATGTTCCCTCAACCCAGCAGGAAAGACCAAACTGGAGGCCAAGAGGTCACTGCACCAGGGGCTGCTTTTAAGGGTCAAGACACAGTGTGGCTGGCTGTGTCATAGGCCCTCATCCCAGCCGGCCTGGGGTAGCTGCCATGGGTTCTTCTGGGTGACCTCCCCATGATTCAATCTGTCCCACCCCTGCCTCTCCAGAGTGGGGTTGGGGACTATTGGGGCACTTGCTCTCTGGCCTTATTGGCTGCTCAGGGCATCTGTGCCTCAGCAAAAGGGAGAAGCAGTGGGGTTTAGACCTGGGAGCCCCCTTCTGATCAGCCCCAGATCTGAGTTGTCATGGGCTAAAGCAGACTCCAGATACCAAGCCACTGAGATCTGCTGCACTTGGAGGTCCTTGAGTCCTTCTAGGACTTTCCCTTAAGAGTATAAGTCCCCATTCCCTGAATTTTGTATTTTATTTTTTGTTTCAGTTAATCCGTGTTCATCTCAGGCTTCAGTAAGTTCCAGAGTAAACAGATCTAAATGAATGCCCTTCGGTCTGGATAGTTTTGTGGGTGGCACACGTGCTGGGCTGAATTTCCCAGCTTTGGTCCCTCTGTTGGCCAGTCTTAGGCTCTGGGGAGACTTTGGGGATTCCTTGCTGTTCCCATCCCCTGTGGTGTGGAGGTACAGGCCTCTGAGAAGGAATGTAGGGAGGTGGGTATCGTTAATTGCGTAGCTGTTGGTGCCCAGCCATGGGCCAGGCTTGTCCACACGCTCTCTTCCTGCCCTGCAGTAACGGTCATCTGCGCTGCCCCCGGCGTGGATGGTGCCTGGTGGCGAGCCCAAGTGGTGGCCTCCTATGAGGAGACCAACGAAGTGGAGATTCGCTACGTGGACTACGGTGGATATAAGAGAGTGAAAGTAGACGTGCTCCGGCAAATCCGGTGAGTCGAGGCTCCTCCGACAAGCGCACCCCTTGCTTGTGAGGGGACTGTGATTTCTGCATAGCTGGCACAGTTCTACCAAGCCTGGGACATGGCTGAATTCTTCCTTCTGCTGCCTGCTCTGCTTTAGCAGAGTCTGATATAAACAAATTCTGTTGCTTGCCCTCAGCCAAACGGAGCTAGAGAGGCCTTGTCTTAGGGAAGAGTTCCCCCATGTGTCATATGACAGAAGTGAAGCAGGCCTCTTTTTTGGAGTTTGATGCAAGAAGTCCCTTTGAGGTCAGGCTTGCAGCAGGGTAGGTGGCCTGCATGCAGGTGTGAGGGGAGCTGAGGGGAGCTGAGGCCTGCTGCCCATCTCTGCTTTGTTTCCTCCTGGGTTGCAGGCGTCATGGCACTAAGCAGGAGTGGAGTCAGCCTTCAAGTTCATGTTCAACATGTTCCTTTCTTGTTTTTGTAGGTCTGACTTTGTGACCCTGCCATTCCAGGGAGCGGAAGTCCTTCTGGACAGTGTGATGCCTTTGTCAGGTAACAGCTGGGGGTCTCTGGCTAGAAGGTGGGGTGGGGGGGCAGTTGTTGAGAGTAGGTCTTTCTCTTTGACAGCCTCATTCTCGCCTGGAGGAGGGCTTGTGTTAACGTGGATTGTTATCACTGTCCGTTTCTGACTGATGGATAGGTTTGGGCTGAGGCCTGAGAACTTATATTTCTCAGTTCTCAGGTGATGCTAATACTGCTGGTCCATGGATCACCTTTTAGGACCACTGCTGTAGACTTTATCCAGACCACCAACTTAGAGAGGCTTCCAACACAGGTGCCTTCCAATACATAGTGGAGACCCACAGTCCTAGCACCCTGGTGGAGGGCAGGCATTGAGGCCCCCGGCAGTGCTCAGCGGGGCCTCAGCTCCTGGGGGTGCTGTGGGGACCACACTAACACTCACCTGAGTGGTGTCCCTGACTGTGATCACGTCGCCAGAGGGAAGGAGACTGGCACTTAACCTTGATTTCCCCCCTCTTGAAAATGGGGTAGTACCTGTCTTCAGGGTGGCCAAGGGAATTACATAAACCCAGGCACTGAGATGGGGACATCGGTCAAGTTGCAGCTACTTAGGACCAGGAGTTTTATCTTTGTGGGTACTAGTTCATTGATTCCATCTCCTTCCTCCTCAGGTTTTCCCTTTCTAATCTCGTTCTTGTCTAAAGCAGTGCAATGCTTTAGAAGTACTGTAGTCTAGCTCAGCGGTTCTCAACCTTCCTAATGCCGCGACCCCTTAATACAGTTCCTCATGTTGTGGTGACCCCCAACCATCAAATTATTTTCGTTGCTACTCTATAACTGTAATTTTGCTACGTTATGAATCGTAATGTCAATATCTGTTTGTTTTCCGATGGTCTTAGGCGACCCCTGTGAAAGGGTCATTTGACCCCCAAAGGGGTCGCGACCCACAGGTTGAGAACCGCTGGTCTAGCTGCGGTCAAATGCTGGGCAGGGGCTTCATTTTGTTTTCCCTTATTGCTCTTGCCCAACCTTCCTCCATTTCTGTCCATCTCAACAGTCTGTCCAGGCCCAGCTGAAACGCTCCCTCTTCCATAAGATGTTCCCAGACCTTCGTAAACCTGCCTCTCCCATCCTTACCATCTTTTGCCTTGGGTGTGTTCTTGTACGTAACTTTTATAATCTGATGAAGAATGCTGCCTCAGTGCCCTGCCCGCTATGGAGTGACTGCCCGTATCGGGCTGTGTGGCCAACTGCCTGGGTTTGAATTCCACCTGTACCACTCTGGGAACTGGTTGAGCTTTGGCCATCCACTTTTGTCTCCTGCATTCTTACCTGCCATCTTGTAGGGTGTTACTGATTCAGTGGAAGAACGTGCTCAGCCCAGTCAGCCCCAAATAGGTGGTGGTGGTGATGTGCCCAGTGAAGGCAGAGTTTCTGTCATTTTGGTCCTCTGTTTCCCTGTGGGTAGTACATAACAGGGATCCTGAGTGTATGTAGAGGCCTGGGCTCTGTTCCTGATGGAGGTGGCTCTCCCAAATGAGGTTCTCAAGTCCCGTGGCAGCATCTTAGGCCTTTTACTTGGAAAACACCTGGAAGTGGTGTAAATGGCAAGAGTACCTTGCTTCAGTGAGAGTCTAAAGGCTGCTTTTCTTTCTCCTTCTAAAGATGATGACCACTTCTCCCCTGAAGCAGATGCAGCTATGAGCGAGATGACAGGAAATACAGCACTGCTGGCTCAGGTGTGTGGCTGGTGGGTGGGCGGCGGGGCAGGCCTGTCTATCCAGGTCTGTCTGAGGAGCCTCCTTTCCGGCTTGTGTAGCACCTTCCGGCCTCATCTGGGCTTCCTGGGAACTGACCTTTAAATGCCTGCATTCCTGTCGCGCTCCTGGCGTGGGTTGGCCAGCAGTCTCTAAGGAGAGGTGCCTGGAGTAAATTTTTTTTTTTTTGAATGGGATAACTTTTAAACATGCTTTTTGTTTTGTGTTGTTTTCAGGTGACAAATTATAGTCCGGCTGGCCTCCCTCTGATTCAGCTATGGAGTGTGGTTGGAGATGAAGTAAGTTGTGTCCTTCTTTTCCTTGTAAGTGACTGGCCAGCAGTCTTGGTCGATTTGGAGCTGGTGCCGGCATTGATTGTTTCCTCTTGAGCTAATCAGAGGATGTGACTATAGACCACTCACCCCCAGGGGACGCTTAGCGATGCCTGGAGACCTTTGTGGTTGACATAATTGGGAGTGGTGATGCTAGTGTCATCGAGTGGGTAGAGACCAGGGATGCTGCTAAACATCCTACAATGCGCAAGACAGTCCCCACAAAGAATTACATGGCCCAAAATGTCAATGGGCCTCCCTGGACTTTGTCCAGACCTTCCTGAACCTTCTGTCCATTGAGTTTTGCTCTCTTCCATCTCATGGTATCAAAGCTTCGATTTCTTTGGCATAGTGAAAAGCTTGTCCTCATGCCAGTAGAACATATAAGTAAACGCTCCCGTTGGCCCAGGACATGAGTCGTGCCCCCTACCTCCATTACCCTGTACCTGTTGGCTGCAGTGGTGGACTGGGACTGTAGGAGGGAGAACCCAGGCTGGCTTGAGAAATAGCCCCTGGGTGCCGCGGGCAAAGCTCTCAAGGACACTTTCTTTTCTAGGTGGTGTTGATAAACCGGTCACTGGTGGAGCGAGGACTTGCTCAGTGGGTAGACAGCTACTACACGAGCCTCTGACCCCCGGCCCCCACAGCCACTTGAATCTTTTTTTGCACTGTTGAAATTGGGCTTGGCACTCAAGGCAAAGACTTTACATCAGAATAACAAACGTCTTCCTCAGAAAGTTGTTTTTTTTCCATGTTGTGGTCGTGTTGAGAAGATGTTTCGTCTCGGAGACAAGGAGCTGTGGGTTCTTTTCAAAGCCATAGATGGTGTTTTAACAAGCCTGTTGGCTTAAACCTGGTTCTAAGCTGTTAAAAAAAAAAAAGAAAAGTGGAAGATAAACTATCCGCACCAGGCTTTCCTAGTCCCCCTCCTTTCCACTTCCCACTTCCTCCCCCACCCCAAACCAAACCAAACCAACTGTAGCCAACATGCCAAGGGATGTGTTGCTTGCTTGAGAGGGTTTCTTTTGCTTCCAAGTCTTCCTTCAGGGAGCAAACATGAACTGACTAATTGGTATCGATTACTTGTACAGCTTACATAAATGAATTTATGCTCTTTAGCCAGTTTTTATAAACTTCACCTAGGTCTCTTAAGAAGGCAAACTTTTTAATGCATATGTAAATACAAAGCAATCAAACCTCTGGCTTTGGTCAGTGGGGGGAGGGAACTGTTATCTTGCCAAGCCTGGTTGTAATTTGTAACCCTTTTCTATTTGTGCAAACTGTAAATATATGTTTAAAAAAATGTAATATTTTGTACAAGACACACTGGAGAACAAAGGGAACTCAAGATTTTTTCCACACCCCGTCATCTGTGAGCAGAAGTTACCTCCGCAGAGTCCAGCTGCCCATCCCAGCTCCTGCGGCGGGTCCTGAGGCATCCTGCATACTGAGCAGGGTGACTGTATGGTATAGATTGCGATCCGGGAATTTTTTTTTTTTCTGTACAAATTTGTTTAAAAAAAAAAAAAAGCAACTCATTGAATTACCTTGCAGTGGTGTGTTGATTCTTTTTTTAGACTGGTTCCAGCATTGTACAACTTAAAATAAGTAACTTAAGGGCCAGCCGAGTGGTGCGTTGGTTAAGAGTTGGCTTGGGATGCCAGCTCTGAGCATCAGGGCCCCAGTTCGGATCCCACATGAGGGCCGGTGACCTGCGCCCTACAGCTAAGATGGTAAACAACAGCTCAGCCTGTAGCTGGGCTCCTGTGAGTCACTGGCAACGGTGTAGGCTGCAGCCCCTGCTGCAGTGGGCTTCCATGAGCTACTGTGAGTGGCTGGTAGCCAGTGTGAGCAGCCGGCAGCTGGTGTGAGCTACCATGAGTAGCTGTCCAATGGCCAGCAAACGACTGCCTCACCCGGGAAGAGTGCAATGATAATATAAACATGGGCCAGTGAAATGACGTCCTCCACAACTAGACTGAAGAACAAAAAAAGGACAGCAACTTGTCTGTTCCCCTTCCCAGATTCCCCAACTCTGTTCCCCTCCCCCCAATTCCCCAATAAAATCTTTAAAAAAAATAATAAAATAAGTAACTTAAGCTTATATAAATCTTGAGTTGTATACACTATAGATAAAGCTTGGAGTTCATTTTTCCATGGTGGAAAAGTTTGGGAAGTGAAGAGGCCTGTGGTGAGTGTGGTGGGCTGGACAGTCCTTCTAAAGGAGACCCATGGCTCTTTGAAAATAGTTTGCCAGAAATTTCCATCTGGCCTTTCTCCCTCCTTGCCCCACAAGGTGGCAGCGGAGCTTCCTCTGGCTTCCCCCAGTGAATATCTCTAATCGCCAGGCTTGAGTTTAAAGCACTGGTTCCAAAACTCTTTGGTTGTACATTCTTTAATAGAGCTATGAAGTTATTTAATTTGCCACAGTGGTAAGAGTGATATAAAACATACATACGTTTACATGGTGAGAGCAGATACTAAATACTGACTTAGCCCTTTCTGTTAAAGGCAGGCTCAGGCCCGGTAGCCTAGGCCTCTCAACCTCCAAACCTGCCCAACTCTCCAGGGGTCCCTAGAGAGCTGAGATGGTCCGAAGGTTCTTCACACTGAAGTAGTCCTTCCACAGAGCTGTGGGTAACAAGTAGTTGAAAGCCTCGTGTCCCTCATCTGTAGGATCAGATAATGAATGATACCAACCTCATAAGGCAACGAAGCGAAATCATGGAAACCTTCCCTGCTTGTGCAGAGCTGGCCTGCAGCGAGCTAACAGGCAGTCTTAGCTGCCGGCAGCCCAAGTCCCTGTCGTAATTGGGTGTGACTTCAGCCAAGTCATGTTACACCCACTCTCAGCGTTTTTAGAGTAGCTTGCATCGCTGGAGCGGGAAAAGGCGTATGGGAGCCTTCAAGCTAGTTTGGAGAGAGCTCGCAAAGCCTAGTGGTGTACAGACTTGGCTTTTATCTTTGGGAGTCATCGAAGGGTTTTAATGAAGGGGGAACCACACAATTCTGGTGCCGGGCGGAGGATGAGGGAGGTGGATGAGCAGAGAGACCAAAGCCAGAGGATGGTCCCGATAGACAGCGGCTTCCTCTGGGATGGCTCCTGGGTGACAAGTGATGCAGTCAGGATCCTTGGATAAAGCTTAAAATGGAGGGAGCAGTGGGAATGAGGGGGTGGGCTGCCCTGGTGTCTCTGAGGTCTCTGAGCCTTCTGGGATGGTCCATTAAACAAGGTTTGGTTCATGGGAAGAAGCCAGTTGGAGGTTGGTGAAGGGCATGTACTCTTTGCATACAGTTCTCAGATAGTTGTAGGCCCTTGACTAATTTCTAGAGTTCTGAAAAGTTGATTTGGACCGTTTTGCCAGGAATCATGTTGCTTTTATGGAGGAGCAGATTTACAGAGGTCTAGTTCCCCCATTCCAGGCAAGTACATTGTAGACTTGTTCTTTGAATTATCTGTGGGCCATCCAGTGTGAGTTTGGAAACTCACGAGAAAAGCTGGCTCTGGAGCGAGATTGGGCAATCTGCCTGGGGTGTGGGGGAGACAGGTGGGATGCTGGACACAGGAGGCTCAAGCTTCCAGCCTGTTCTCACTTCAGGTGTGTGTGTGCACAACTTCCCCTCTGGTCCTTGGGGCCCTGCCAGGTACGGGAGGGGTGGCTGGTCTTAGTAGGGTGTCAGCATGGAGGCTGGGTTCTGGCCACACCTCACACAGACTCAGTTATGCCACTTACAGGTATCACTAACCATCACAGAATTCAGATAAAACAAGATCAGTAGCCAGAGTTAGGGAGTGCTTACCGTGTCCATTGCTGCTGTTTTATAGGTAATACTTGTCCTCAAGACAACCAGTGAGTCGGACCCTGGAGATAGGAGGTGGTGACTTGAGCGGCTTTGGGAAGGCGTGGATCTGAGACTCAGCCAGGTTTTGCCCATGCCACATCCTCTTAACCATGGCTCCTCTGAACCAACGAGGGGATGCCTGTGCCCTGTGCCATCTCCCCAGATAAATGCCACTGTGGTTAAGTGTGCCCCTAGGAAAGTTTTGAAACTTAGAATGAGAAAAACTCTAGGACAGGAGAGATCAACCATGTTGCTTTTATAAAAAAAGTTAAAATTTAAGTAATTAAACAAAGCCAGGAGAAATTTACAGCATCTAGGCCAAAAGGGTGAACATTTTTAACCTATAATGATCTAAAAGGAAAACAAGTCTCCACTGGAAAATGTCATAAAGGGTATGGGGAGAAAACAGAGACCCTGGGTCTGTTTCTAGACCAGTGCTGTTCGATAGAAAGCCATGGGCCACATGTGTGATTTAAAATTTTCTAGGAAAAAGGAGAAATTAATTTAATAATAGTTTATGTAACCCAATATCTCATTTCAACATATAATGGATGTTAAAAATATTAATGAGAGGCTGGCCAAGTGGCTCAGTTGATTAAGAGCTCTCTCAAGAGTGCAAGCTCTGAGTAACAGCGGTTCAAGTCCCGGCCCGAGCTGAGCTGCTGCTGAGCTGCCAACAGGTGGCAGGATGGCTCAACTAAATGTGTGTGTGTGTATATATATATATATGTATATGTATATATATATATATACATATACATATATATATATGCTATTTTACAATAGTAAGTCTTTGAAATCCGCTGTGTATAGTTTACACTTCAGCCTTTCACTTTTCAGAGTACCTAACCACAGCTCACAGATGATCTGGGACAACCAAACTGGACAGCACAGGACGAGGCTACTTCGATCACCATCGCACAAATACTAACAGGCTTATATGTGTTCTTCCTTCTCTTATTCAAAACGTTCTAGAGTTTTTTGCAAATTTTCCAGATGAATTTCACAATGATTTTTGGTGGGAAGGGATCATAGTCAATGTTCTACCGACGTTTGAAAAGAATGCGTATTTGTTGGTTTGGTACAAAGCTTTATGTAATCTATTAAATTGGGTTTATAAATTATTCATATCTAATGTTTTTCTTTTTTTGCCCCATCCCTCTACCTTTTTTTTTTTTTTTTGCCTGTACTGTCTGTCCGTTTTAAAAAAAGCACATTAAATGATTCTGGTATTGTCATGTTTTCTAGTTTTTCATAACAGCTTTTATAAGTTTCAGTTATGTTGCTTAGTTTGAAAAAGCTCATGAAAGTTATTTCCTCATCAACATAAATTAGCTTTGGTATCCTATTTGGTGCTTTTTGTTTTGAATGTTAAATCCTTTTTCTCTGTCACTTAAGTTTAGGTGGGTGGCTTGTAAACACATGGCTAGAATTTTTTTTTTTTTAGTGCAATCTGGAAAGTCAATAGGTGAATTTAACTTGTTAATTGTGATCACTGTTCCAATATTATTTGCCGTTTAGTTCATTTTCCTAGTCTCTAATTTTTTTTCCTCCTTAATTGCTTGATTAAAATTTTCCCCTGTAGTAAATTTAGCATTCAACCTCTTGTTTCTATGTTATCAGTATTGCTGATATTGGTGGATATCAGTTATCCACTGACAATTTTTTAAAAATATTTCTCTCAATAGTGCTTGTTTAAGGCCTCCTTTCTCCCTGAATAAGAAACTCAGCAGAATGTCAGATTTCTGCCCTTTTTCCTACAAGCGTGTGCACATGCGCACATCACCTGTCTCCTGGGTTTTGCTGAAACATCTAGAATACAGTTCAGAATTACAAACTTTTCACATATGCCTCTATCTCAAGGACCTTTTAATGGTGACATTAAACTTCAATTATGTTATCAAAAATATTTTGGTTCAATTCCCTTTTTACCAGCTTCATTGTTTGCCTGTTTCTTATATACTTATTCCTGAGTTCTTTATTTTGATTTGCTTCAAATTTGTTGGAGCATTTCTTTGAATTTTTTTGTTTTTAGAACATGTGTGTCCTTGCACATTTGAACCTACCTTTCTGTCCCGACACACCAGCAGTAGCTAGCTGAGCGTCCCTGACGGAGTGGATGTCTCTGCCAAAACTTCTGTCCTCTCTCCCCACAGTAGGATTGTACATCCTAGCACTGTTGAGCTCAGATGTCATTCATGACCGGTGGGTATAGGTGATGTGTATCTCAAGACAGATACTCTAAGTAAGAGCCAGCATGTGGTCCATTTGTCCTCCCCCTGGCCCAGCATTGGCCACCTCCAGGTGGAGACTCATCCATGCACCTGGGTCCTGGTGTGAAGATGACGTAGAACAGAGCTGCAGCCAGCCTGTGATGGATGTATGGTGTACAAAGCTGCAGTTGTAGTCACAGAAGTCTGGGGGATATGGGCTACCCATCACTTGTCCTAGCCTGACCTGATCTATGAGGACTTGGAGCTCTGGCCATGGGGCTTGGGGCAAGCTCCTTGCTCTCTCTGCTCCCATCACCCCCATCTGTAAAATGTGGGGATGAGTTAGATGAGCACTGAGGTTTGCCAAACTCAACTTCATACTGATCTGCAAATAAGGGCCTTCCTGGAAGTTCCTCTTAATGAGGCTGACTTATTTTGTATTTTTACAAAGCAAATGCTCTAGGAGAGGCCTTGGCTGTTTGTCACTAGAAATAGGTCCAGTCGACATCCGGTGGGGACAGACGGCATTTGAGAAGCTGTGGAAGACACGGGAACCTCCTGGAGCAGGGATGGATTTCTTGTCTGCCCAGCTCCCTGGTTTGGTGACAGGCAGGAGCTCCGCGGCTCCCACTGATGGCTTCCTCTCTATTGAGTGCCTGCTGTATGCCATGTGTCCTGTTAGGGGGCTGCAAGGATGAAACACACACTAACCCTTTAGGAATTGTTTCTGTTTGGGGAGGTGGGCTCAGAGATCTCTATGCAGATGGTGCTTTCCCGTGGAGCTGCCTTCCCTCACTTCCTAATGGGGTCTTGGCAACCGCTGGTGAGGTGGGGAACAGGCTTAGCATCGGCAGAGCCAGACCTGGAACCAGGGCCTTGCAGATCTCAGGTGCTGCGTACTTGTTTTTATGGTGGCCCAAGGAGCGGTGTTGACAGGAAGGATGACGAGGCCGACATCCCTGTGCTCTGGGAGGGCTCCTTGCAGGAGGGTAGCCTCCATGACCTTGAAGGAAGAGAGAGAAGGCGGAGGAAAGTGGTGACCAGGGTGAAGGGGGAGCTGCATAGCGAGAGCCGTCCTCCTGCTGAGAAGCGGGTTGTGCAATGGGTCTGGCTCACGGACACTTGGGAAAAGATGGTAAAAGCGAGAGCAGGTATGTCTTCCTAAGAGCTGTCTGCAAATACACCATGTGTAGAAGTCCTGTCTTTTCATTTTTCATGTTTTAATAGATGATAAACACAGGACACGTTTCCAAAGATAGGTAAAGATAACCCTGCCGGCTCCTTTCTGAGCCCCCAGACACCCACATTTCCTCTGCAGGGGAGATTACTATTTTTCCGGTGTTTCTATCCCTCACGCACACAAATGATAGCATAAGGGCAATGAGGAGCACAAACCAGGCTCGTGTGTGTAACTGAGTTTTATTGGCACACAGCCCCTGGCATTATGTACATGTTGTCTGTGGCTGTGTTTGTGTTACATCCGGGGGGTTATCCAGACACTGCCCTGCGAGGCCAGAACTACCTGGTCCTTCACAGAACAAGTATGCTGAGCCCCAGTGTGTAAACATTTGTGCACTTTCACCCCTTATTTCATCCAACTTAAATGCAGCCATTTTTTTCCTGCCTCTTTTTCCAACGATGAATTCTTTTTTTTTTTTTTTTTTTTACCCCGGTCTTCAGTTGCAGTTTTTGATGTATTTGTTTTAAGGTATGTCTCTTTCATTCCATGTAATTCTATTGG
>NW_017731379.1:1119665-1126359 GCF_001890085.2 Hipposideros armiger
TCTGTTCCCCTTCCCCCAATTCCCCAGCGCTGTTCCCATCTCCCAATTCCCCCAATTAAAAAAAATCTTAAGAATAAACACAAAAAACCAAAAAAACTAGCATTCCTATAGTTTCTTCTGAAAAATTATGTGTACCTAGATACCAAACTATGGAGGAGCACCTAAATTTATTCGTTTCATTAATTTATAAAATAAATCTAACTTTATTCAACTTGGAATTTTTTTTTTGACAATTGATGTACTGAAGGCACTGTTTATGTGCTGGTGACACATACTTTGTGAGACTGATACTGCTCACACAGCTTACATTCTAAGAGAATAATGACAAACTGCACATAACTGCAATCGGTGTTATTACCGTATTTCCCCATATATAAGACGCTCCCATGTATAAGATGCACCTTAATTTTGGGGCCCGAAATTTGAAAAAAATGTATTATGTAAGGTTATTGAATTCAAGTTTTATTCATCATAAAATTCATACAACTCCTCATCACTGTCAAAACTCCCAACCATTAGCTTGTCCTTATCTGTGTCTGATGATGAATCACCCAATTGCCCTTTGCTCTTCAATCCATATCTTCAATTCCCTCTCTAAATCTGGCCATTTTGCTGACTTGCTTCTCATGGCCTTCTTCTGCCGTGGCGTTTTCAGTGGGCTTCTTCTTCCCGTAGACAGTCTCGGATTGTTTTCTCAATTGAAGGAGGACCAAACTTACGTTCAGCAGCACGATTTCCATGCATTTTTGCAAACTGCATCACTTTTAACTTGAATTCAGCACTGTACGAAAATCTTTTCTGAGACATTTCTGGGCAGAACGTGGCAAAACGTAACATACTGTAATATACCAGTAACAAGTGCGAAACAATGAGCACAAAGACAACAAACACAAAAAAGCGGGAAATGCAAGTAAAAAAATCTACAACCACTGTATAAGATGCACCCAGTTTTTAGACCCCAAATTTTTCGAAAAATGGTGTGTCTTATACATGGGGAAATACGGTAATCTTGGGTTTTATGTCTCAGTGCTGTTATATCAGATATTGATTCTGATAATTATTTGCAAGTTATGATGATAAAAGTTAGGCTAATTACTGGAAAAAACAGAAATGGCAAATGTATTTCCCCCTAATAATAGAATCATCTGATTGAGCAGATGGAATTAAGACAATAATTACCGTATTTGCCGGCGTATAAGACGACTGGGCGTATAAGACGACCCCCTAACATTTCCACTCAAAATACAGAGTTTGTTATATACTCGCCGTATAAGACTACCCCCTCTTCCGCACACCTTCCACACACCAAATAAAAGGTAAAACAATATCAGATTTGATTTCAACATTTTAATTTATATTCAAATGCTTATGACATGCAGGAAAACTGTCACAAGGCTGTATGTAATCAAACATATACATAAAACAGTGCAAGTTTATTACCGGTAAACATACCGGTAATTCACTAAAGAAAACACACTCTATAGACTGGTACCGTAGATTTTGCGAGTGTGGTAAAATCGCATAACAGCAAAATCGCATAACAGCCGAGCATACACCCAGCAGCGCTGCTGATGCCTGAACGGTATGTGGAATGAAGTGGGCGGGCATCGGGAGGCCACTATGGCACGGGGCAAGCACTATGGGCAGTCTATCTGAAGTGTACCTGGCGTATAAGACGACCCCCCACTTGGAGGCATATTTTTCAGGGCCAAAAAATCGTCTTATACGCCGGCAAATATGGTAAGTGGGTTCATTGTTTATGTCCAACACACTACATAATTAATATATTGATTTTTATGATAGAATAAATTTTGTACAACTCAGAGATTTCTGTGAGATTAATCTTACAGTTTCCAATGATCCATCTGGATCTTAACTCGGGAGCCAAAAAAGTTAACCAATTTGGATATCTTGACAGTATTCTCAAAGCGTGAGAGACTGATATATGGTACAACATAAACCTATGAAGGCAGGGATAGGTTTTTTTTATCTAGTTGTATGCAGCTAAATGGGTTCTTCTAATGCCTGTTCACCCTAATATTTATTTACACAGATATTAAGACCACCTTGGAATGGTCCCACATTATCACAATGTTTAAGAAAATGTTCTCTGGTGTTATAGACTTGGGTGCAGGATAGGCACAATTCTGAAATAACCCCCAATGACCCTTCACTTGTATAATCTTTTTCCCTTTAAGTGTGGGTGGAATTTGGAAATAGGAAGAGATGTCACTTCATGACTATGTTATATCATGTGGCAAAATTAATATTGCAGGTGTAATAAACTTTGTTAAACAGGTAACCTTAAAATGGTGAGATTATTTGGGTGGGTCTAATGTAATCAGAAAGCCCTTTTAAAGCAGACCATTTTTCTGACTGGTGGCAGAAAGGAAATTAGATTATAGCTGTGAGAAGGATGGCCCATTGCAGACTTCTTAAAAATGATGCCCATTTTAGTTTTGAAAAGATTTTTATTGAAAATATAGCTAATATACAATATTATATTAGTTTCAGGGGTACACCATAGTTATTCAACATTTATATACCTAAAGAAGTGATCATCATCGTAAGTCCAGCAACCATCTGACACTGTACCACGCTATCACAATATTATTGACTATATTCCCCATGCTGTACATTGCATCCCCATGACTTGTTTCATACCTGGAAATTTGGACCTCTTATTCCCCTTCCCCTTCCCCCCCTTTTTAACTTTTCAAATTACAGTTGACATTCAATATTATATTAATTTCAGGTGTATAGCATAGTGGTTAGACATTTATATAATTTAAGAAGTGATCCCCCTGACTAGTCTAGTACCCACCTGTCACGATACATAGTTATTACCATTTCATTGACTATATTCACTATGCTTTACATCCCCATGAATATTTTGTAACAACCATCTTGTGCTTCATAATCCCTTTGCCTTTTTACCCTGTCCCCCAACCGCCTCCCATCTGGCAACCATCAAAATATTTTCTCTATCTATGTGTTTATTTCTGTTTTGTTAAATTTTTTGTTCTTTAGATTCCACATATAAGCAAAATCACACTGCATCTGTCTTTCTCTGTCTGACACTCCACTCAGCACAATTCCATCCAGGTCCATCCATGCCACCCCAGGTGAAAAGAACCCATTCCCTTCCCTGGCCAAGCAATATTCCATTGTATATACTTGTATGTACCACCTCCTCTTCATCCATTCATCCATCGATGGACACGCAGGCTGCCTCTACATCTTGGCCACTGTAAACCATGCTGCAGTGAACATATGGATGTACACATCCTCTTGAAGTAGTGTTTTGGGTTTCTTCAGATAAATATCCTGAAGTGGAATTACTGGGTCCTTCTTTGTCTCTTGTTATAGTCTTTGTTTTAAAGTCTATTTTGTGTGGTATACGTATTGCTACTCCAGCTTTTCTTGTTTTTTGTTTGTTTTTATTTTCATGAAATAACTTTTCCCATCCCTTTACTTTCTATCTGTGTGTGTCTTTCAATCTAAAGTGAGTCTTGTAGGCAGCATATTTAAGGGTCTTGTTTTCTTATCCATTCAGCCATCCTGTGTCTTTTGATTGGAGCATTTAATCCACTTACATTGAAAGTAATTGTTGATAGATCTGTAGCTATTGCCATATTTTATTCATATTTTTTTCTTTTTTTTCCATCTTAAATAAGTCCCTCTAACATTCCTTGTAATACTGGTTTGGTGGTAATGAACTCCTTTAGCTTTTTCTTGTCTGGGTAACACTTTGTACTTTGATTTTAAATGATAGCTTTGCTGGGTAGAGTACCTTTGATTGTAGGTCCTTGCTTTTGATCATATTGAATGTTTTGTGCTAATCTCTTTTGGCCTGCAAAGTTTCTGTTGAGAAATCAGCTGACAGTTTTGTTTTTTTTAAGATTTTTTTATTGGGGAATTGGGAGAAGGGAATAGTGTTGGGGAATCGGGGAAGGGGAGCAGACAAGTTGCTGTCCTTTGGTTCTTCAGTCTAGTTGTGGAGGACGCCACCCCACTGGCCCATGTTGGTATTACCATTGCGCTCTTCCCAGGTGAGGCAGATTGGTCGCCAGCCTCTGGACAGCTGCTCACACGGCTCTTGGCACCTCAAGCTGGGTGCTGGCCACTCACGCTGGCTGCTGGCCACACATGGTAGCTCACGGCAGCCCACTGCAGCAGGAGCTGCAGACTACACCATTACCGGCAACTCATGGCATCCCATCTCCAGCTTGAGCTGTTGTTCACCATCTTAGCTGTAGAGGGCGCAGCGTCACTGGCCCCCATGTGGGATCTGAACCAGGGCCCTGCTGCACAGAGCTGGCATCCCAAGCCAGCTCTTAACCAATGCACCACTCGGCCGGCCCTCAGCTGACAGTCTTATGGGGGCTCCTTTATAAGTTACTAATTGGCTTTCTCTTGCTATTTTTAGGATTTTTTTTGTCTTTAAACTTTGCCATTTTAATTATAATGTGTCTTGGTGTGGGCCTGTTTGGGTTCATCTTGTTTGGGACTCTCTGCTTCCTGGACTTATATATCTATTTCCTTCGCCAGGTTAGGAAAGTTTTCAGTCATTATTTCTTCAAATAGGTCCACAATCCCTTGCTTTCTCTCTTCTCCTTCTGGTACCCCTATGATGCAAATGTTGGTAAGCTTGATGTTGTCCCAGAGGTCTCTTAAACGCACCTCATTTTTGGGATTCTTTTTTCTTTTTGCTGTTCTGATTGGGTGTTTTCTGCTACCTTGTCTTCCAAATCTCTGATTCGATTCTCTGCTTTATCTAGTCTGCTGTGATTCCTTCTAGTACATTCATTCCAGTTATTGTTTTCTTCACTTCTGACTGGCTCATTTTTATGGTTTCTATGTCCTTTTTTTTTAACGCTTGCTATCTTTTTGTTGAAGTTCTCATTAATTACTTGAGCCTCCTTATAACCATTGTTTTGAACTCTGTCTCTGGTAGTAGCTTGCCTCCATTTCATTTAGCTCTTTTTCTGGAATTTTTTGTTTCATTTGGGACATATTTATTTGTTTCCTCACTTTGGCTGCTTGTCTGTGTTTGTTTCTATGTATTAGGTCTGTCTCCCAGTCTTGGCAGGGTGGACTTGTGTCATAGGTATGCTGTGGGGCCCTGGCACAGTCTCCCTGGTCACCTGCTCCGGGTGCTCCAGGAGTGTCCCTTGTGTGGGTTGTGTGTACCCTCCTGTTATAGTTGAACCTTGATTGCTATTGGCACATCAGTGGATGGTATTGCCCCTCGGGCTGATTGGCTGTGGGGTTTATGTCCACAGCTTATGGGCTGCTGTGTGGGGAGCTTACCCCACTGAGTGGGACTTGCCCCGGTGGGCTCTGGTGCCTCTTGAAATTGCACTTTGTGTATCCCGCTTGTGGGGCTAATTGGGCAGTGCTCTGCTGTGGTCTGAAACCAACCTCCAAAAGAGTGCAATGTGAGCAGGGCTGGCTGTTGGCGAGAAAGTGCCTCCAGCATTTTGGGAGTTGGGTGGGGTGGGGTCTCAGCAGAGCTCACCAGACCAATCAGATTCAGGTTTGGCCTGTGGGGGCGGGCTCAACACAGGAAAGATGGCGCCTGCCTGCCAGCTGAATAGGAGGAGGACCTCCTCACAAGGAAAACGATGACTATCCTCCAGCCTCCACCATGAAGCCACACACCTCAGTCTGCCCTCCGACAGCCCCACGTGTCACCGTCCCTCCACCGGAACCCAGGGTGAGTGCCTGCAAGCGAGTAAGTCTGTGCACGGGGTCGTTTGAGAGGATTATCTGGGTTTCCCGCAGCCTTCCATCCCACCCAGGTGGTCAGAATCCCCACTATTTTTCATAGCCAGCTGTTGTTGGGGCTCCTCTTTCTGGCACCAGTACTCTGGGCTGGGGAGCCTGGTGTGGGGCTGGGGTCCCTCGCTCCTCCGGGGAGAACCTCTGTGGCCAAGATATTCCTCCTGATTCTCAACTACCACAGGGAGGTTTGGGGCCTGTTCTGTGATTTTGCACCTCCTAACCCGTCTCGACATGGCTGCTTCTTTATATTTTTAGCTATAGGACTACTGTTCAGCTAGACTTTAGATGGTTCTCCAGGTTGACTGTTGTATAATTTAGTTGTAATTTAATGTGTTCATGGAAGGAAGCAGGCACAGTATCTACTCTACCAACTATGAATTGTTAAGACTTTGAACATTATAGCATCTTTAGTTTCCCTAAGGTTCTCTGTGGGGGGCAGTTTTGTGTCATGTAGACTCTCTCCTGGAAGAACCCAGCACAGAACCCACCCCCCCGCCCACATAGGCTGGGCACAGAACCTGGTGTAGCCCAGAAAGACCCTCTTGGTAGCACAGTGAGGTCACAAACCCAGAGTGCTGGCAACACCTGGGAGCGGAATTTCAAGCCCCACCCTTCTTACCCCACATCCTGATTTTAATGACACCCAGGTGATTCTTGTGTGCATCGATGTTTAAGAAGCACTGTGACAGCAGGAGTGTTCCACCCTGGCTGCATATTGGAATAACTTCTAAAATTACCAATGCCTGGGATCCATTCTCACAGATACAGATTTAATCAGTTTGGGCTGCAGCCTAGCATTGATATATATATAATTTTTTTAAAAAGATTTTTATTGGGGAATTGGGGGATGGGAACAGCGCTGGGGAATTGGGGGAAGGGGAACAGACAAGTTGCTGTCGTTTTGTTC
>NW_017731379.1:1127229-1132567 GCF_001890085.2 Hipposideros armiger
TGTACGGTGCAGTGATCAAGCCTCTACCCCATCCCTAACAAGACACCCTACAAAATACTTATAAGATTATTAATTATATGCCCTGAATTGTCTTTCATATCCCTGAGTGCACAAATCTTGAGTGTAGAACGTGATACATTTTTACGCATATACACACCTGGGTAGCCATCATCAGATGAAAACAGAGGAACATTTCCTGGACCCCAGGATTTTTTCCCATGGCCTTGTCTCGTCAATACCCTCTCCACAGGTAACCAGTATTCTTTTACTGCCCTAAGATTCATTTGGTCTGATCTGGACCATCATATGAATGGACGTGTCCAGTAAGGACTCTTGCAGCTTGCTGCTTCCACGCACCATGAGGCCTGGGAGGGTGCGTGTATGAGGAGTTCTCTTTTGGTGTGTGTATTCTGCTGTATGAATACACTGCGACTGACTTACCCATTCTTTGATGTTCATTTATGCTTCCAGTTTGGGGCTGTAATGGATATAGCTGCTGTGATTCGTTCTTGTGTTTTTGGTGGATGAATATATTCCTTTGTCCTGGGCCCGCACCTGGGAGGAGGACTCCTGGGTAGGAGTGTATTGGGCTTCAGTAGTTATTTGCATTATTGAGATGTTAAAGAGGCTCATCAGGTGACTCTGATGTGCTGCTGGGATTGAGAATCCTGCTCCAGAGACTCAGCTCTTTATCTCTTGCTGCCGAGTGTGCTGCCCTTCCGAGGCCTGTTGCTGAGTTCTTCCAGCTGTGGTTGGGTTCTCCGGTTGCCTTCCAGTAAATCCCTACTCCGTGTCTGCTGCTTGCCACCAGTGAGCCCTATCCAACCAGACATGTAGTTCCAGTCCGACTCTTACCCCTCCCCTGAATCTGCTTCAGTGTTGAATTCTCGTCCCCACCGTGTCTGTTGATTGGATGCCAGCCTTGAACCAGTATCTCCCCTGCCAGAGCCCTTAATACCTGCCTCTGTCCTGAGAACACTAACGTAGAGCTCTACGTTGGGTAAGAGGCTTGACATGAGGCTTGACGGGCATAAAGCACATAAAGAAGTTAGGATGGGCCTGGTCAAAAGTGCTGAACAGATGATGCCTAAATACAGATAATAGAACATTTCCATCGTCGCTCCAAGTTTTAATGGACTGCTTACGTTGGGAGCCGCGCTGTTCAATAAGGTAGCCGCTGTCTACATGTGGCTATTGAGTACTTGAAATGTGACTTGTCCAAACTAAGATGTGCTGTACATGGAAAATAGACACTTTATGAGAAAAAGAATGATTACATGTTGAAATAATATTTTGGGTATTGTGGGTTAAAGAAAATACAATCTGTCACGCCTGTTTCTTTTTACTTTTCAAAGGTGGCTAGTGGGCAGGTGATCACTCACGTGGCTCATGTCGTTTCTGTGGGACAATGCTGGGTAGAGGAATGCCATTAGAAGAGGTCACACCCCTTCCGATTGTGTTTCTTAAATTAGGGGGCTCAGGCCATTTGCTTCACAATTTACCTGGGGTACTTGTTAAAAATGCCAAGTGCTGGGCTCTACCCAGAAACGTGGGATTGGGAGTCTGCATTTTCAATAAGCCTCCCAACTAAGCTTGTGCCCTCTTAAATTTGAGGTTCACTGCTCCTAGAACTTGGGGCAACTTGATTTTCCTCCTAAACAGGTATGCTTCTTTGCTTTAGATAGTGAGAAGATGGAACTCTTATTTCCTACATTGACTGGGCTGCCGGGGTTAAATAAGGGTTTAATTACTGTGTAACCTGGGTGGCTGCTTTGCTGTCTGATGGTATAGTGGAGTTGTCTTGCCTTAGGTTAGAAGTATCTGGAGGCTAAACATGGTGGAGAGTTTCCGGCCTCAAAAGACCTGTCTCAGTTCTGCCCTGTGGTTGTTCAGAGGATGAAAAGAGATCATATAATTTCAATAAAAATCTTACCTAAAAATATCGAGGTTAACGAAAGCAAACGCACTCCACGCAAGCCATGAAGTGTTGGACCACTAGATGGCGCCACAGCACAAGTTTATGGAAGCGTTCCCTCCCTACACTAGTTGTCTTAGGCCAGTGGTTCTCCAAGTATGGTCTCATTCTGAGAATTTATCAGAAATGCAAATTCTCAGGCCCTACCCCAGACCTACTGAATCAGAAACTGTTTTAACACACCACCCAGGTGGTTTCTGATGAACACTTGAGTTTGAGAATCGCTATCCTAGATTCTGCCTCCGGGTGGCTTGGGTCAGTGTGAGTAGGAAGAATGGGATAGAGAGCTTGCTGGAGAGGGGCGAGGGGTGCAGTGGAGGAAATCTGAGGGAGGGGAGAGTGAAGGTCACCGGTACAGGAACAATTCCAAATTGTCCACAGCTCGTACAAATCAGGGAGCAGTTATGGAACAAGAGACTGGGTGGCGATTTTGTATTTTTCTTTTTAAGGTAAGGCATATCCAATGGTGTCAGCTGGTTGAAGAGAAAATGGGGTCACTGGGGAGCCACCACTTTAGGTGAAAGGCCCTGGGCCAGGAGCAGAAACTCAGGTTGGCTGAGTTCTGCAGGTGCTCTCGGCCAGCCTGTGTTATCACTATGGCTATTTATTTCTGCCTGTTTTGAAATTTCACCAAAGCACTACTGTGTTAATGGACTAAAAACTCTTGCAACTCTCCCAAAATGATCCAGGAAAATAGATGCTCAGAAATCAAAAAGAACCTTGAGACTAGGTGGAAAAATCACTAGTGAATTAAATGCTTATTTCTTCTATCTTTTCAATCCTATCTGTAGCCTAAGGGGAGGCCAGTGCCAGAATGAATTCATATCTTTTTTTTTTGGACACAGGCAAAACTTCCTTTTGTAGGTGGCTACTGAGCAAAGCGTCATGCAAAAAAAATTTTCAGCTATGACGTGTACAGTTTAGTTTGATGTATTTGTGATGTCAGAAACAAAATGGAAAGTTAACACTTTAAAAATGAGCGTGGCTGGCTGAATAAATAAATAATATGCTCCTGGCCAGAACTTGCCAATGTCTACTTAATTGCCCATTGATTGTTTAATTCTCTGCACTTTTAACATCTTTGGAAATTAGGAGGCCACGGAAGCATGGAGGTGTCTTTTGTTAAACAAATTAAGGAAGCCTGGTTTTAGAAGGTGGAGTCCTTTCTCAGCTTTGCCCTGGCATTTAAAGGCAGGAGGACAAAAAGCCAGGTGCCCTCAGCCGTTTTTTTCTGGAGCACGGCTGGACCTCACCTTGTTTTTTCAGCCATGAATATTTATGGCGTGTCCATGGGCCTGAGAACATACAGAACACAGAGCAATTTAGCAACTTAGCAACTGGGGCATCCGGAAGCAGCCTGGTGTGGTCTTCCTCTGAAGAGGATGATGCCTGTATTCAAGCTCTGCAGACTAGCCTGGGAAGACCAGGTCAAAAGGTCATGGAAAGCCGTCCCTTCCATTTCTTCCAAGGAAAGTAACACTTCTCAAGGTTTCTTTTATCCCATTTCCAGGCTGGATGGAGGCACCAGCCGTTCTCACTGTCCTCAGGGGAGACCACTGATGCAGTCCTGAAAGGTTTTAGATCCCCCAGAACCTCCGGGCTCACCCCCACCCTCGGACTTCAATGCCAGTCCTTCCAAACTGCAGAAAGTTCAAGGTCTCTAAATAAACTCTGTGCCTCTGTGCCTCTGTGAGGTCTGTCTCTGCTGCTGGTTCTCCCTTCTGCCCCTTTCATAGAGAGGTTCCCTCCTCCAGGAAGGATTTCTGAACCTGCACCTGCAGCCTCTCACCTGTGGGATGGTAGCCCACCTGTCCCCAGAGTACGCCCTGTGTTTTGTTTTTTTTTTTGCTGTGCTATCACCTCCTCGTATTGTGAGTCCCTGCGAGCAAGACATAAGTTTATTATTTCTGTGACTCTAGCATATGAAACATTATAGGCCCTCAAAAATATTTGATGAATGAATAAATATTGGGCTCATTTGCCCTACAGAAACTTGGGTAACAGAGAATGAAATGCCTAAAAGGAAATTCCATGACTATTTCCTTGTCTTGTGTGGCCTAGCCTCTCACATCTCTGTGTCAGGAAGTCCTATATATCCCTGTTAAGCCAGGTAAGAGTTCCATTCAGGTAGAGTTGAAGGAAGTTAAATGAGAAATGCCTGCAGAGTACCCGACGAGTCCCTCCCACCAGTGGCAAGGAGGTTTGGGACAGGAGCCTGCCTGTCTTAGCCTCTGGTAGATCCAGGCAACGTCTGGCAGGACAGGTGTGAAGTCATATGGAGAAAAGTCTATACCCTGCTGGGTTTTAGACTCCTGAACACAATGTATCTGACCACAACTGTGTGCCACTAAGACTGAAACCTCCCAGCTTTCAAAGGCAATTTACATGTACAGACACCTCTGGGTTGGTATACTGGCTAAGAGCTGTGTGATTTCAGGGAAGTTACTTAAACTCTCTGGGCCTCAGTTTGCTCATCTGTAAACTAGGATCAATAGTAATAGTGCCACCTCAAACTGTGGCAATTAAAGGTGAAGTTCCTGGCATCCAGGATGCACTTGATAAATATTTTGTTTATGCCCTTCAGCTGCTGCATGGGGTAGGTGTGAGGACAAGAAGATCTGCTGAATGTTTCTCTGTAGAAGTTCCTCATGCAAGGCCATCTTTTTCCGCTTCTGTGGGTTCTTCCAGGGTGAGGTCTGCCTCTTTCTAGGTCTAGGGTGACCCTTCATTTCCTTCACCTTGAAGACCCTCCTTCATTCACCCCTTGGAACCATCATGTAATGCCTCCTTGGCCGTAATTATGCTTTCAGGGTGACGCCATCATCAAAACACCTGCCGCCCAGACTCCTGTTTGCAGATGTCCTTTCCTTCGGAGCTGGGCTGGGGGGCGAGGCTGAGACCCACTAGCCAGGCGGGTCCTCAGCTAGCTGCCTTTAGGACTTCTCACCCGCCTCTCCTCTCAGTCCCAATTCCCTTTTCCATCAGCATCTTCATTACATTAGAATTCTCTCCCTTCTACTTATCAAATCAGCATCGCACCTGCCTGTCTCCGCCACTGTCAACATCCCTGCTTCTTGTGTCTCCTGCAGCCTGGCGCCGGGCGGCTCCGCTCTCTCTGGCAATTATGATTCCTTCCCCAGCTCACGTCGAAAGTCTTTGTTCTTCTCCCTGAACGTTCAAGTTAATTTCTACCGACTGTTTATTCAGCCTTTGTACTTGCTGGCTTGCTACTTACTCAGGAAATGCAGCCCCCAGAGGGAGACTGGGGACGCAGAGGAACAGTTTAGGACAGGAAGGAAAGACACTTCAGAGAGTGAGGGGGAGAGGCAGGAATTCCGAGGGCCCGGGGGAAGAAGGGGTGGG
>NW_017731379.1:1133893-1139319 GCF_001890085.2 Hipposideros armiger
CCCCAATTTAAAAAAATCTTAAAAAAAACCCCAACAATATATAAAATGTATAAATGCCAAATACATATAACATAAATATGTATAGATTATATACAGTATGTTAAATATATTTATAAAAGTATAAAATCATATAAGAGAAAATGTAAAACATACAAAAGTCAAACATATTTATATAATACAAACAATACATACAAGTATACATTGTAGTATATAATGTATATAATTACAATATACATAAAATATAGATGTAATCATGTTTTAAGCATATATCAATTTATATGTGCATAAAATGTAATTATAATCTTAGGACACAAAATAAAGTCACATCTTTTATTTTTTCTATTCTGACAATCTCTGTCTTTTATGTGGAGTGTTTACTTCATTTACGTATTTTGAGTTTACTGATATATAATCGGCGTACAAGTTGCACACATTTAAAGTATACAACTTGTACATTTTGATATTATGTACACACCTGTGAACCCATGACCACAGTCAAGATAATGTACATGTCCATCATCCTCCAAAATTTATTCCATCCCTCTGTAATGCCTCCTGTCTCTCCCCACCTCCCTTCCATCCCCAGGCAACCAATAACCTGTTTATGTCACTACCGATTAATTTTGTGTTTTCTGGAATCATATAAATGGAATCATCCAGCATGTATGCTTTTCTGCATGACTTCTTTCACTCAGCGTAATGTTTTGAGACTCATCCATGCATGTGTCAGTGGTTCTTTCCTTTTTATCGCCAAGTCGCATTGAATGGATGTACCACACTTTGTTTATCCAGCCACTTATTGAAGGACACATGGGTTTAACATTCAAATGAAAGCATCTGCAAACCCTCCATGCCATGAAGTGCAAGAAGTCTCCCTTTCCTTTCAGGTTTCTCTTCACTTCTCAAGAGCCCCATGGGCTGCAGGGTTCATTTCTCTGTGGGTTGGGAAGTTTAGGACCTGCTGTCAGCACAGGGAGACCAGCAACTTGTCTGTTCCCCTTCCCCAATTCCCCACACTGTTCCCCTCCCTCAATTGCCCAATTAAAAAAAATTTTCACCCCCATCACTCTTTCATTTACCTTTTCCCACTTTATTTTTTCTCTGTGAATCACCATCTAACACACCATATAGTTTGCTTCTCTTTATTATTTATCGTTGTCCCTCCACCAGAATATAAGCTCCACAAGGACAATGATTTGTCTACTTTGTTCATCGGTGTTCCCAGCTCCTAGAGTGTCTGGCACATAGCAGGTGCTTAAATATTTGTCAAAAGAACCAATGAATAAATGAACACCTGGCTCCCGTTCATCCTATTGGAGGAGAGCGACCCAACCTCCTCAGGACGAATAGCCAGAGGCAGATTCAACCTAAAAAGACTGACACTTCCACCCTGAGCGCTGAGGGCATTTAGCTCTCTTTAGCACAGGTCCTGATAAGGACCAAGCCTGTGCTGGCATTGTGTATCCTTGGCTGAGTACCATGGGGCCTTAAAGAAGAGCTCCTGGGCTGGCCGAGTGGTGCGTTGGTTAAGAATTGGCTTGGGACGCCAGCTCTGAGCAGCAGGGCTCCAGTTCAGATCCCACATGTGGGCTGGTGACGCTGCGCCCTCTACAGCCAAGATGGTGAACAACAGCTTGACCTGGAGCTGGGCTGCCGTGAGTGGCTGGTGATGGCGTAAGCTGCAGTGGGGCTGGCCCGTAACTGGCATGCGCTTTTGTGAGCTGCTGTGAGCCACTGTGAGTGGCCATCCAATGGCCAGTGACCAACTGCCTCACTCGGGAAGAGTGCAATGATCACAATACCAACATGGGCCGGTGAGGCGACATCCTCCACAACTATACTGAAGAACAAAAAGAAAAGCAACTTGTCTGTTCCCCTTCCCTGATTCCCCAACGCTGTTCCCCTTCCCCAATTCCCCAATAAAATCTTTTTTTAAAAAAGAAAACAGAACAGCTCCTCCAGTGGTTTGCAAACTTTTTTTTTTTTAATTTTTTGGGGGAATGGTGTTTTTCAAGGACCCATTAACTCTAAGTTAAGTAGTTGTTTCAATCTAGTCATGGAGGGCACAACTCAGTGCCCCATGTGGGGATTGAACCGGCAACCTTGGCATTATGAGCACTGCGCTCTAACCAACTGAGCTAACTGGCTGCCCCTGCAAATTTTTTAGAACAGTGGATTCTCCCCCACACTCTGCTCTTCCCCCCAAGATGTCTTCCTGGAATTTCATTATGCAAAATAGATTAAATTGATATTTTATTAGTATAGAACTACAGGTTTACAGTTATAACATTTACTACTAAATGAGGACATTGAGATTGATGAAAATAGAAATTTCACTCAATGCCATGTGATGTCCGGGATCAGATCTTGGAACAGAAAAAGGGGATTCATGGAAAAACTGGGAGAACTGAATAAAATTTGGAGTTTATTTACTGGTAATATACTCCTGTTGGCTTCTTAGTCATGACAAATGTACCATGGTGATATACCATGGCAGATATTTGGAGAAACTGAAACTGGGTGAAGGGTATTTAGGAAATCTCAAGATTATAACTTTTCTGTGAATACAAAATTGCCCAAAGAAAAAGTTAATGTAAACATTTTTATTGCATTACTAAATAAAATTTAACAAACAAAAAATACACATTCGAAATGATGGATGACAATGAACATCTTCCAAAATATACGCATTTTCACTGTTTTGCTTTGATTACCCAATATTGAGAAAAATCTTGCCTCTCCCAGCTAAGCAGTTGAAAATGGCAACAGATTTTAACAGCTGCTTGCCTTGTGGTCTCAGAATATGCTCCAGTGAAACTGGGAAGACAGGGGCTCATTATGAGTCTGTAGACTATGAGTGAAGCAGACATTCTAGTTACAGCCATGCCGGGCCACATCGGGTTAACATTTGACACCAAGCACACTGGAGTGTGCATATTGTTTCCTGCAGTTTTAAGAGTTTAAACTATTTTTGAAAGATGAAATTGGAGTCAAACATTTTTTGAGAACCCATGAAGCATCTCTAGGACTTTGCCAAACACAATTTGAAAACCACTGGTCTAATCACGTTCCCATTTTACAGATGAAGAAACTGAGGCCTGGAGAGGGGGCAGGACTAAGGCCTCACCACAAGCTGAGGTTGTCATATTTCCTGTCATGAGATTTATTCCTATGGACGGATGGAACTGGACTATTCTTTCTAACTTCTGGATAGAAAGTCATTGAACGAACGTTTCAGCCTCTCTGTCCTCCTCTTTTTTTTTTTTAAAGTTTTATTGGGGAACAGCCATGGTCATTGGTTACACATTGCTTTCATGCTACAATGGCATAGTTGATTCTTTCAAGGAGGGCGCAGCTCACAGTGGCCCACGTGGGGATTGAACCAGCAACCTTGGTGTTATCAGCATGATGCTCTAACCAACTGAGCTAACCGGTCACCCCTCTCTGTTCTCCTCTTAAAGGTCATTTACTCTATTTCCATTTTTTAAAGCTCCAGTGAATTATCTTTTTTTTTAATTGGGGAATTGGGGGGAGGGGAACAGCGTTGGGGAATCGGGGAAGGGGAACAGACAGGTAGACAAATGCTGTTTTGTTCTTCAGTCTAGTTGTGGAGGACGTCACTTCACTGGCCCATGTTGGTATGATCGTTGTGCTCTTCCCGGGTGAGGCAGATCGGTCGCCGGTCATTGGTCAGCCGCTTAAAGTGGCTCCCAGCAGCTCACACCAGCTGCCAGCCACTCACGCTGGCTGCCAGCCACTCACGTTGCTCACGGCAGCCCCACTGCAGCCCTGCTGCAACCTACGCTGTCACCGGCGACTCACAGCAGCCCTGCTCCAGGTCGAGCTGTTGTTCACCATCTTAGCTGTAGAGGGCGAGTGTCACTGGCCCATGTGGGATCCAAACCACAGCCCTGCTGCTCAGAGCTGATGCTCCCAAGCGAGCTCTTAACCAGCTGAGCCACTCGGCCGGCCCCTCCAGTGAATTATCTTGAACATGTCTTCTTATTCACATGTCTAGAGCTTCTTTAGGGCATAATCTTAAAAGTGTGGTTGCTGGGTCATTTGGTGTGCATACCCTCAGCTTCACTAGAAAATGCCAAATTGCTCTCCAAGGGCTTGTAGCCACAGAGCATGGATCCCCAAGGCTCCCCAACGTCACCAGTACTTGGTATGGTCAGAAAGGGAGGAGGCAGTGTCTCCCATCTCTCCAGTCATTTCCTGCCCCACCTCCCCACCCTTCCGGCTGCCTCCTATCATCTGTGACATGAAGAGGAAGGCCTAACTCAGAAGTTCCATATCCGAGTGTTTTTACTCAAAATTAGATTCTCACAACTGCCCCCATAAAAACAAATGCACTTGCAGTATTGAATGATGGAGAAAATATAGTATGATCCTAGGCTACTATGAGTTCAGTAATGATTTACACTGAATTTGTATTTCATTATGTACCATGACATGGAATACATTTTGAAATGACCATACATGTAATCGGTGATCAACATGTTTATTTATTTTACCCACAATGCTTTATACATGTATGGACGCACGCGCCATACCCCAGGGTTATTCACACTCCCCCCCCCTCCCGCCCTTCTTGTCCACCCATGGTTAGAAACTGCTGGACTAGAGAATGTCAATGAAGGAGGAAGGTAGCATAGTTTTCAGGTATTTGTAGTTTCAGAAAGCCCTAGTTTTGCATTCTGCTTTTGCCATTTACTAGCTGTGTGACCTCGAGCAGGATACTTAACTTCCTGGGACCCTACCTTTTTCTTACACATACACCAGGCACTACTCTAAACGCACTTCATGTATTAAATTATATGCTTAGAACAGTTCCTGGCATATAAGTGCTCTCTAAATGTTAGCTCTTATTATTATCTCAATTAATCCCCCAACAATCTTACAAGGGAGTTATCATTCATTTATTTATTCAATAGAGATTTATTGAACACAACCATGTTTATGGCATTGATTAGGCACTGGAGATATGTCAGGGAATAAAACAGTCACAAATCTCTGCCTTTATAGAGTACACCATTAGCTTGATTTTTATGCTTAAGGATGCTGGAGCCCAGAGAGGTTAAATGCCTTTTCTGAGTCCACACAGCAAACAGAACAAATGAACAGAACAAGTTCCCACACCCAGTCCATCCACATGAGTCTGGCAGTAGCTGCTCTGGTCTCTCGTGATTCTTGCTCATGACCCTTGGACCAAGGAGAGACATGAATTTCATTCTATGGGTTTTTGTACTTGGGACCAGAGAAAGCACAATGTTAGTCAGTGGAAGCCAGAAGAAGAAAACTTGGAAGCTGTTGGCTGCCATGTTTTCTTCCATATGGAGAGTGTCACTCTGGAGGAGAGAGAAGAATGGAGCCAAGACACAGAGAGAAGCACAGAGGTGTGTGTGTGTGTGTGTGTGTGTGTG
>NW_017731379.1:1139594-1151613 GCF_001890085.2 Hipposideros armiger
GAGAGGAGGCATGCTGGTATTTATCTCCAATCTCAGCCATTCCTAAGACCCAGCCACATTCCTGTCTTTGAGTTCCTGGAGACATTCAGTATCCTTTTAACAAACTCCCCCTTTTTGCTTCAACTTGCAACCAAAGGAATCCTAGTTAACAGACTGGGACGTGACAAGTGCCTATGAGCAACTGCTCTAAGATTCTTTGAGCTCCTGCCACACCCTCGGTTGCCTTCTGGCATCTGGGGCTGAGAGTGTCCTGCTCTTAGACAACTTTGCAATAGATTTTTCTACCTTCAGAGCATGTGGCTGCAACCTAACTCTTAATAAATCAGATGGGAGCTTTTTGCATGGAAAAGAGCCTCAGCCATACATCATTTTTGTTTTCCTCTTGGGGAGAACAACTATGCTACAGCAATAACCTGCCACATATATGTCGCAGAGCCCTATTTATATAGCCATATGGATAAATATATATAAATAGGACTGTGGAATAATGGATTAAGGGATCTGCTCATCCATAGAAGACTTATGGGGCTTTCAGGACTTAATGGCGGCCTGATTCAGTAAGAAAAATGGGTTTTCAGCAGGATGTGGCCAAGAATTAGATGAGCCCATAACCTGATAGAAAGGCCACCGGGGAGATGGAGAGGTAGGGAGGGCTGGTGAGCAGAAGCTTTGCCAGCATGAGCTGTAGGAGAGAAGGAGCAGGACAGGGCTATGGAAAGTCACGGACCCTGAACTGCCTTCCCTGCTCAGCCCCTATTTTTCTGTGTGACCTTGAGCAGGTCATGTGCCTTCTCTGAGCCTTGGCACCTCATACATGGAATGTGGACTCACTGACGTCTAAGGTCAACTTTGTCCACTCTGACACTAAAATGACTCTGAGCTCTGTGGTTGCTGCCCTCAGAAGGTTGAGAAGATCTCAGATTGAAGCCACCCCTAGGCCTTGAATAATCACTGGTGCCCCTCATGGGTCTTGTAGCTTCTGGAGGCTTCCTTAGGAAGGGCCTGCAGGCACAAGACCAAAGGTCCTGAGGCAGATGAAATAACAACAGCTACTGCTACTCCTACTCCTATTATTCTGCATGACTGTGGCTGGGTGCTTTAGGCTCATGATGGTTAACATTTACTGAGCACTCTAGTATGTGCCAGGCACCATTCTATACACTTCACGTATATTATCTTGCTTCATCCTCATAAGAACCCAGGGAAGTGGGTACCGTTATTATCCCCATTTATGGATAGGTAGCACAGAGAGACCCAGTGATTGGTCCCAGGCTCCACAACTGGTATGTGATGGGGTTCAGACATCCCTGGAGTCTGACTCCAGCATCTGCACTCCTAATGTCTGCTGTGGATTTCTCATGTGCACGGGCAGAACATCAGGCTCTAAGAGGTTAATTAACGTGTGAACAGCTGGGGTCCTTGGAATTCTCAGGCCTGTCCATTTCATGGGAAGAGATTTAGAGAAAAAGTATTCTCACCGCTCTTTGAGTTTCTTTCAGTTTTTCCAAGTCAGTCAGTTTTTTAATTTTTTTAAACAGAAGTCTGTTTACAAAAGTGACATTAATTACCTTTCAGCAGTGCTTCAGTGAACCCCCAATTCAAAGAAGGACTGGATATCGTGTACCTGATGCTATGGGCTTTCTCAGGATTTCAGACTATTTTTTGTTCCCTCTGTGGATTGAAACCAGGCTTTTGTGACTTGATGAGGACACATTTTTTTCCTGGGGTGTAATAATGCAGCTGGTGTTAGACCTAATGCTGGAGAGAGAACATTTGCTATTTTGGAAAAGTTAATCCTAAAGCTCCTTTGGCTCCTGCCTTTAGAAAAGGCATTTCTGAGGCTGGTCCAGGCAAGACTGCGGCCTCAATAATCCCTCTTCAATCGTCTTAGCGTTAAGCATGAAATTTTATTGAGCACTTGTAATGTGCCAGGTCCAGTGCTGACAACTGGTTTAATTCTCCTAACACCTTCTCAACAAGTATTGCCATTAGCCCCACATTACAGATGAGGGACTGAGGCACAGAGGTTAAACAGCTTGCCCATGGGGGCCCAGCCAGCCAGTGGCCGAGCTGGGACTAGAACACTGACTCTGCATGCTGGGCTGTTAATACCAGACTCTGCTACTTCCAGGACCAGCCATCAAATTTGTGGTGCAAAATGAAAATGTGGGGCCTCTTGGTCACCAATTATTAAGAATTTCAAGATGATGACAGCAGAGTATTAACCAATTGTAGGGCCCTTCTGAGTGTGACTGCCCAGGACTCATGCCCAGGGAGTCAGCCTTGACAACCCGCTTTGGGCAGTTTCCTGGCATTTCCCAGCTCCCTGGGCCTCTTTTCCAAGGAGATGTTCTTACAGTCAAAAAAACACCTCAGAGGCTGGCCAAGTGGCTCAGTTGGTCAGAGCGTGAGCTCTGAGCAACAGGGTTGCTGGTTTGATTCCCACATGGGCCAGTGAGCTGCGCCTGAGCTGAGCTGCCGCTGAGCTGAGAGCGCGTGCTCTTAGCGGCAAGGTTGCTGGTTTGACTCCCGCATGGGATGGTGGACTACGTCCCACCGCAATTATTATAGATTGAAAGTGGCGACTGGACTTGGAGTTGGGCTTGCGCCCTCCACAACTAAGTTTGAAAGACAACAACTTGACTTGGAGCTGATGGGTCCTGGAAAAACACAATGTTCCCTTTCCCCAATTCCTTAACACTGGTCCCCTCCCCAATTCCCCAATTTAAAAAAATCTTAAAAAAAACCCCAAAACACTTTAGCCCTGGCAGTGTGCCTTAGGACACCCTGAAACCTATGAAAGGAACAGCACACCTGGGCTCTGGAAAGCCTTGGTTGGGCAGCTGTAGGTTTCTTCCAGGTGGGAGGCAGACAGGGCTCAGTGCCTGGACTGGGCACTGCTCTGAGGCCACCCTCCTGTCCCATCAGGGCCCCCAGGTAGGCATTTGGCCCATCTGCAGGCTGTGTGTTGAAAGTCCCAAGAGCACTCGTGCCCATCTTCACTTGTGTGTCCATGACAGAGCCACACAAAGGTTCAGCGAGGGCCAGACCTTCGCCCATTCTTTAAGCTTTGCTTTATTAAACAATAAAGAAATGTCAACTGTGGTGCATTTCAAATGTGTACATGTTTAAAATTAAGGCCATTAGCACAAAAAATAACATAATGCAATATGTGTGCTTTTCCCAAGACAGTTGTTGTATTTATTCATTCATTGATCACATAGATGGTAGCATCTGGTAAAGGAGTATATTATTTTTTTCATTTTTATTGAGATGTAATAAACATAAAGTATATGTAAAGTGCACTTATCTTACATGTACACCTTGATGGTTTTTTACATATGCTTCCACCTCTGTAACCACCTCCCAGATCAGGATAGCTACAGCTCCCAGGAGTTTCTCTCATGCATCTTGGAAGTCAATACCCACCATTATGTCTTCTATCACCATTGGTTGGTTTTGCCTGTTCTTGAATTTCATATAAATGGAATAATACAGTGTAGATTCTTTTGTGTCTGACTTCTTTCACTGAACATAATGTCTGAATTCATCTGTGTTTTTGCATGTTGCAGTGGTTTATTCTTTTTATTGTTATGTAGCGTTCTATTATATGAATATGCATAATTTATTTTTTCCATTCTCTTGCTGATGGCTACCTGGGTTATTTCCAGTTTGGAGCTGTTATGAACAAACTTTAATGATTATTTACTACAGACTGAATGTTTGTGTCCCCCTAATCTCCAATGTGATGGTATTTGAAGGTAGGACCTTTGGGAAGTGATTAGGTCATGAGGATGGAGCCTTCATCAATGGAATTAGTGCCCTTATAAAAGAGACCCCAGAGAGATCCCTTACCCTTCTACCATATGACAGTAGAGCGGAAGACAGTTGTCTATGAAACAGGAAGTAGGTTCTCACCAGACACCCAGTCTGCCAACACCTTGATCTTGAACTTTCAAGCCTCCTGAATTGAGAAATAAATTTCTGTTGCTTATAAGCCACCCAGTCTATGGTTTTTCTGTCCAAACAGACTGAGACAACGTTCTCGTATGTGCTTTTTGGTGGCCATATTCACTCGTTTCTCTTGGATAGGATAGGTTTTTAGTTTTAGATGATACTGCCAAACAATTTTCTGAAGTGGTTGTACCAATTATCACTTTCATAACAGCACATGAGAGTATAGAATATACATTTAGGGTTGGAGGCGAATATCATTTTCTTTAATCCTTTTAGTGTCACTCTGTGAATACAATATTATGGAGAGATGTCTGAGTTTACATAGGACGTCCTTGGGGTCTGGGCAGACTCCCGGTGCCCCACTGGGTCCATATCTGATAAGGAAAATCCACAGAGGCACTGCTTTGTCTTAGGAACTGCCTATATTCATCATGGTCCTCCAGAGAGACAGAGCCCATAGGAGATAGATAGATATAGATATAGATATAAGAGAACATTTGTTATAGGAATTAGCACGTGTGAAATACTGCTATCTGCTATCTGCTGTCTGCAAGCTAGAGACCCAGGAAAGCCAGCGGTATAATTCAGCCAGTCTGAAGGCCTGAGAACCAGGAGCCCTGATGTCTGAGGGCAGGAGAAGATGGATGTCTCAGCTCAAGCAAAGAGAGCAAATCCACTCTTCCTCTATCTTTTCATTCTATTCAGAACCTCAACATATAGGATCATGCCCACTTGCATTGGCAAGGGCAATCTTTACTCAGTCTACTGATTCAAATGCTGATCTCTTCTAGAAACTCACTCACAGACACACCTGGAATAATGTTCTACCAGTTGTCTGGGCATCCCTTAGCTCAATCAAGTTGTCCCACACAATTAACCCTCACGCTGCCTGCCATACCTCAGCCCTTTCTCATTATCCTCCCCACAAGTGACGGGGGGAGAGCATCGTTCCAATTTCACCATTCTGTCAATGAGATCATGAAAAAGACAACTGAACCAAGAAAGAGAGGCAGACAGGAGAAAGGAGGGGAAGGGATTCGATCCCTCGTTACATTTTCTCATTGTGGGAGCTTGGGAAAGCCGTATGGATAGCTATCTCAGGATCTTCAGCTCCTTTCAGTGGACATTTTTCGGGCAGCTCCCGCATGCCAGGTACCTTTGCTACTTCCTGTGACCATTCCAACAACCTTGCAAATTTGCTATTATTAACTATTACCCTGTGTCAGGCACCTCGTTAATATTCATTATCGCTTATCTTCACGACGCCTCCATGTGTAAAAGAGAAAAAAAGCAGAGCACAAAGACAAGCAGCTCGTACAGGGTCACATAGATAGTACGTGCCATCACAGGACTTGCACCAGACCTCCTGGCACAGCGGGGAGGCCACGTGCTATCTCGACAAGCGGTGCGTCTATTATTGTAAGTTATATACATGCACATGTGTGCACATACACACAGATGCATGTATGTGAATGCCGCTTCTTCTGACGCATTGCTCTTTCTGAATGACTAAGCACAAACGGATGTTTTGTCAATTGAATTACATTATTTACCAGGGTAGGTGACTTTAAAAAACAAAAGAAGACCAAAAAAAGACATCGGGTGATGCCGTTGGAAAAATGTAACCCTATCTCTTATTGTGTGTAAACCTATAGGTTGTTATAGTTGGAACTTGCTTAATGCAGGAGCTCCCTGATCCCACGCCCACCCCTGCCCTCCCCACCCGCCCCTGGTCTGGCGCTCTCGTGTGTACATAGCAAGAAGCTCAGCATCCTGTCCTGGTTTGTAGTAACCTGAAGTGGGCAAGGCCCCGGACTCTGGCTCTTGACTTGAGCTAGGTTGGGTAGGAGGTTCTCTCCCTGGTTCTCCCGGGGCTTCCCACCCCTCCCCACCCCTTCCCACCTCACGGCTCACAGAGGGGCCAGTCATTTCTGCTAGGTATGTTTCCTTCCGAGTCAGTGAGGTGAGCGAACACAGTAAAGCCATAGAAAGTGATGCTTTCCCGTTCCAGATAGAATTGTCCCTTCTGTTTGTCTCCTTGGAGAGGTGGGAGGCCCCAGCCATGAGCCCTGCATGGGCTCATTCATTCTGTGGGAGGCCGGCAGCCTCTCTGGAGCACAGCGGGGCCCTCCCCACCATGATCCTCATTCATTCAAGGGGAACAGCTTCAGTGCCAGCTGCACAGCCACGGGCTGGGGCCTTCACTGACTCCTGCTGCTCCCCTTGAACTACCCAGGCAACAAAGGGTCCTTGGCAGGGGACCATCGCCCCCACTTCCCAGGAACAGCAGAGCTAGCAGCCAGCAGCCACGAAGCAGCCAGCAGCAAGGCGAAGTAATGGGTGGGGGAGGGCTTTGCCGTTAGTTCCCAGCAAGACCAAGCTCAAAGGTGAGGACTGGAGCCACGGAAGCCAAGAAAGGTTATTCTGAGAAATAACAGATGGGTGAAGAGGAAGGTAAGATGTAAGGAGGAAAAATTTGTATTATTTTAGTACCTACTGTGTGCCAGGAACTATATAAGGTGCTTCCATTTACCTCATCCTCTTTGGTCTTCCAACGACCCGATGAAATAGAGGCTATTGATTATTATACCCAGGCCCAGCGTCACTTGCGGGCCTGCAACCAGTGCCGAATACAGGACCCTATGCTCAGAAGGAGCCCTGCACTCAGTTTAATGTTCTCCTGTTGCCACTTTCAAATTCTTAGTAATTTTTTTTAACAAGGGGCCCCATGTTTACATGTTCTACTGGGTCCTGCAAATTCGGTAGCAGATCCTGATTGTACCTACTTTACAAGTAAGGAAACCTAGGCTCTGAAATGTTACATAACCTGCCCAAGGTCACAGCTAGGAAATGGTGGATTTAGCACTTGGACTCGGGGCTGTCTGACACCCAAGACCATACTTTCCAATTGGACCATGATTTTCATCCCCGAAAGTGTGTTTATCGAGCAATGGCCGGCACTGAGGCCCAAGACCAGAGTGTAACTGGTGAGCCCGAGGAACAGCAAGAAGGTCCCTGGAGCTGGGACAAGTGTGGCAACGATGAAGCCACATGCCGTGTGTCACCAAGCCTCTGGACCCCAATCCCCTTTTCTTTATCGTTCCAGCCATGTGACTGTTGCCTGGGGAGACAATTTGAGAACAGTCACCCAAGCAGGACAAATGAGGGGCTGTTTCTCTCAAGGGGCAATGATGCCCTTCAAGGCAAAGACACGAGGACCCACCTGAAAGTATGGCTTCGTGGATAAACAGATCAAGCCTTGTGAAAAAGATGGTCTTTGATGTGGCATTCTTACTTCCTGGGTGCAGCCCTGAGGACACATCAGGCGACATTTTCATTAGGTTGCAAAGGTGCTTAGAGTGCCAACAAATAACACGGGAAGCCCTGGGACTCACTCTACTGAGGGGAGCAGCAGGTCTGTAGTCTCAAGGGTTTTCTCAAAATCTCGGGGCCAACCTTGTCCCCAGCATGAAATTCCAGGAGAAAAAATACTGGCACAGCTGACCAGCAGTGGCTCATCCTCTTCCTCAGAAGTGGCCCTGACGCGTGACCTTGTGGGCTCATGTCCTAGGGAGGCCCCCAGCAACTTGTGTCTTTTTTCCTATTCTCAGTCCTTGTGCAGAATCTGTACTTCACTCCAATGGGGTTGATGAGAACTTGGACTCCAAGGCAGTGGTAGAAGGAAGGGAGAAGAGGAGAAGAAATATTAAAGGTGTAAGATAGCTAGACTTGGTCAAAGGCTGTACAGTGAGGGTGGGGCATGATGGGGAAGGGAAATGGGGGATAACTTCCAGGTTAGCTGACCTTTGATTGAGTGTCGATTCTGTGTCAGGTAATATATTCAATGCACTCGGTGCATCGACACATTTAATTCCTCATTATACCCATTTTATGTATGGGAAAACTGAGACTCAGCTAGGAAGGAACTAACCTCAGGTCAAAGAGCTAGTAAGTGGTTCTCAAACCTTAGCACATATCAGAATCACCAGGAATGCTTGTTAAAATAGAGATTAGTGGGCCCTACCCCCAGAGTTTCTGATTCAGTAGGTGTGGGGCAGGGCCTGAGAATCTGCATTTCTAACAAGCTCCCCGGTTGATGCTGGTGCTGTTGATCCAGGGACCACACTTCGAGAACCACTGCATCCCACTGAACCAGTGGTTCTGAACCCTGGCTGTGCATTGGAATCACCAGAGCCCTTCAAAATGATGCCAGCTGGCTCCCCTCTCTGAAAGTCTGACTGTGTTGGTCTGCAGTGGTGTTTGGACTTGGGCATGTTTTCACAAAGCTCTCCGGGTGTTTCTCCTGTGCAGCCAGGGATGAGAACCACTGCTCTAAGCTCTGTCAGTAGGGAATACAGGCGGAATAGCAAGTTTTCTGGAGGAAAATAATGGTCCCTTTTCACTAATATACAGAAACATAATGACTTCTGCTTTCAAGCTCAAAATCCCCTGCATTACGAGCCAATCTGCTCAGGCCCAGCTAGATGCTAATTGAGTTTCCTCTTTGGGCTGGGTGCTTGTCTGTGGCTTTTCCAAGGACCTGAGTGCCGACTGATTGGGGCCAACCGGTTGGTGGAAAATGACCAGATGGAAATCCATTGAGAAGCTGATGACAGGTCTGCCTTACAACGGGGCATTTTTCTTACAAATGATCGGCGCTGATTTTACTTACGTTGTGGCAGCATGTTTTATGACTGAAGCCCTTGCATAATTATGCAACGGAAATGTATTGGAAATTGCTTAAATGGCTATATATAGGTAGGATTTGCTCAAGCATTTGATGTGCATTTAAGAAGTCTGTATTCAGTTGGATTACCTTTGAAATGTGCTTTTGAAATTGGAGTTTGCTGTTCCCAGTTTAGTGCTCAGAGAGAGGTGGGTGCTCTATATAACCTAAAAGGGACAGTGCTTCTCAGAGGGCTGGCCTGAGTTGTTTCTAAGGGTAATTAAATCATATCTGGTGATTCATTGTTCGGAGATCACTGGAGAGGCTTGTGGCCACTGCCTTAAAGTACAAGGAAAGTCAAAAGCAAAACCAAAAACCAAGGCAAGTTCAATATCTCAATTCATTGGCTCTCACCAAAATGAAAACAAAAATGGTGAGGATGTGATGGGATGGAGGAGGAGGAAGAGAAGTTGGAATAACGGAGTGGTAGAGCTTCAGACATGGAGCTGGAGAAGACATGTAGAGCTGGGGACTCAAATCCACTGCGTACAGAAGCCTAAGTGAGCGAGGGACCAGCATGTACTCCCCCTAAAGAGAAGGGCTGATTGTTTCATCCACAAGTGTGGGTCCAGTGCTGCCAAATCGCCTGAGTTTTCAGCAGACAGATGTCCAGATTTTAATATAAGCATTCCCAATTTAAAAATGCTTGCTTAAATACAATAAATAATGTGTGGGCCAAATAGGTCTGTGGGCTGTATTCAGGCCACATCAATGATCTTGTCCAAACCCATTATTTTACAGAGGATAAATAACCCCATTATTTATCGATTTAAATAAAGGCAGTAAACTCAACTCTGTTCCCTCCTAGGAGCTCATAGTCTGGTGAAGGAAAAAGGCAGGAAATAAAGGTGGGCTATGACGGAGTGGACCCAGGAGGCGGTAAGGATGGAGACCTGGGGTCTCAGTCAGCCTGGGATCAGGAAGGACTTTCCTTTGGAGGGGAATCTTCAGCTGAGCCTTGACAGAGGAATAGGGGATCAGTCACTTGGATGCTGGAAGAGGGGACAGCTTCAGCAAAGACCCAGGGACAGGTATGGTTGGAGAACTGCAAGGAGCTGTAAGATTGAATCAGGTACAGAGCCCGAAAGGTCATAGGCTGAACGAGCAACTGGGAGATCCTGATATGGCTAAAACCCTAGTCCATACCCCAAGGTGTGTCTTCACCGTGATGCAGGAAAAAGACGAGTTAGGTGTCTGAGAATCTGAGAGTAGGGCTTAGCCAAGCCTGGAGAAAAGGGTGACAATGTCAGGTGATAAAATACAGTTTGGGCTTCTATTTTTTACCTACTAGCTCTGAAATGAGCATTCCTAGCTCTGCCATAACCTCTGCAAGGCTGCCTGATTCCTCCATGGAAATGGCTAATTCTGCTTTTACCAGATCCCAGGGCTTTCAGTGGATGGATCTTCACATTTCCATCATCTATATGATTTCCCTTCAGCAACCTTGGCATTCATTGCACCCAGCCAGGGAGGCTTTCTTTTTCAGCTCTGATGCCTTAGTTTGGAAGAAGGAAGAAGAGGAAATTTAGATTGCTTTTCTGTGCTATCATGTGTTTGGGAAGTTCTGTTTTTCTGTTCCTATTGTTTCTCTGAAGGGACCACTAGGGGTGAACAACAAAGGTTGTCCCATTTCTTCCCTGGGTCAATTGTTGATCAACTGCCTCTGTGGCTTCTCTAAGTTTTGAGGCCTCACAGTTTTCAATATTTTCTTGGCACCATGATAGGCTTCTGGGATCCAGACACTGTCCCTGCTGTCATAAAGCTTACAATCTTGTGACGAGGGCCGTGTGTGATCCAAGTCATGACTGGGTTAATAAAATAAAAGGGGCCTCATGATGTACATGGCAGGGAGTGAAGACCTTGATCCCTTTTAATGTTGGCAAAACTGAATCCACCAGCAAACATCTTGACCTGCCATTTACTTTTTCTTTTAAATTAAAGAGAAGAAATTGAGAAAAAATTCACATTCCATAAAATTCACCATTTAAACCACTTTCGTGTGTCGAACTCAGTGATTTTTAGTATCAGTGTCGTGCAATCATCACCACTATCTAATTCTAGAGCATAATCATACCCCCAAAAGAAACCCCATACTCCTTAAACAGTTACCCTCATTTACCCTTCTCCCAACCCCTGGCAAACACTCAACTACTTTCTGTCTCTATGGATTTACCTATTCTGGATGTTGAATATAAATGGAATCACACGATATGTAGCCTTTTTTGTCTGGCTTCTTTCACATAGCAGTTTTCAAGTTTCATCCATGTTGCAGTACATATGAGCAGTCCTTCATTGCTTTTTATTGCGGAATAATATTCCATTGTATAAATATATCACATTTTGATTATCCATTCATCAGTTGATGGACATATGGGTTGTTTCTACCTTTTGGCTATTGTGAATAGTGCTGCTGTGAACATTTGTGTACAAATTTTTGTTTGAACATCTGTTTTCAATTCTTTTGGGTATATACCAAGGAGTGGAATTGTTAGTACATATGGTAATTCTATGTTAAACTTTTTGAGGAAATGCCAAATTGTTTTCCATAGTGGCTGAACCAATTTACATTCCCACTAGCAAATTATGTGGGTTCCAATTTCTGTACATCCTCAACACTTGTTATTGTTTTTTGTTTTTTTTTTAATATGTATCCTAGTGTGTGTAAAGTGGTATCTCATTGTAGTTTTGATTTTCATTTCCCAACATGACTAATGTTGTTGAACATCTTTTCATGTGCTCATTGGCCATTTGTATATGTTTATTGGGGAAATGTCTATCAAGTCCTTTGTTTATTTTTAAATTGTGTTGTTTAATCTTTTTGTTGTTGAGTTATAAGTGTTATTTATATATTCTATTCTGGATACTAGATTCAGATATATGATTTACAAATATTTTCTCCCATTCTGCCAATTGTCTTTTGACTTCCTTGATAATGTCCTTTTATGCACAAAGTTTTTAAATTTGATGAAGTTTAATTTATGTATGTTTTCTTTCGTTGCCTGTGCTTTTGGTGTCATATTTAAGAAACTGTTGCCTAATCCAAAGTCACAAAGATTTATACCTATGTTTCGTTCTAAGGGTTCAATAGTTTTAACTCTTACATTTTAGGTCTTCGATCTATTTTGAATTAATTTTTGGGTATGGTGTGACATAGGGGCCCAACTTCATTCTTTTGCATGCGGATACCCGGTTGTCTCAGTAGCATTTTTTTTTAAAAGATTTTTATTGGGGAATTGGGGTGATGGGAACAGTGCTGGGGAATTGGGGAAGGGGAACAGACAAGTTGCTGTCCTTTTGTTCTTCAGTCTAGTTGTGGAGGACGTTGCTTCACTGGCC
>NW_017731379.1:1153033-1154983 GCF_001890085.2 Hipposideros armiger
TTGTGTGTTTCTGGGTTGTTGGTTCGTCCTTATCGTCTCTATGGCATCTAAGGTGGATTGTCCCCAGTCATCACTGCTCTCTCTCCCAGCAGCCCTTTTGACCTACAGGAACCTCTTGGAAGTAGCTGTCTGAGGGTTCAGGTAGTTAAACCTCCTCCAGTCAAACCAGACCTGACAACTATACAGGGATCTTATGACCTTTTTCACATTTGGGCTAGCCAAACCGGACCTTTACCTTCTAAATAATCAGGTCTAAAATGTTAATGTCGCATCCTCAGTGCATTGTACATTAGAAAGCTACAAAGAGTTAATTCCCAGAAGCCATTCCTATTAGTCTTGGTGACTGGATAGAAACTAAATTTGGGACCTCAATTACCTGATCAAGTCCCATGTAGACTTAGCAGGCAGTAATATTGATGAAGACAGCAATCATTTTCTTCCACTTGGAGCGCAGATTACAATCCCCTCCTAAGCAATCTGTCCTTCAAGTGCGTGTGGAAGTAGGCATTATCATTCTCTTCTGTTGTAGAAAGAGTTTTTGGTTCCTGAATCTCTAACCCTTTATGTTCCACAACACAGCCCTACTTGACTAAAGAAGGTAAATAATACCACTAACGTTTGAATTGTCTTTCACAATTTAGGAAGCGCTTTAATGTTAACTTGTCTCAGCCAATCCTCAACACTGCTTGGTAAGCACGTTTGGCCATGCCCATTTGTCAGGTAGGGAAACTGAGGTTCGATGAGATTAAGTCACCTGCCTGCATCATTTAGCTGGTAAAGGGCAGAGAGATGGATTTCAGAAACTTGACTTTCTGGCTCATGTTGTGCTTGTTTCTCTAGGCCAGGGGTCGGCAAACTTTTGAGACGGAACGTACCCAAAGAGCCGCATGTGCTCTCGAGCCGCAGTTTGCCGACCCCTGCTCTAGGGTACAAAGGGCTTCATTAAACAGATGCAGATGCTTTCAAAGGGCCACAGATAGGAAAGAACAAGGCTTATCCTTGGTTCAGAGATCCGTGGGGGCGATGAAGAGCAAAGTCTGATTGAAAGGCTGTGTGGGAGGAGAGAGAGAGAAGGATTTTGAAGAGGGGACCGGAATGGGTACTATTGGCAGGTAGAACAATACTGCCTTCAAAAGCAAACATCTCCACCTCTCAAGCAGTGGTTTGTGTCATGGACCTCCATTTATCTGTAGTTTCCCTTCGCAGACCCTTGTCAGTTACCCCCCTGGTGAGTTATTGGTGGCATGATTTTGATGCCAAGCCACCTGGAGCACATCTGGTCATCTACCTGGACAGTGAGCATGTAATCAGAGATTGTGGATTCCTCTGAGTGGGAATCTAAGCAAAATGAGTCACGGAAGCAAATCCTCATCCAAAACTAACTAGCCAAGCAGTGGGGACAAAGGCCATGGACCTAAGGAAAGGCGGGGAGCCTTCTTCCCGCCATGCGCCCATCACTACTACCAGCTGGTAACTTAAAAGAAGTGGGGTCAGGGGTTTGTGAAGAGAGAAGCTCTATGCTTTCTTTGTTCCTTTGCCTTTTGTCATTGAACAGAGGGAAAGAGAATGAGGCCTGAGGAAATCCATTCATTTATTTATTCCTTTGCATTAATTCTACATTCCATCATTCAAAAATATGCATTAAGCATCTACTGTGTGCTGGGGCCTGCGTTGGGCATGGGGGATACAACGAGCAAACCAGATCGAGGCTTTGTCCTCATGGAGTTTGGAGTCTAGGAGTGGAAGAAAAAGAAAATGAAATAAACAAGTAAATAATAAGAAATCAAGGTATAGTACCAGGAGGAAAATGAACAAGACTTTTTTACTAGCGAATAATAGGAGGAGACTTAATTGGATTTAATGGTCTCTTGGAAGACATGACATATAAGTTCTATTTTAAATATAAGTAGAAACCCATCTTGGAGCGGGGAAGCGGCTAGAGGAAGAAGA
>NW_017731379.1:1156448-1159324 GCF_001890085.2 Hipposideros armiger
GGGGGAGGCGTGCGGCAGGGAGGGGAAAAGAGAAATGTAGTGAATTTTTCATAAAGCTAAATTTATTCCATTTCAGTGGCTTCTCTTTATGCTGACATTCTAGCTTTTCAGTTGTTTTTTATTTCTTTAAATCAAATAATGGCGTTGTTTTAAAAGTTGTCCAAATTTAGCAAAATTAAAAGTTGTCAACCTTGTCAGGCTCCCCAGATATTTTGGAATGATGTGGGCTGTGAAATCTAAAAGTCTAGAAGCCACTATCTGGATGACTTCCAATGTCTTTTCCAGCCTTGAACTTTTATAACTTTTTATTTTGTAAGTTATAGTCCTTTAAGTCTAAAAGTCAAGTAACAGGTTCCACCTCTCAGGAATCTGCCCTGGCCGGCTATTGCCTTCAGGCTGAGGAAGGGGGCAAGGTTGACTGCCTTCTCCTAACTCAAAAAAGGAGACTGAAGTCTCATAAATCACACACTTCCTGAGAGCAGTCCACCTTTTCTGGCCCGCTTTGCTGGTTCCACGGCAGTAAGTCAGCCTTGCCTGTTTCTAATGATCTCTATCACAGAGTTATGATGGGGCGTGTGTGGCTGCTCTAGTGCCCAGCTGAGGTGAAAACACTTGTTAGGCAGCTGAGCTGAGCTGTGTGGATGCTGCTGAAACCTCCTGATGGTAACCTTGTCTCCTCTCCTCATTACTCAAGACTCAGAGTCAAAAGTTTTCCTTCAGGGAAAGGCTTGGCTTGGGATGGGGATGGAGGGCAGCCTCTTAGCCACAGATGCAGGTAATTAACAGGGGCTTCTGGGAAGCTGTAGTCTTAGCTGCTTTTTTTTAAAAAAACAGCTTTATTGAGATATAATTTTCATATTATACAATTTACCTATTTAAACTGTACGCTTCAGTGATTTTGGTATATTCCCAGGTATGTGCAACTATGACCACTGTCAATTTTAGAACATTTTCATGACATCAAAAAGAAACCCTGCACCTTTTAGCTATTAGTCCCCCACCCCCTACCCTGTCTCCCCCAGCCCTAAACAATCACTAACCTACTTTCTGTCTGTATAAATTTCCCTATTCTGGACATTTAATATAAATGGAATCATATAATATGTGGCCTTTTGTAACTGGCTTCTTTTATTTAGCATAATGGTTTCAAGGTTCATCCATGTAGTAACGTGTGTCAATACTTCATTCATTTTTTAAAAAATTTAATGTTTAGAGCAATTTTAGGTTCACAGCAACATTGAGTGGAAAGTATAGAGAATTTCCATATACTTCCTGGCCCACCGCCTGCACCCACACCTTCCCCACTATAACATCTGGCAAAAGAGGGGTATAGTTGTTACAAAGGATGAACCTTCATTGACATATCATCACCCCAAGTCCATAGTTTATATTAGCGTTCACTCTTGGTGTTGACATTCTGTGGATTTTGACAAATGTATAATGATATGTATCCACCTTTGCAGAGTCATATAAATAGTTCCAGTGCCCTAAAAATCCTCGTACTCCACCTATTCATTCCCCTCTCCCCGCCCACCCCTGGCAACCACTGGTCTTTGTCCCTGCCTTCATGGTTTTGTCTCTTCCAGAATGTCACATAGCTGGGCTCATACAGAGTGAGCCTTATCAGATTGGCTTCTTTCACTTAGTCATATGTCTTTTCATGGCTTGATAGTCCATTCCTTTTTATGGTTGAATAATATTCCATTGTCTGGATGTACCACAGTTTATTTATCTATTTACTTACTGAAGGACATCTTGGTTGCTTCCAAGTTTGGGCAGTTATGAATAAGACTGCAATACTTCATTCCTTTCCATGGTTGAATAGTATTTCACTGTGTGGCTGTACCACATTGTGTTTATCCTTTCATCAGTTGTTGGGCATTTGGAGTGTTTCTACCTGTTAGCTACTGTGAATAATGCTGCTATGAACATTCCTGTACATTCCTATGTTTTTGTTTGAACACCTGTTTTCTGTTCTTTTTGGTATATACCTAGGAGAGGAATTGCTGGGTCATATGGTAACTCTATGTCTAATCATTCTGGGGAACTGCCAGACTGTTTTGCAAAGTGTTTGAACCATTTCACATTCCCACCAGTAGTGTATGAGGGTTCCAATTTCTCTACATCATTGATAGCACCTATTACTGTCTGACATTTTTTATTCTAGCTATCCTAATGGGTGTGATGAAATATCTCATTGTAGTTTTGTTTTGCATTTCTCTGAAGACTGATGATGTGGAGCACCTTTTCATGTGTTTATTGGTCATTTGTATATCTTCCTTGGAGAAAGGTCTATTCAGATCCTTTGCCCATTTTTAATTGGGTTATTATTATTATTATCATTATTATTGAGTTGTGAGAGTTCTTCACATATTCTGGATACAAACCCCCTATCAGATATACAGCTTACAATTATTTTCTCCCACCCATCCACTCTTATATAGTGCTCACCTGCCCCTTGAAAAGCTGGAAACAGGGTGTTAATAGAGTTACAATTTTTTTTTAACTCACACACTTCTGGGTATATACCCCAAAGAATTGAAAGCAGAGACTCAAGCCGGTATCTGTACACCAATACTCATAGCAGCATTATTTACAGTAGCCAAAGGTGGAAACAACTGTGTGATTTTGGGAAAGAGGTCTAGCTTTGGAGTCAGCCTGCCTGGGTTTGATTCCTGGCTCTGCCATGTAACCTTAGGCAAGTTACCTTTCTTCTCTGAGACCTGGCTTCCTTACTTGTAAAACGAGGTGGTAAAATTTCCTTCCTGTGAAGATCCCTGGCTCAATGACAGAGTGTGCCAAACGATACCTAACATCAGGGCCTTGTGGTGAAAGGAGGGAAGACCCAGAGGGATGTTTCCTCTCAGCCCCATCCT
>NW_017731379.1:1161719-1164921 GCF_001890085.2 Hipposideros armiger
CAAATCTTTTCTGTTTGGAAATTTATTTATTCAGCCTTTATACTTGATTGATAATCAGGCTGGGCATTCAGTCTTAGGCTGTAAATCAAATTAACTTTAAAGGCACTGCTATATTGCTCTTATATAAATTTTCCTACTGAAAACCGTGATTCACTCTCATTCTTATTGCTTTATGGGGACCCTGACCTTCAGTGGAAGCTTTTTGGGTGCTCCTCTTATCCTTGGTGATCTATTATTTCAGTGTTGTTCCCAGGAGTGGACCTTGCTTCATTCATTGTTCTGGTCTTGTGACCTCTACCTCCAAGAAATTTCCCTGTACTATTTATTTGATAATTTCCTCTCCTCTATTTTTTCTGTCCTCTTTTTTCCCCCCAGAAAATCCTATTGGATGGATCCTGATTTGATCTTCTCTGTCCCTTACCTATTGGCTCACTTTTTTCCCCCCATACCTTTGTCTTCATATTTTCCAGTCACACTAGTATGTTTAAACTCGAAAACAATTTGTCTTTTCAAGGTAAAGTCTTAAAATAAAAACGTATTTCTTGTTATATTATTTCCATAATAACAGAGTGACAGACATTTCAAACAAGTTTCACTTAAGAGTTTAAGGATTACCATAAACATAAATCAAAACTGCCTTCAAAGAGCGAGGCTCTGAAAGCTTAACTACAAAATGAGAGTAAGGGCTTTTAGAGGCATACAATGAAGATTGCGGTAACTGGGTGAGGCAGGAGGCAGGTGGGAAAAAGAAAAATGTGATCCTAGCAAGTGCTTCAGGGGCTCCCTCAGGTCGCCAGGCTCTTTGGGTACACCATCCCTGCTCCCCACCCCTGCCAAGAAATGGGTAGGATAAGCCAGTCAGGCAGAGGAGCTGAAAGCATCAAATCGTCAAATCCCGAGTCTGTGATGGGATCTTTCTTGAGCGAGGCAGCTGGACTGGGAATGGCATGGGGGTCTTCTTGCCAAGGACAGAAGCCAATCAAGGCTGTAGGCAGGGGGAAGTGGGAGCCAGGCAGACAAATGAGAATCGAGGTCAGGCAAGAGCCCAGGCCTGGGCTTGAGTGGATGTCAGGGTTGGCTAAGAAACCAACAGAGGCTCTGAACACTGATAGGGTACACTAGGGTCTCTGGGTCAAGAGACGCAGCACTCGCCTGGCTCATGGGGCTGAGCAGGCTCATCCCCAAACAGTATCTGTTACCTCCCTGCTGCAGAGCCTTCCTCTGATGAAGATGAGGTGACAGGATAGAAAGATACAACCAAGGGTCAAGGGCCTTCTGCTGTTCTCGGACCCTGGGTGCATGATTTACCTTCAAGCCTGTGTTCCTCCTGTGTGGGTGCTGTCATATGGCCCGAAGCTTTCTATGAAGTAATCCCTCAATCCCGCCCCATTTGCAGTCACGCTTCACTGTGAGGGGGAGTAGGAGGCAGCACACACACAAACACACACGCACCACCACCACCACCACCACCACCACCACCACCACCACCACCATACCAACGATGCTTTCGTTCATGTACAAATATGCTGGGAGTCTGCCCGATGCTGTGCCTGCGCAGAGCTGGGGCTGACACTCCAACACTGCATCAGATGCCCTTCCTGTTTCCATGTCTCCTGGGGCCGCAGACGTAATCAGAAGAGGACTGGCGATGCCTTCACCGTTCAGCTGCCTCCAAANTTTTCTTTAATTTCTTTCAACAACATTTTGCAGTTTTCAGTGCACAAATCTTGCACCTTCTTGGTTAAATTTATTCCCAATATTTTCTTCTTTTTGATACTATTGTGACTAGAATTGTTTTCTTAATTTCCTTTTTTGAAAATTTCCCTTTTGGATTGTTCACTGTTAGTATACAGAAATACAACTGATTTTTGTATTCATATATTGACTCCTGCAGCTCTTTTATTAACTTTAATACTTTTTGTTTTTCGGTGTGTGTGTGAATTCTTTAGTGTTTTCTATACATAAGATCATGTCATCTGTGAATAGAGATAGTTTTACTTATTCCTTCCCAAACTCGATGCCTCCCCATTCCCTTGCCTAATTGCCTTGGCTAGAACTTCTAGTACAATATCGAATAGAAATGACAAGAGCAGACTTCCTTGTCTACTTCCTGATCTTAGGGGGAGAGCGTTTAGTCTTTTACCATTAAATATGATGTTAACAGAGGGTTTTTCATAGATGCCCTTATAAAGGTGGAGGAAGCTTCCCTTCTACTCCTAGTACGTTGAGTGTTTTATCACGAAAGGGTGTCAGATATTTTTTTTTCAAATAATTTGTCTATATCTATTGAGATACATGTAAGTTTTTCACCCTTTTTCTAATACTATGGTACTGGGCAAGTGATAAAGAGTCAGTAAATATTTATTGACTTAATAATATAAACGACATTGCCCTAACAGCAGAATGGTGCTGCTGTGTGTTTTAGTTGTGTGTTTCTGGGTTGTTGGTTCGTCCTTATCGTCTCTATGGCATCTAAGGTGGATTGTCCCCAGTCATCACTGCTCTCTCTCCCAGCAGCCCTTTTGACCTACAAGAACCTCTTGGAAGTAGCTGTCTGAGGGTTCAGGTAGTTAAACCTCCTCCAGTCAAACCAGACCTGACAACTATACAGGGATCTTATGACCTTTTTCACATTTGGGCTAGCCAAACCGGACCTTTACCTTCTAAATAGTCAGGTCTAAAATGTTAATGTCGCATCCTCAGTGCATTGTACATTAGAAAGCTACAAAGAGTTAATTCCCAGAAGCCATTCCTATTAGTCTTGGTGACTGGATAGAAACTAAATTTGGGACCTCAATTACCTGATCAAGTCCCATGTAGACTTAGCAGGCAGTAATATTGATGAAGACAGCAATCATTTTCTTCCACTTGGAGCGCAGATTACAATCCCCTCCTAAGCAATCTGTCCTTCAAGTGCGTGTGGAAGTAGGCATTATCATTCTCTTCTGTTGTAGAAAGAGTTTTTGGTTCCTGAATCTCTAACCCTTTATGTTCCACAACACAGCCCTACTTGACTAAAGAAGGTAAATAATACCACTAACGTTTGAATTGTCTTTCACAATTTAGGAAGCACTTTAATGTTAACTTGTCTCAGCCAATCCTCAACACTGCTTGGTAAGCACGTTTGGCCATGCCCATTTGTCAGGTAGGGAAACTGAGGTTCGATGAGATTAAGTCACCTGCCTGCATCATTTAGCTGGTA
>NW_017731379.1:1165197-1167365 GCF_001890085.2 Hipposideros armiger
TAAGTATGTACCTATTGACATTTTGTTCATTATTTTTAGGTTGTTTTTATAGCTGCCTTCTGTTCTTTTCTTCCTCTCTTGATCTCTTCCCTTTTATTTGCTGTTTCTCTTTAGTGTTTGGTTTAGGTTCCTTTCTCTTTGTTCTTTGTATATCTTTTGTAGGTTTTCAGTTTGTGGTTACCATGAGGTTTATGTATATCGTTGTTTATCTATAGCCGTCTATTTTAGGCTGATAGACATTTAAGTTCAGATATATTCTATAAAGACTCCATTTTTACTCCCCCCTCCATGCTTTATGTTATTGATGTCATATTTTAGATCTTTTTTTATTGGTATCTCCTAACTACTTATTGTGGTTTGAGTTGAGTTCGATATATATATAACTTTCATAGTAGCTTTATAAGTGTCTGATTTACTGTGTTTATTGAATATTTGGCTTTTCCTGTGAGGCTTTTCCCTGATTATGGCCTTTCCTTTTCTACTTAAATAAGGCCCTCTGACATTTCTTGTAGAGCTGGTTTAATGGTGATGAACTCGTTTAGTTTTTGCTTGTCCAGGAAACTCTTTATCAATCCTTCAATTCTGAATAATAACCTTGCTGAGTAAATTATTCTAGGTGATAGGTTCCTTTCTTTTATCTTTTTAAAGATGTCCTGTCACTCCCTTCTGGCCTGTAAAGTTGTTGATGAGAAATCAACTGATAGCTTTATAGGATTTCCTTTGTATATAACTCACTTTTCTCTTGCTTCCTTCAAAATTTGTCTCTTTATCTTTAACTTTTGTCATTTTAACTACAACAAGTATGTCTTGGTGTGGGTCTCTGGATTCATCTTGATTGGAACTCTCTGTGCTTCCTGTACCTGGCTGTTTATTTCCTTTCCCAGGTTAGTTCAGTTTGCAGACATTATTCTTTTAAATAAAGTTTCTGTTGCTTTTATTCTTTGTTCTCCTTTTGAGATCCCTATAATGTGAATGTTTGAGCACTTGATGTTATTCCAGAGGTCTTTTAAACTATCTTGTTCTTTTTAAATTCTTTTTCTTTCTGCTGTTCTGACTGGTTGATTTCCGATAGTCTGTCTTCCAATCACTGATCCATTCATCTGTGTTAACTAATCTGCTGTTGATTCCTTTTAATGTTTTTTTTTTCATTTCAGTTATTACTTACAAATTACTTATTTTAATTTCCTCAGGTTTTTTTCTAGCGATTTTTCTTGTTTCTTAATTTGAGAAATATTCTTCTGTCTTTTCATTTTGTTTGACTTTCTATGTTTTTGTTTGTTTGTTTGTTTTTAATATGAATTAGAAAATATAGCTGTCTCTTCCAGTCTTGGAAAAGTNGCCACTTTTCCATCAATCCCTCCCCATCCATACAGAGGCAACCACTATTGTGATTCTAACACTATAGGTTCATTTTGTCTCTTCTTAAATGTCATATTTTGGGAATTAATTGTTTTAAATATCCAACCACGTTGTTGAAAGTAATATTAGTTTCCTTTTTGTTGCTATTGTGCACTAAATGTTTGTGTCCCTCCCTCACCCCCCTGCAAATTCCTATGTTGTAGCTTTAACCCCCAGTGTGGCTGTATTTGGAGATGGGGTGTTCAAGGAATTAATTAAGGTTAAATGAAGCCATAAGGGTGGGACCCTGATCTGATAGGATTATTGTCCTTATAAAAAGAGACACCAGAGATATCTCTCTATATCTATCTATCTATCTATATCTATCTATCTATCTATCTATCTATCTATCTATCTATCTATCTATCTCGCTAAGAAAAAGTAGTGTGAGCACACAGCAAGATGGCAATTGCCTACAAGCCACAAGAAGAGGCCTCAGAACAAAACCTGCTTTGCCAGCATCTTGATCTTGAACTTCCTGACCTCCAGAACTGTAAGAAATAAATTTCTGTTGTTTAAGTCACCCAATCTGTGGCATTTTGTTATGGCATCCTGAGCCGACTTGTTGGTTTGGAGACCACGCTTTGTTTATTCTCTATAGATCGATATTTGAGCTGTTTCAGTTTTGGGCCATTATGTATAAAGTTGTGTGACCAAAACCAGCTGCCGAGGGGCTGAGAGTTGAACAGAGATTGCAGAACACTGGAGAGAATTTGGAGTTCTGAGCCAGCCAGAGTGGAGGAACACAGGACATTCAATGGAGACCTCAG
>NW_017731379.1:1172495-1216836 GCF_001890085.2 Hipposideros armiger
TTCCAGAGGCTGCCATTTGAGGTAGCTTTGCAAGGAAGGGCTGTGAGGTGGCCCCTGTCTACTTCTCCAGAGGATTCCCTCTCCGTTTTCCAGCTACTCAGAACTTCTTCTAGCCCCTGGCACACCTTGCTCTCTCATGCTTAAAAGACTATTCACTCTTTGTTCCTTAGGAATACTGCCTTGGACTCCACCCCTACGCCTTTATTGTCCTCCTTGAATTTGTTCTTGAAAGCCTTCCTCTCTCCCTCTTCCAAGGGTGGTTGGGTGTCCCTCCCTTCTCCAAGTTTGTCTAGTGCTCTGTGTGATCCCAAGTTCACCTCCTGTCACACCGTATTGGGAATTTCCTGCCTATCTCCTCTGATAGTAAACTAGTAGAACAGGAGCCAAGTTTATTCCCCAAAGGCTACCATGTAGCCAGAAACATGGGAGGTGCCCATAGCATTTATTGAACAAAGGAATGAATGAAGGAAAGATGTGTTTCTCTCAGCCAGAAACCCAAGCTTCAGTCCTCAACTGTGTGTCCTGGATTATTTGGTACATAACTCCATGTCTCAGAAACAGAGGGCTTTAAGGCTCTAAATTAACTGTTCTAGGGGCAATTTTCCCAATGAAAAGCTAAGTAGACTGTAGACCCTTGCCCCTTCACATAACAGATCTGCCTACAGATTCCAGAAGAAGCAATAACTGTCACCCATCCAATTCTCTTGGATATTATTGAAGGGTCATTTCTTTCTTTGAGATTAAACAAGATGGGTTTCTCTCAAGCCTATGAATCTCAAAACAGCCACCCCCTCAAGTTCCAGACGTGGTGCAGCTGCTCTTTCAAAAAAAAGAAATAATAAGAAAAATACTTTTACCTCCCTGAGAAATAAATAGCTCAAATTTTCCAAAATGTCCTAAAAAAAATATTAAGATGCACTAAATGTCCAGCACATGTTCCTGGCACAGGGACACCACAGTGCTGAGAAACTAACTAACATTAAGTTAGGCCTCCAAACATCCTTCAGAATAATGTTTCACCAAAGAGGCACCACACGAAGGCAGCACTAGAAAACTGAGCTCCAATGATGCATTCATTACCCAGGGAGAGGCTGACCAAGAGAATACTCCCTCCATGTCCAGATCGGAGTATTATTATTAAACTTAAAAATTCATTGTGGGTTATTGTTATTTTTGTTTGCGTGAGTTATTATAACTATGGTTATCTTTGACTTGTGTACCTGATGGTATATGTGTTTGGGTTGTTGTTGCAGTGATGGTAGGGTTGAGTGTGTCTTCTACTTGCTATTTTTTAATTCTTCTCATGGGATTTATGGAATTCTGGTAATATTGATAATATACAATGGCTCTTGTTAGTGTGTGTGAATAGATAATAATTATATATGCAGAGATGATTAGGACATAGTAGAGCCTCCTGTAGGTGAGGGGCCAATCATAGCCAACCTGGGAGAGATGCTCAACTTAGTCTGTCCCACAGGGTCCAGTAAGGCCACTCACCCCTCGAACTCAGCTGCCCTGGGGCTCACAAGAGATGAGCAGAACCTCTTGCTGAGCCACCTGTGCATCTTCTGAGCATGCTTGTCACCTAACAGATTTCCAGATGGCTGGCATTGTTGCCTGGTATCCCATGATGCCCCAGCTCTCAGCTGAGGTTGAACCTGATCTCTCTTGAGATTTCTGGAGCAGAGGGATGGAGATAGCTATAGTCTGAGTTACATTTCTGCTTCTTAATATCCAAGATGGACCTGAGACTCTCACAGTGCCTATAATATTAATATTAATCACCACCACCATCATCATAGCTAACATTTGAGTGTTCACTATGTGCCAGGCACTCTGCAAAGCACATGAGAAGGAATATTTTATTTGATCTTCCCAAGGATCCTGTGGGGTTTATTTTTACAAATAAGGAAACTTATTTGTAACTAAGGCTGAGCAACTTGTTCAAAGTTACCTAACTCATAAGTGGAGGAGGTAAGATTCAAACCCAGATGGCCGTTTGCAGGTCATGGTGGACAAACCCTAAGGTGACCTCCAATGGGTCATGTCCTTGCATAAGCCTATCCCCTTGAGTGCAAGTAAAACCTGAGACTTGCTTCTAATCCACAGAAAATGCAAAGGTAATGGATGTCACTCCTATGCTACCTTGTCTAAGACTGTTTCAGCCAACGGGAGCAAGAGGGTCTCCTGATGGCCTTGCAGAAGCAAGCACCCTGTTATGTGCTGCCTAGGAGAGGGCCACAGGGCAGGAGACTGTGAGTGGCCTCTAGGATCGGAGGGCCACCTCCAGCCAACAGCCAGTAAGAAACTAGGGTCCTCACTCATACAGCCACAGGGGCATGAATTCTGCCAATAATCTGCATGAGCTGGGAAGCCAGGTATTTCCTAATTGAGCCTTCAGGTGAGAACACGGCTTGATGGCAACACCTTGATTGTAGCCTTGTGAGACCCTGAACACAGGCCCCAGCTAAGCCATCCAGGCCTGGACTCCTGACTTGTGGACCCCGATGAGATAATAGTGTCTTGCTTTAAGCCAGTAAGTTTGTGGTTCTTTGTTATACAGCATAGCAAGGCTATTTGCAGCCCATGCACTTCACCTCTGCCTCATCCACCTTTGCAGCAGGTCTCTGTGCTCTGGTGCATGGATCCTCCTACAGAGTTCCCCTTTCCCTTTCCAGGGAGTTTCTCATTTCTGGAAACGGGCCACAGCCAGGGAATCCTGGCTTCCTTTTTGACAGGAGGCAGGGAAGTGGGGGACCCAGGAACAACGATCTCTTTTTCTGAAAAAGGGTCAGCAAGAAGCATGTGGAGCCCTCCTACCTTGTGACATTTCTAGACAAGAGGAGACTTTGGGTTAGGGGCAAGGCATGACTTCCGAGGACTGGTCCTAGTAGAAATGTGTGCTAATGATGTTTTGTCGGGGGTGAGGGGGGCATTCTGGGAGTTGAACCTCTGGTTACATAATGATGTTGAACTGAGTGCTGGCCTTCTAGGGTACATGGCACCTTCATATTCAGTGCTGAAATTTAAAGTAAGACCCACAGGCCACACATAGTTGGAGTGGCGCTGCGTCTGTTAGATATTTTCAGTTTCTCTACTTCATTGAACATGGCTCTAAAAAGTCAATACTGCAGGATAGGACTGCCTGCAAAATTCTTCCAAAAATAAAACGTCACCCTCTGTGCAGGGACTAATACAGCTGGAAGTTTCTTCTTCTTCGTTGACAATGTCAGGCCTGGGCAGAGCTCTGTGAACAAGGGTTGCTATGTGAAGCCCTTTAAAAAGGCATTTCAGTCTCTGCCCTGACCACTCAGGACACTGGATCCTTCATTAGCTGCCCCAGGAGGCTGAGGGCTCTATAAGGGTCCACCCAGAGCAGGCCTGCCCTTCAGGCTGAGCTGGCACCACCGTCCTGTTGGGTCACAGAGTCACCTTGACTGATCATACTTTCCAAGTAAGGGGAAGGAGCCGCCGCGGCCTGAACGCTGAGGTGCAGGCTGGTGGCTGGTAGGTAGGAGTGGGCCTGCCCAGCCTTGGGGTGGTCATCAGATTTCTCAGTAAGTTGTTTCAAGAAGTGAGAACAGTTACTGATTCGTCTCCTTGTAGGAGACCTATGACATTCAGGCTCCGCCTCTACATGCAACTTGAAGGGACATACACTTGCCTGTTAAACAATGTCTCTTGCAGAGATGACAACTGAACAAGGCTGTCACCCTGCCATGCCCAGCTCTGGTCTATTTGCATTCCTGAGGCAGGGTTTCCTGGGGAGGTGGAGAATCAGCTGTAGGGGTGGCTCTGGGCTTTGGGGAAAATGGAAGAAGGCATTCTCCAGGGCTGGGGAGAGGTGGGAGATCAGTATCAGATAGCCTAGGGCGAGGAGCAGCCTGCCTGGTGTTCGCAGAGAGCCTGGCCCTCAGAGATCAGCGGATTCCTGGGCTGCTGTCTACACATGAGGGCCCAGAGGCCAGGTGGGTGGGCTGGGTCCTTGGGTCTCCCTGGGAAGATCAGTCAGAACCAACATAATTTGTGCCAAGTGAAATGGAGACAGGCATCAATTTCAGCCAAAATTTAATAAGCACACTTAAGAAGACACAGGAGAAGCACGAAAGATAAGTGCAGATGTGCACAAACCCAGAGCATATCACTCACAGCCCCATCTGTGAAAAATACTTGAGAAAGACTGGAAAAACAACAAATGAATCCACTGGGGACCTCGGGAAGTAAGAAGATGAAGTGACTTTCAAATCTTGCTGCTTTCCCAACAAAGGTGCCATCTCGCTCGTGTTCCAGGACTGTCTCTTCTGAGCGTGGCGGCTCTGTTCCACATTCTTTTCACAGCGGGACCCGTTTAGTGTCAAAGTCCACATGTGTGCTTTCATTGCTTCCGTTTCATGTGGATTATTGTTTTATGTTGTTGTTTCCTCTTTTTCTGTTCCCTGGCTTTGGTTGGATCAAGTCCTTATTCAGCCTGTTTCTCACCTGCTCAGCTAGGGAGTTCTATTGCACTTTTTTATTTAAGAAATGCAATTAAATATGGGGATCCTCCCATTCCTCCCATTCCTAAAAGAACACACATTTCTCTACTATTATTTGAAAATAACGTGCCACCTGAGGATGTTGGAACAAAAATATAGAAAGAGTGGGTCCCCAATGACAGGGGAGCTTCCCAATTAACCCAAGACTGCCTGTTTTAGAGCTTATTTTATAGGAGAAAGAAACAGCTTCCATATCTGCCTCTGGTATTTAGGATTTTCTGTTACAGGCAGCATGATCGATTCTATTGTTCAAACACTTCCTGTCTTTCCCAGTGGGAAGATCACACATTCCCAGTTTATTGAGGCCGGGCTTGGCCCTCTGACTGGCTTTGGCCAATGAAAACATCGTGGAAGTTGGGGTGGCTGGTTAGCTCAGTTGGTTAGAGCATGGTGCTCATAACACCAAGGTTACCAGTTCGATCCTCGCATGAGCCTCTGTGAGATGCGCCCTCCTTAAAAAAAAAAAAAAAAGAAAGAAAAAAGGAAACATGGCAGAAGTGACCTGTGCCAGCCCTGAGTAGGAGCTTTGAGAGCCAGCGTGCCATTCCACTGTGTTCTCTTTTCCTCTGCTGTGAGCCCAGCAATGCCTCAGGTAGGAGACTCTCCAACAGCCCAGGTCCCAAAGCGAAGGGCAAGTGATGCAGAGCCGTAGCCACCTCACAATGGACCAGTCACGTGAGCAAAGAGTAAATCTTGCAAGCTCCTGAGATTTTGGAGTCTTTGTCAACACACGTTACCCTGTCTGCTCAGGCTGATACAAAGCTGGTGTTTGTGCCTAAAATCAATTTTACTGAATGCGTCAAGCCATCTAATATTTAATCGTCACACTGGACTCATAATTGACCCTGTTTTCCGAGAAAGTGATGGGGACACAGAGAGATTAGGTAACCTTCCCAGAACCACACAGGCGGGAAAGGGAGCAGAGCCGGATTTCAAACTCATGACTAAATCCCCTGTTCATGTTACTGCCAGAAGCTGCCTCACGAGACCTTAGCAGCCGCCCTGGCGTCACAAGTGAAGTGCGTGAGGCACTGTGGCATTACGTGGGGTTTTCTCATTCAGTTCCATTTTTAGCTGGAGTAGCACATGGTACTAGGTTTCTGACTGTTACCCTTGGAGTTTGACAGCTTTATCACAAAATAAGGATCTGCCAGCCCCCAAACTTCCCACGCTTTAAAAAAAAAAAAAGAAGAAAAACTTAACTGTTAATGTCCAGCTCCCACCCGCCAGACTGGACATAAAAATTAATGTTCAGTTGAAGTGCTCCATATTCTCTGAATTAAAGGCCTGAGTAATCTATTTCCTGAACTTAGGGGGAGGTGATCCTCCGCCTTACCTTTGCAGGGTAATTCTAGACTTGTTGCTCAATTCAGATCTCAGGGGTGTGGTGTGAGCAGAACAGGGTCCCCATTATCTGAGAGCCTGGGACTCGCTGACTGTCTCTGCTTCACATTACTGCGTTTGGCAGAATGGCCACCCCCTCCAGGAAACCCTGCCAGTCCCCAGCCATTTCCCTGGGAGAGAGAAAACTTTTTCAAGGGCCCCTTTCACAAGAGGAAAAAAAAATCATCCAAAAACCTCATAGATTTTTATACAGGACTTCAGGGAGGGGGAAAAGAAAGGAGGTGGGAAACACATGCAGACGAGAGAAGAAAGGAACTCCTTGAACTTGATTCTGGACATGATCAAGAAAATTGTGCAGGTACCAGTTGATGGTGGGAGGTGAGGGAAGCAGAGAAAATCATCGAAAGTTCCATAGACTAGACCATTCGTTTTTCTCTTGACATTTTCCCTACCTGAGCTTTTACGTAAGTGGATTTCTGGATCACCAGGCTATAATTTGGGAAATAGTAAATGATGAAAAAAAGGTGGTTTGGACCAAATCACACTCAAAACCTCTGCTTCTAAAAAGCTGATGTATTGCCTCCTGCTCCTCTCGGCAGTTCTCTTTAAAAGAGGGATTAGGTTATTTTCTGATCAAGGCTCTTCTCAATGTTCATGCCTGTTCTGAACTGTACAAGTTAGGGACCTCCATACTCCAGCCTGGGCAAAAGTCCAGATTAGGGAATAGGGAGAAAAACTTGGTGGGCTGGGAAGGGTGAAATAAGAGTGCCAAGAATGGCTGCTACAGCCCCAGAGGTGATGAATCTATTGGAGTGATTGGGTTGTTTATCTCCATGGTGGAGGAGAGAGTGTTGCCAGCTCGCCCATGGGAGAGGCAGATGCCATAGATTGCCTGGAGTATCCTATCTTGGTTTGGGCTTAGATACAGATTTTGGAGATGGCTTGAGAAGTCAGATGCTAAGAGGTGTCTAGGGTCTTGACACCAAGATGGATCACAGAGCCCTAGAAAAGTGAGACTGTTTTCCCTAATAGCATCTTACCATCAACTCAAGCATTAATCTCGTCACATTCAGCCTTTGATCCTAATCAGGTAGCCATAAATTTAACAGAATAGTGTTCCCTAAGAAGTTAATCCAGATGGGAGGCTTGAATTTCTTTAGAGCTTGTGGGCTTCATAAAAGCCTAAGAAACTCTACTGTCACTTGCAAGACTTTTGGCAAGACTCATCACCACATGCTGTTCTGAAACAGAGGGGACGAAATACCCAGCTTCCTAGAATCTAAGGCACTTTCTCTCAAAGTGAGGGCGGGTTGGGAGGGGGCTCAAGTCACCTCTGTAACTGATGGGATTTCAGTTAGCTATTGTGTAACAAACCACCCCAAACTTCATGACTTATGACAACCACTAGTTATTTCTCATAAGTCTGGAAAAAAAACTGTGGTTCTTCAGGTCTGGTCTAGACAAGGCTGATCATAGCTTGGTTTGCTCATGCCTCTCTTGTCAGCTGATAGGCTAGCTAGAAACTGGCTGATCTAGGATGGCTTCACTCATTTGTTAGGTGATTGACTGGCTTTTGGCTGCAGCAGTGGGGGCGACAGAGTCATGAATCGCTCCCCATCCAGCAGGCTAGCCCAGGTATGTTCTCTTGATGGTGGCAGGATTCCCACAGAACAAGAAGTGTCAAAAGCCTTAAAACCTAGGCTCAGCACTGACTTGGTGTCACTTATTACTATGTTCTATCTATCAGCCAAAGCAAGTCATGAGGACAGCCTAGATTCAAGGACTGGGAAAATGGACTCCATCTCTTGGTGGGAAGCGTTACAAAGTTACATTCTCAACAGTGTATGGCAGATATGGAGAATTAGGTCCATATTTGTAATCAGTCTACACAAAGGGATTGGCTCTATTTGTGAGATGGCTGACCCAGGCTATGAGGGTGATATGTCACCTGGAACCCAAGCCATCTCTGTGTGAAGTGAGTAGACCCATGGAGGAAGCAGACCACAGCCCTGTCCTCACTGTGTCTCTAAGTATGCAGTTGTAGGGCCAACCCTTTGGGTTGCCCATGTTCACAATATTGCCTAGGATTTCTGCTCTCAGTACCTTTGTGAATGCTTCCTGTATTTTACAGAGAGACCAGAAAATCAGGCCTTTCCCCACCCTCCCTACAGAGGTTTCTTTTTGAAACTAGGTTTGAACTCACTAAGCCTTCTTTTTTGGAAACACCTGGTCACAGTGTGTCTGCTCTATAGTTTCATGGGCTCCTGCTGACTTCCTAAAACACCGCAAGCATGGAAGAGCTGTGAAGAGTAACCTAAGCTTTGTGGCTTAAGGGCTATAAATCAAGCTTCAGAAATCTAGGACACAAACATGACCTACTAAGGGTGACAGTGAACCGTGGTGCCCCTTCCACAGTTATTGAGATCAGGGCTCTCAAGCACTCAACTTGGATGTGTAAGTTGGTCTTGAATCATGACATTGAAGATCTCTGAGGCCACCTGCAGAGGCTGATGATGGCTCCATCTCTGAGAGAAAAGAAGCAACATTGGTGGGGTGGCCAGATTCCTTGATCACCCCACCCCGACCCCATGGCAATCCTATTGGAAAAATGAAAAGTTGCTTCTCACAAAAATGTCAATGTGGCATACGTTGCTGGTTGCCTGTTCAAAAGCTGTTCCTCACTGTCCCCATACGCTGCTTTCTTCCATGCCTGTGGAATCCTAATTTGGTTTCAGTATAGGTAGTGACGTGGTTTGGCAAGATGGGACCCACCCCAGCCCCAGACAACGAACAATGATTGGTCCAAACTAACCATTCTATGTCCATTGTCCTGTGCTAATGATTGGCTTAAGGGTGGACATGTGACCTGGTTTCTGGCTAATGATACTTAGAAGAAAGTGTGATAAGGGCTTCTGGGAGAGAGTTCCCTCCTGATAAAAAAAGAGATGCACTAAGAGAAACTCCATTCCTTCCTTCCTGCTATCAGGCTTCATTGTTTGATGAGGAAGTGTTATTTGGAGGCATGGCAATCAACATCTTACCACAAAGGGAAGGCCAAGAGAACCTCCTGAAGCTGTCGCAAGCTCTGATATCGCTGAGCTGTGGCGCCAACCTGGAACCTGGGATAGAAAGCAGCCAGATATACTGATGTAGTGGCAGCAGTTGTTTCCAGCTGGGGTTTGTTCCGATTGGTCGGCGTTGCTTCTGATTTGTCAGGGCTTGTGCCACATGTATTGTTAAGGAATTTGAATACCACCCTTGCCACTTGCTTGGAAACAATGCCTCTGGATTTATTGTTAAGGTAATGAAAATAAACCCCTATTGTGTAAGCCACACCAATTGGATAAGTCAGTTACTTGTAGCCCAAAGCGTCCTAAATGATGCAGTTAGGGGTAATGGAAATGGTCATTCTAAACTATGCATGGGGATATTTCACTTGCAGGGTTTTGGAGACTGGCAGCCCTGTCAGCATCTGTCCTATTCCTTATCCCCACCTCTCCTCCAATTGTTGGGTAGCAATAATGTCTTTCTCTGTTTATTAGCTCCCTGAGATATTAAAAAATATATAGTGGTGGTGGTAAAGGCAAACTATCTAACATCTGTACCTGGAAAAGGAAGCTATTGCAACTCTATCAGTGTGTTGTATCTGCGTTTCATGGAAGGATTGAGATAGAAATTTATCCTCCTTGGCAGAAACAGGAGATTTAGCTAACTTCTACCTAATCTGTCTATTTGCTCTTTTGCTATACCATTTGATTAGCCATATTGATAATGTCCCTTTTAGGGATGAGTCTTGGGTATCTATCAGTCAAGCAGACAACCAATCGATCTCATTGATGTATGCCTTCAATCACAAGAGCTAACTTCAGGGAGAGGATCTGTGGACACACTTGCTGTATTGTATTGTAATTATTATTTTTTTTCTGTGTCCATTGTCAACATAAGAACATCTAAACCTGTAGAGAATTTTATAAAAATTTATTTGAGGCCAATGGAGGATACACCCGGAAGCAAGATCTCAAAAGACAGAAAAGTGCTTCTGAGTTAGCAGCTTCCTTTATGTAGTTAGAATTAACCTCCCTGGCAGTCTGATTATGTCAGTAATTTTGTACCCAAAGCGGTACATTGTTTTGCATGGAAATTTGTTGTTTTGTATTGTAGGCCTGTAATTCTTAGGAATTACTCACTTAAATCTGTCCAAACAAGAGTCTAGTAGGCATCCCAGGTATGATAAAGTTTGAAACACAAAATCATAAATTATAATATAATAAATAATTATAAAAAATAGGGGTTACCGCTTCTGGCAGTGAAAATTAACCCCGAGCCACACTCGGGGTTGCCACCAGGGTAGTTAAGGAGGAAACGTAAGATTAAATGAAGGTGGGAAAAAGCAAGGTAGGGACTGGATTATAGGATAGCTAACAAGATTATGTGCTCTGTTGAGGATGGTTACTTTGAAAAAGAGGCATTTCTAAGGTGTCTTAACCTAGATGCATAGAAATGATAAACAAGGCTTGCCTAAGACAAAGATAAACCTTTTACTAAAGAAATGATAGGGCCTGCCAAGTGGCGCATGGGTTAAGAGTTGGCTTGGGACACCTGCTCTGAGCAGCAGGGCCGCGGTTCAGATCCCACATGAGGGCCAGTGATGCTGCACCCTCTACAGCTTAGATGGTGAACAACAGATAGACCTGGAGCTGGGCTGCCGTGAGCTACTGTGTGTGGCCGGCAGCCAGCATGAGCTGCCAAGAGTCTCACCTGGGGAGAGAGCAATGGTAATACCAACATGGGCCAGTGAAGCGAAGTCCTCCACAACTAGACTGAAGAGCAAAAGGACAGCAACTTGCCTGTTTCTCTTCCCCAATCCCCAATAAAATCTTAAAAAACAAAAAAATAAATGATAGGCCTGGGGTGTGACCACCCACCATGACCCGCCAGGTGGGAATTTATGATCAGATCACTCTGCGAGGTAACTTTCCATCATAGATCCCCTTTTTCATCCACACCATCGTCCTTCCTGGACTGTGCGTAACTTAATGGCAAGAACTCTGTCTTTAATCTCTGTATCCCTAAACTTGGCACAGGATCTGGCCCGTACAGGTGATTTGTTGAAAGAAAGAATGAATTATATACAAAATTATTTTTAAATGCATGTCCTACAAAGAGAAGATGATTTTTGTGGTCACAGAATAATTTACTTTCTATCTGACTGCCTGAAAAAATTCTAATTAGGGATATCAGAATATCTCATCCCATATTAAAAACCAACATATTCCAAAATACATTTTAAGAGGAATCAACCCATCTTTCCACAGACTTTTTGTGTGACATAGTTTGTACCTAGAAAGTCTTTTTTTTTTATTTTTTTATGAGAAAGATGGTGCTTCATCTTAAAGCAACTCTTCTGCTCAGTGTGAAGATGAGAAGTGGAAATCTCATTCTTAGGGTTAAAAAAAAGATTTTTCATCAATTCACTAAGTAGCGTGTTTGAACTAACTCTGAAAGCTGACTTATAGAAACCAGATAAAATATATTTATATCTCTGCTAACCATCTCTCAAGGTGTCAGCTCATCTAAAGCGTCCCTGAGATCCAGGACAGACAGCATGTAAGCTGTTCTTTAGATGGCCATCTGAAAGCTCATCAAATAGCAAGGGAGAGAAAACACAATCACCTCCAAAACTTTCGAATTGCATTGATCTGTGGCATAAAGCCTCGCCACAGGAAGAGAAATGATGGATTGGAGACTCACAGGAGGATTCATTGAAAGTGCTTTGTGTTTTTGTTTTTTTAATTTATGTATGGAATTGCCCAGGAGTAGTAAACAGACCTTATTTGCTATATTTCGAAGAAGATGAAATTATCAGCACTGCCTACGTATTTCAAAGCCAGGGAAAACAAAAACAGCTTTGAAGCCTCTCCACCCAGATTTTTTTGTCCTAATCTTCTAAGAGATGGTCTTGATAATGTTTATTCTTTTCTTCTTTCTAAAATAGTTGAAAGTACTACTTTTCTCAGTTAAAATAGCAATCTGATTTTTAATTAGGTAGGGTAAAGTGCCCACTGAGCTCCACAGATTATTTAAATGACTGCAAAAGGGCAAGCAGAAATTTTTGAATAGCATCGCCACCCTTCTTTCCAAATCTCTCTCCTTCTCCCTAACCCTGGGTGGCTCTGGTCTTTGTGGGGTATAAACCATTTGGATTTATACACACCATCTGGACAAGTTTTTCTGCTACATTTCCCCAATAACCAAAAAGATAAGCCCTTTCCATCTGCTTGTAGAAATGTGTGGAGTTTTTGTTTTGATTGGTAAGCATGGGGAGGGGGCATACAACCCACATTAAATGCAGCCAGCAAAGACTGAGGGGTGGGTTTTAAGTTTTCATATACCCTCAAAACATCCATTTCTCATAAAAACTCATCCTGTGAATCTCCCCCATAGCCTGGAGCAGAGGTTGGGGAACTTTTTCTGTCAAGGGCCAGATAGTAAATATTTTGGCTTTGTGGGACATTTGGTCTCTATTGCAACTGCTGAACTTTGCACAAAATTAGCCATAAATGACATGGAACCAAATAGGCATGAGTGTGTTCAATAACACTTTATTTATAAAAACAGGCAGTGAGCCTTAGACCTTTGGTTTCACCTGATGAGCACCCGGGTCACAAACAGGTCTTTGAGTCTGTGGAGCCCTGCCTGCTGTCGTGAGGAGAGGAGCCCAGCAGTGGCTCTGACCCCTACAGGTAAGTCTGTTGTACTTACTACCTGATCTGTGCTCAGGCCACACTTTTGTGTAATGGAGAGCTGGTGAGCATTATGTTGGGTTGTCAAAAAAGTCATGACGCATGTTTGCAACAGATGGCACTAGTTCATTTTTGGAAGTACTAGAGTCATTCACATCTATGTTATTGCTACTATGTCACTTGACAGCTGACAGTTCTAGCTTCATTCCAAAAAAAAAAAATGGAGCGGTTTGGTTGAGTTTTGGGGATTTTACAACAAGTTGAAAATGGAAGACCAAACTGTGCATTTTCACCATATTTTACTGTTTTACTTCCATAAAGGGAAGAACGTGCGTCAAGCTTGTGAAAAGTTGCGTAAAGTTTACGGTGACAATGCTCTACAAGAACGTCAGTGCCAACGATGGTTCACGAAATTCCATGCTGGTGATTTTGATCTCAACGATGCTCCTCCGTCAGGGAGGCCCACTGAGGTTGATGATGACAAAATAAAGACACTGATGGAGTCAAACCCAAGTTACACGACACAAGAGATTGCAGAAACATTGAGCATCCATCATTCAAGCATTCACGACCACCTGAAGAAGCTGGGACATGTAAGCTTGCTCAATATTTGGGTTCCACATGAACGCAAAGAAGTTCATTTGACAGCGTGTATAAACATCTGCAATGTGCTCATTAAATAAACCTGAGGAAAATGATCCTTTTTTGAAGCGACTGATAACTGGTGATGAGAAGTGGATTGTTTACAACAATATTGTGTGCAAACGGTCTTGGTCCCGACACGATGATTCGCCTCAAATGACATCGAAAGCAGACATTCATTAGAAGAAGGTTATGCTCTCTGTGTGGTGGGATTTTAAAGGTGTCGTGTTTTTCAAGCTCCTACCAAGGAACCAAACAATCAATTCGAATGTGTACTGTCGGCAACTGGACAGTTTGAACAAATCCATCATCCAGAAACATCCAGAGCTTGTTAATTGTAAAGGAGTTGTGTTCCATCGCAACAACGTGAGACCACATGCAAGTGTGATCACCTGTCAAAATTATTGGAGCTTGGATGGGATGTGTTGCCACACCCACCATACTCGCCAGACCTTGCGCCATCAGACTTCCACTTGTTTAGTTCTCTTCAAAACTCCTTACGTGGTATAACGTTCAATTCAGATGAGGCCGTAAATCAGCACCTTGTTCAGTTCTTCGCAAATAAAGACAGGTCCTTCTCTGAACGAGGAATTATGACGCTCACTGAAAGATGGCAAAAGGTTATCGAACAAAACAGGAAATACCTCATTGATTGATCTTTGTTCTTTATATGAATAAATGACTTTTGAAAAACATAGAGAAAATACGTCATAATTTTCCCAACAACCCAATAGCAGGTAACCCCTCAAATTAATGAACTTGCCAGCTGCCCTTGTTGTGGCCCCACTAATGTCCCACCTCAATCATGGTGATCATCTCCCTGGTCCCGAACTTCCATTCTTTAGCCTATTCTCCACACTCAGCTAGGGTTAGCTTTCTGAAACAATCTAATCACAGAGCGCTTGTTGAACCATGGTTGATAAAGGAAGTCTAATCATGTCTAATCATGGTATTCGAGGCTCTTCCTAAACTGGTAGCATGTTGACTTATCCATTAGGCATAGAAGATATGGTGTCTGGGGCCCATGGCACTTTTAGGAGACCAAGAATATGTTTTAATTTTAATTTTTTTTAATGTAAAAGAAAAATGAGTATAATAATAATAAAAATAATAACAATAAAAAATATGTGATAATGAAGCCAGTTTGAATTTTATTCATCGTTATCTACATCCAGTCATAAATATAATTAAAATATTTTTTTCTTAAATGAAGGGGCCCATAAAGATAAAAGAATCTAGGGTTCTTTCTAAGGGATGCCATATAAAATGCAAAATGCCCAGTTAAATTTGAATTTCAGATACATAATGAATAATTTTTTAGTATAAATATACTCCCAAATATTTCATGGGGCATACTTACTCTTAATTGTTGTTTATCTGAAATTCAAATTAACTGGGCATCCTGTTTATCTGAAATTCAATTTTTTTTTTAATCTAAATCTGGCAACACTACAGGAAAGTCATAATGTGGCCCTTGCTGGCACCAACTACAGTTGCAGCCTTCTCTCCCATGCTCCTTCAACTAAATGTCTTAGGTCAGGTTCCCAGGAAGCAGATCTTAAGATGAGGATTCATGTGCAAGTAATTTATTTAAAGAAGTGCTCCCAGGGGAAACTAGAAGAGGAGGGAGAGAACAAGGCAGGGCAGGACAGGAGAGGGGCCAAGCAAGACTCAAGTGCAGACCTCTCCAAGGCCCCGCCAAGGGTGCGTCAGTGCGACCCCACAGGGGAGTGGAAGGTTCACCTCAGAAATGTCCCAAAGGGTATCTGGTCAGAGCACTGATGTTGTCATCTACGCTAGGCCAGAAACCGAGGTTAGCCCAAGTGCAAGGCTTGGGAATAAAAATCGCCCTGATCCTGTTAGCTTACTTGCATTTGGTTTTAGTCTTTAACCGCTACATGAGCAGTGCAGAGAAGAATGAGGAAATCATGCACACATGATGGCATGAGTGGGTGCTGCTCCCTCGTGCCCACCTGCACCTCACAGAGGTGGCCCTGTTCTCACAGAGGTGTCATGTCAGAACTCAAGGGTCTACCTTATTACCATAAACGTATTTTCTTTTTTTTTCTTTTTTTGCTGTTCTTAGCTCTACCTTTTTTTTTTTTAATAAGATTTTATTGGGGAATTAGGAAAGGGGAACAGCCAAGTTGTTCTCCTTCAGTCTTAGTTGTGGAGGGCGCAGTTAGCTCAGCTCCAACTCCAGTTGCCATCTGGCTGCCCGTCGGCAGCTCAGCTCAAGATACCTCGTTCAATCTTAGCTGTGGGTAGGCATAGCCTACCATCCCATGCGTGAGTTGAACCAGAAACCTTGTTGCTAAGAGTGCACACTCTAACCACTGAGCCATCCAGCCACTCATGGGTAGCTCAGGACAGCTCAGCTCAAGGTGCTGTGTTCAATCTTAGTTGCAGGTGGGTGTAGGCCACCATCCCATGTTGGAGTGAACCAGCAACCTTGTTAGGAGCACGTGCTCTCACCAGCTGAGCCATCCTGCCACCTGTTGGCAGCTCAGCGGCAGCTCAGCTCGGGCGCAGCTCACTGGCCCATGTGGGAATCGAACCAGCAACCCCATTGCTCAGGGCTCACACTCTTAACCAACTGAGCCACTCAGCTGGCCCAGCTCTACCTTTCTTTATCTTAACCTTTGCTGCACCATTAAGTGTGTTCAACATTGAGTTCTCTGGCCTCACCAAGGCCTAGTGTTGTCACCAGCACACCCCACGTCTCATTCACCAAGCTTCTCGTTGCTCTCAGAACATGTGGCTGACTTTCTCACCTCTGTTATTTTCCTTCTGCTGTTTGCTCTGCCTTCAAACCCCTTCCCATCTTTTCCCATCTGGCAAATTCCTATCATCCCTCGTGGCCCAGGAAAGCACCCTCTCCTTTGTGACGCCATCAGCTACCTTCATCCCTAAGAAACGCATTCCACCCACGGAACCTCAGACACACCTCCGCATGTCACTTGTCACTTGTGCTATGATGATTCACATACACATCTGCTCCCTGGCTACCTGTGGCTTCCCCTGAGGCAGAGATTTGGTTTTATTTTTCTGGTTATTCCCAGCACCTAGTCCATAGTGACCCCTCAAATGTTTGTTGTATGAATGAATGAATGAATGAATAAGGGAATTCAGTTGGTGGCTCTGCACAAACAAGCACTATACTGCAATTAGTCAGTTCTGCATTCCTGTAGGGAAAGTGTGCGTGTGTTTATAGTACCAGCAATCAGAGGCACCAAAACATAAAAACAGAGTCCTGCATCCGATGCGATTGTGCTTCCTCCTGGTGAAGCTAGATGGATGGGTATTAGGTGCTCCTTGCCCTGGAGATGTTGTCTCCAGCCTCCATTCCATGTATCCAGGCCACCAGACTAAGGCCTCTCCAAACCCCCACTAGATTGTCCCATCTGATTTTATTTATTTTTTCCAGTTTTGTTTGTGCATGTGGAGATTTATTATACCTACAGGACAGCTTCTCCTACCTCATGGTTTGATTTTCTGACACCATGAATATATGGTGCACACGGAAAAGCTTAATCAAATCTGATGATTTGATCACTACCTCCATTTCCAGGGGTGGGAGCCTGACCCTGGTGCACCTCCATCTACTGGACGGGGTGTAGACTTTGCCAACTCCTCACCAGTCCCCCTCTTCTGGGGGCTTCCTGTAGAGCCCTGTATTCCTAGCTCTACAACACCCAGTAAAATAACTTTATGATAAATGGTGCTGAAATTATTAGATATCTATATGCAAAAGTGAACCCTTATCTATACGTTGCACCATATATAAAAATTAACCCCAAATTGGTAATAGGCTTACATGTAAAGCCCAACACTGTAAAACTTCTAGAGGAAAATTTAGGAGAAAATCATTATGATCTTGGGGTAGGCAAAGATTCTGTAGTTACAAAATTGAAAGCATGACCCATAAAAGAAAAACTTGATGTAGTAGACGCCATCAAAATTGAAAACTTATGCTCTTTGAAAGACACAAGAATGAAGTACTATGGACGTAATGTATAGCATGATGACTACAGTTAACACTGTTCTGTTATAGATATGAAAATTGATAAGAGAGTAAATCCTAAGAGTTCTCATCACAAGGAAATTAAAAAAAAATTTTTTTTTGCTTTTTTAGTGCATAGTATGAGGTGAGAAATCTACAAACAGGTAGGGCCCCCACACAGAAGGAAAAGGAATTGAAATTGTCCTGCACATTTGTCAAATGATATCACTTAGTTCCGTTGTTCCCATGAGGTGGTATTATTCCTGTTGATGGGTGAGGAAACTGAGATGAAGCAACTTCCCCAAGATTACTCTCCTGGCTGTGGGAGTGGCCTGCCTAGTGGGCTGAGGGGAAGGGGAGGCAGCACTTTGGGTGTCCGAAGGGGCAGGTGAATGTAGATCTGAGTAAGGCTCACGTCCAAGTCCAAGGGTCCAGTCTGGCAGTGGGATTTCACGCTGCTCTTTCCATCAGGCTATATGAGATGATGGATGCTAACTAAACTTATAGCGGTAATCATTTCATAATATATGTAAGTCAAACCATTATGCTGTACACCTTAAACTTATATAGTGATGATGTCAATTATATCTCAATAAATCTGGAAAAAATTAATATCAAAACACACACAAAAATAAAAAACACCAAATTGTTACTGATTTTCAAATTCTTAACTGATGTACAGATTGGAAGATTTAAGTGGTCTTCTCATAGTATCTAAAAGAAGGAGCTGGTGAGGGAAAATATTTTCCAGGTTTGTTTCTTACTCTTTACTAGATGATATTTAAATCTTACTAAAAATAAATCATTTACAACATCTTCAAAAAGAGAGATAAAATAAAAAAGACAAGCCACAGACTTGGAGAAGATAGTTGCAAAATACATCTCTGATCCAGAATATATAAAGAACTCTTGAAACTTCACAATAAGAAAACAAACAAACCAATTAAAACGTAGGCAAAGATTTGATTTGACGCTTCATCAAAGATGATTTGTGGATGGCAAATAAGCACATGAAAGATGTTCAACATCTCTAGTTATTGAGAAAATGCAAATTAAAGCTACACGCCTATTTTGGGTTGTCAGAGAAGTCATGATGCATTTTTGCAATGAAAAACATAGAAAAATACATCATGACTTTTCCAACAACCCAACAGAATGGCTAAAATATTTAATTGACAACACCAAGTGCTGACAAAGATCTGGGACAGCAGGGACTTTCATATAGTGCCAGCAGAAATGCAAAATGGCGGGCAGCTGGTTAGCTCAGTTGGTTGGAGCGCAGTGCTCATAACACCAAGGTTGCCGGTTCGATCCACTGAGCTGTGTCCTCCACAATTAGATTGAAACAACTGCTTGACTTGGAACTGATGGGTCCTGGAAAAACACATTGTTCCCCAATTTAAAAAAAAGAAAAAGAAAAAAAAGAAATGCAAAAAGGTGAAGTTTGACAGTTTCTTATAATACAAGACAGCAATCCCACTCCTAGATATTTACCCAAGTGCAATGAAAATTTATATTCACACAAACACCTTTACATGAATGTTATGGCGGCTTTGTTTATAATTGCCAAAACCTGGAAACAACCCCAAAGCCCTTCAGTTAGTGAACAGATAAAGAAACTGTCATACATCCATACAGAATCTTCTTCAGCAATAAAAGGGAACAAATTACTAATTCTCAGATTAATGTGGACGAATCTCAAAAACATGATGTTAAATGAAAGAAGCTACACTCAAAGACTACCTATTGAATGAGTCCATTTATTGGGTTGTCAAAAAGTCATGACGTATTTTTTTCTGGTTTTCGTTGCAAAAACGCATCATGACTTTTCCGACAACCCAATATATGACATCCTGGGAAAGGCTAAATTTAGGGAGAGATAACAGATCATTAATTGCCAGGTGCTAGGGCTGAGGAAAGGAGTTGATTATAAAGACAGAGAAGGGAATTTGGGGTGTAACAAAACTGTCCTTTACCTTGATGGTAGTAGTGGTTATATTACTGTATGCATTTGTCAAACTCTTAGAACTTTACACTAAAAAAGGTAAATGTTGCTCTATGTACATTTCAATAAAAAAAAATAGTTGAACTAAAAAAAAAAAAGTGGGTGTTGGGGTACTGAAGATGAAAAGGCCAGACATTGGAATTTCTCGGAGAGCGTTGTGGTGTGATGTCTCACTCTGCTCTTGGGGGAAAAGTAGGTTATTTCCCCTCACCTCAGGTCCAGTGAAAGGTGCTCAGAATAGATCCCTAGAACCTTAATTCACGCTTGAAAGAAAAGGAACAGGGCTGGCCTAAGAGGCTGTGGCAGCCAAGAAATCACTGTGTTTAAGGAATCACTGCACTACTATAAAGTCAGAAGCATGTAGTTCCAAATACCGCTAGGAAGGGTGGAGTTGTTCCATGCCCCCGGAGTTCCTGCATGGAACAAGGAGACCTGAGCAGAAACAAATGGAGGGAATACTGTCAGGTGTCCAGCTGAGGGGGGCCATAAGCAGTTAACCTAAGAGACTTACTACCTTGGTCAAAGGATTCAGTGGTAGGGGTCCAGGAGGGGAACCTGGAGGACCCCATGGAAGCCCATGAGAGAATTGCCAGCGTCAGGCATCCAGTCCAGCAGCACCACTGTCAGATCAGACTTTGCCTGCCCTTGACCTTCGTTCCCCCTCCTCGTTATCTCTGGAAGCTCCAGGCTCAGGAATCAGTTTCTAGAACTCAGTGAGAGGGAAGATTAAATATAATAAAAGTCATTATTTTTTCTTTTAGATAAACATGAATTAAACACCAAAGAACTAAATTCTGTTTTATTACAGCTTGAAATTTATCAAGGAGAAAAACACCGTTTTTTCCCCCTTTTTGCCTCCCTTGCTGGAGAGGAAGTGTGATCTCATCTTGCTCACTGGTGCACTGAGTGTTACGGTCATCTTTAATCGTGGAAGAGGGTGAACTGACCATGGGCCAGGGTGCTAAACAGTGTGGTTATTTACATCTGTCATGAATGATAATACTCTTCTTATGCCTCTGCTGCCTGAAAGGGGCGACTGTCCACTCCAACGGAGAGAAAAATACATGACTTTTTGTGATGATCTTAATGTCAGCTGTTACCTTCCTTTAAAAGGATGTTAGTGGTCTAGTCCACTTACATGCTGATTGTGAAGTCTGACCTTAACATGAAAGTGAGGGTGGTAAAGTTGTTTCTGAACCTGGTGCGGAGGGGGTGAGGAAGAGATGGCAATGGAGCCAAGAAGTAAAACCCAAGGTTGGGTTTGAACCCATGGCTTGATTGAGCTCCTGTGCAAGTTCCTTTATTTTTAACAAGGACTGGGTTAGTTAGTCTCTCATGACAAGGGTCTTCTAGAGGCCCAGTCCCTCTTGGAGGTGACTGGGATACCATTAGCTAAGCTGAAGAAGGTGACTCCCATGCTGAGGGAGAGAGAGCCCTCAAGCATCTGAGCTCACTCTGGGAGACCGCAGCAGCGTTTGTCAACCCAAGGAATGATGTCAGATTTAATTTTGCTGTCAAGGGCTTTGCAAACCTGTGATGAAATGTATCCCAGAACCTAAATTACTCTTGTTTTTTTGATTGTCCTCCCTGAGATCTGGTCTTCTGTGATAATCTTTCAGGACATTAGGTACAGCCACCCTCCCACNCCCCCGTCTCCTCCCCACCCCCGGCTTGGTCTGGGGCAGCATCAAGGTAATCCATCACTCTCTCTCTTGGTGTTCATTTATCTCCCCTGAGATTTGGCTTCAGACTTATGATGGGAAAGGAAAGAAAGTAAAAAACATCTCACCTACCTCTACCCTGAGTGTGTCCAAGTGCATATCCTAAATATCCATTATTAATTTAATTTAATTTTATATTATTATTAATTTTTTTAGCTGAGCCATCCTGCCACCTGTTGGCAGCTCAGCAGCAGCTCAGCTCAGGCCGGGACTCGAACTGCTGTTGCTCCGAGCTCGAACTCTTGAGCGAGCTCTTAATCAACTGAGCCACTCGGCCGGCCCTCCATTATTCATTTCAGTTCTCATCTCTCAGCTGGTACAATAATTATTGGCTTATTTTTCTGTGTCCTTATATTAGCTAGGACTCCTTTTTTTGCAAGTGTTAGAAAACCCAGCTTGAGGCTCATGTAACTGAGAAGACAGGACACATGGAAAGCTTCAGGCATGGCTGGATCCCAGAGTTTAAACCAAGGTTTCAAGACTCAGCCTCTCATCTCTCTCTCTTTAGGATCTTACCTGAACCAATCACCATATCCAGGAGGTTAGAATACAAAGTATGGCCAGGTCTGGGTCATTTTCTCAGTCCTTGAACCCAGGACTAGGTCGTCAGCTCCAACTGAGCCACAGGACCAAATGTACAAAGGGAGGGGCTCCCCAAAGGAAAACCAGGGTGTGGTCATTTGAAGGAGAAGGATTAGCTATTGGGCAGAAAAACTGCAGTTGTTAAGAGCAAATCTTGGCTGTCTTTTCTGAGTTCTGCAATCTTGGGCAAGTTATTAAGTATTACTGTGCCCAATTTCCTCATTTTTAAATTCAGGAAAGTAATTTATATTCAAGGATCTAAGGATTAAATGAAGTAACCTATGTAAAATGCTTAGTGCAAATAGTAAACACTCAGTTAATGCCATTTATAATAATAATGATAATAATAATATAATAACACCAATTATTATTAATTTTATTATTAAAGCTCCCCAATAGATAATAAATTAATATTTGTATTTCTGGTATTTAGCATATGCTTAGTAAATATGCAACAAAGGCCTATGGAATAAATGAATGAATGAATAACAACCCACAAAACCTTGAAATCATCGCATGATCTCTATAAAGAAAATATGCATAGGTTAGCTTAATTTTATTTTAGGTTTATGAATGTATTAACTTAGGTTAATTTCATTTTATTATTTTAAAGGATGTCATACATATTGAGGAGTGAATAAAACATGCAAGTACATGCTAAAAAATAATTATAAGGTAAGACCCAAGAGACCAGCGACCAGGCCAAGAATGAAAAAGAGTGCCCTTCCCCAGTTGCAATCCCCTTAATCCTGACTTCAGGGATTGTGGGGTGCATAGTTGACTGAAGCCCTAACTGCTACTTCTCTGGATCCATCAATACATTTGTGTTGAGACCTCTCTTCCCCTGGGCTGCTCCCAGCCAGTAACCGAGCATGTTGGGGGTATGAGTGCAGGTCCATTCCTGTGGGATGTAAGTCTCCTATAATGGGCGGCTTAGGCTCAAGGCCACCACTTCAGTCTGGCCAAACCATTTGTAGAACCGCACTGTAATCTGAGTCTCTCCCTACTCATGTTTCCTTCCTTCTCCCATTCTTTCCAGGCTTGTGTTGTGGTCAAAAGGCTGTCCCTGCCTACTCCTGCTTCCTTCCCTTCATCCTTCATAGGCAGTATCCCCAATAAACCTCTGCCACATTTAATCCCATCTGGGCATCTGTTTCCACAACTGACAGAAAGCCCCTTAGGTCAGTTGTATTAAATATGTTCAAATGTTCTACATCCTTACTGATGATTTTTTTTTTTTACTGTATGTTCTACCAGTTACTGATTTACTTCTCTTGATAATTGTTAATTTTTGCCTAATATATTTGGGAAGTTATTGAGTAATATAAATTTAACATCAACATATCTTCCTGTTCAACAGAATTTCTTAACATCTCAAAGTGACCCTCTTTGTCTCCAGAAATACTTTTTGCCTTACGTCTATTTTGCTTGATATTAAGATAGCTAAACCCAATACAGTTTCTTAGTGCTCCTTTTTCCACCCTTCACTTTCAAATTCTGTCTATATACTTTTCTTTAAGATATGCTTCTTACGAGCAGCATATGGTTAGATTATTTTTAAAAATTCGTTCTGACAAGCTTTGTATTTTAGGTGAGACATTTATTTATATTTGTCATAATTATTAATATTTTCAGGTTCAGGGCTATCATATTTTTTGTTTTATTTCTGTTTTTTTTCTCTCAAGTCCCATTTATCTTTCTATCCCTTTTTGTCCTCCTTTAGATTGATTTGTTGTTTTTCCATTTTCATTTTTTTCTTTCACTGGCTTTAGAACTCTGTTTCTATTCTGTATGTGGTTTTCCTAGAAATAACAGCAAATAACTTACCAAAATCAAAGTTACTCAATAATTTTACTCTTCTGAAAAATATAAAAACCTGACAATTTCCATGTACACCTTCCTGACTTACATGTTATTATTTTTGTGCATTTTAATTCTATCAATTTTTTTTAAATTCCACAAGTCTGTTGATATTATTGCTTTATACAGTCAATATTTCATCTATTTTTCACTTTTTGTGTGCTTTGTTTCCTCTTGCTCCTCATACCTTCCATCAGGGCTAATTTTTCTTCAGCCATAAATGAGGATTTGTTGGTACCAACTTTTCTCAATTTTTCTAGGTCTGAAAATGACTTTCCACCTTTCATTATGAACATAGAATTGAAGTGACAATCATTTTCTCTCAGCCCACTGAAGATATTATACATTGTCTTTTGATTTCTACTGATGTTAATGAGTAATACGTTGTCTGTTGCTCCTTTAAAAATAATCTTTCTTTTCTCCCTCCCTGCTTTAAGATATTCTCTTTGTCTTTGGCGTTCTGGAATTTCACTGTGATGGATACATACATCCTGCCTGGAGTCCTGGGGATTTCTTGATTCTGTGGCTTGATGTACTTCATCAGTCCCAAAATTTTTCAGCCCTTATTTCTTCAGATATTGCCTCTGCCCCATCCTTTTTCTCCTTTCATAGTTTGGCTTTAAGTAGATATTTATTAAAATTCTTGATCTATCCTCCATGTCTTTTTTCCTCATTCATGTTTTCTCTTTGTTTTTCTATGTTGCATTATGGAAGTGTTTTTCAGGCCAGTTTTCCAGTATATTCATTCTCTTCACATGTGATTATTATAAACCTGTCTACTGAGTTCTTTTTTTCCTATAAGTTCTTTTGGTTCTTTTTCGAAATTGCTTGATCATATTTTATAGTTTCTTTTTCTTATGTATATATTTTTTCAGGTGTGGGTTTTATTTTGTATTACATTTTATTTTTACAGTATATATTATTTTGCATTATTTTTATATTATTTACATAGTAAATGTGGTTGTTTTGTAGTCTTCATCTTATTATTCCAGAAGCTGATGTTTTTGTAGGTTTGTTCCAGTTATCTGCTGCTACTTGCTCTTGATTGTCAGTGCCTTATTCCATTTTGTGTTCAGTTTCATGTCTCTCTCTCTCTCTCTCTCTCTCTCTCTCTCTCTCTCTCTCTCTCTCTCTCTCTCGTCCTACCCGCCCTCTCCACCCCCCTCTCTGTCATTTAACTTTAACCTGATCATTTTCCTTGACATTTTATATGTGGGAATACTTTGAGGTCTGGGATAAATTTGGCTTCCTCTATAGGGGATTCACTTTTGCCTCTGCCAGGTGCTAGAGGCATTACAATTTCCTCGGATGACTCCAGTTACATTCTCCACTTGGGGTATTCGGACCACCCGAAGAGTGGATTTTTTTGCTACAAACTGTGTCATGGACAGCTTGTGGTTTGTATATTTTGTGGTGATTCCTGGCACATGTATCTACACACACACACACACACACACACACACACACACACACACACGCCCTTTATTCTCTCCAGGGAAAAGTTTGAGGTAAATTTTCCTTGCCGTCTCCAGGAGGGTGATGGAGGTGTTTTTAAATTCACCCTTATGCTATAGGCACAGCCTTTGGAGATGTGTCATCTTTATCCTGGAAGATCTATTAGGCTCCCCATCTTGGGCAGACCTGGGGCTTTAGCTCCTTTTTTTTTTTTTTAAAGATTTTATTGGGGAACTGGGGGAGGGGAACAGTGTTGGGGAATTGGGGAGGGGGACCGGCCAAGTTGTTGTTCCTCAATCTTCGTTGTGGAGGGCGCCAGTCGCCATCTGGCTGCCCATTGGCAGCTCGTGACCTCTAAGCTCAAGGTGCTGTGTTCAATCTTAGTTGCGGGTGGACGTAACCACCATCCCATGTGGGAGTTGAATCGGAAGCCTTGTTGTTACGAGCACACGCCCTATCCACCGAGCCATCTGGGTGGCAGCTCAGCTCAAGGTGCTGAGTTTAGTCTTGTTGTTGCACCAGCTGAGCCATCCTGCCACCTGCTGGCAGCTCAGCGACAGCTCAGCTTGGGCGTAGCGTCACTGGCCCATGTGGGAATCAAACCAGCGGCCCTGTTGCTCAGAGCTCGCGCTCTTAAACCAACGCTTAACCAACTGAGCCACTCAGCTGGCACTTTAGCTCCTTTTCACAAGCCTATGAGGCCATGAATACCAAAGTTCAAGTTCACCAGGTTCAGCAAATGCCCTTGGAGTGCTGTACGCTACTTACATCTCTGAGCTCCACTTTACTCACTCCCTGGACTAAGAATGCTTAACCTTTCTGCTCATTCATTGATGCTCTTAAGAAATTATTTTTAATCCATAATTTTTAGTTGTTTTCAGTAAGTATATTGATTCACTTGCCGTGTTTCCAGAAATGGAAAGAGGTTTCATATATATATATATATAAAAAGAAAACACTTATGTTTTATAATTCAATAGTCTCCATTTAAATAGTGCAGATACCTAGTGTTCACTGAAAAATCCACTGCAGTTTTTGTAGATTAATCATACTGTGTATTTGGAAAGCGCTTTTAACTTTTCAAATTGCTTTCACATGTATCTGTGGTTCTCAAGGGGGGTGGTACTGCCCTTCAGGGGCGTTTTGAAAATTTGAAGGAGTTGTTTTGGTTGTCATTATGAATGGGGCCATTATCGGCATTTAGTGGGGAGCCAGGGATGCTAGTCTCTTGCAGTGTATAGGACAGTCCCGCTCCAAGGATAATTGTCCTGTGTCTCCTACGACTTTCGAATATCCCACTGGACATTGAGAGGCTGTTTGGTGAGAGTTCAAGATAAGAGGTGTGTTTTTTTCTCATAGTTTTTTATTCTGTCGTAACATAAGGAATTATTTTCATACCATACTTCTTAATAAGGCCTAGCTCATTTGTGAGAATATTTTCTTTTTCATTTTCTCCACTTTGATAATTTTTAATTTGCCTTGGCACATGAATCTTACTTGAATTAAAATTATATCCCTGCTTCTTATCATGTGCTAACAAGTCCAGCTTCTTATCATTTATCCTAACATTAGTTTCATTGTGGTGAACGCTTCTGCTCCTTGTTTTCCTTAAGCTTAAAATCCAAACTAATATGTTCATTATAACTTGTTGCCATAATCTTACTCCTTCACTGTGTCTTTTAGTGAATTCATGCCAGGCATTTATAGATTGAAATGGGTTTATAGATTGAACTAGAAATGGCAGCAAGTAACTTACCAAAATCAAAGTTACTCGGTAACTAAATGTAGCAGGAGAGCAGTCATAGATAATATACAGAGGGTGCCAAAAAAATGTATATACATCTTAAGAAAGGAGGAAACTGTATTAATATATACCATTAACAAAAGATGAATACAAGTCACATCTGAATTCTGCAATTACAAAAGGTTCTCAAAATGGTTACCATCAGCATCCAGACACTTCTCATTACGGTGAATTACTGCTTGAGCAACGTTGACCAAAGTGTTAAATCTCTTAAAATGTGTATACATTGTTTTGGCACCCCCAGTATAAACAAATGTGTGTGGCTGTGTTCCAATAAAACTTTATTTACAAAAACAGGTGGTGGGTCAGATATGGCCTGGGACTATAATTTACCCACTCCTGTCCCTACACAATGCTGCCTTTCAAAGCACTCCAGACAGACACACAACCAGAAAAATCATGCTTCATTATAATTCTCTCCTTCATGCTTTTCTGTATTTTAGAAATTCTCTAACTTGTATTGTTAGTTTTATGCATTACTTTGATACGTGTGCATTTATTTACTTCACAAATTCTTTCATTTATTTTCCGGGCGGAGGAGTATTCCATCATCCATGTACATAGTTCCACCCTGAAAAGACACAAAAGCTGTTGTGAACATTCTCCTTCCCACCTCTGTTCCAAACCACCTGTGGGTCTTCCCCACGGCAACCAGTGCTACTCAGTTCCTTGTGTTCTCCCAGAGATATGTGACCATGTGCAGCCAAGTGAGCAGGGCCACCCTGGTGTACAACGCCAAGGGACCCCACTTGTACATGGAATACTGTAGGATTGTACCCCCTGAATTTGTGCGATGCAGTGGCCTGACCAAAGATGTTTATTGTGTATGGAAATATATACAAATATATGTAGATACAGATGTGCATGTGTATTTTTGCTACTGCCTCCTTTTTTTTTTAATACATTTTATTATGTGTTTATCCAGGACCCATCAGCTCCAAGTCAAGTAGTTGTCTTCAATCTATTTGTGCATGGTGCAGCTCTGCTGCCCATGTGGGAATCGAACCGGCAACCTTGGTGTTATGAGCCTGCGCTCTAACCACCTGAGCTAACTGGCTGCTCCACTGCCTCTCTTTTGAAACCAAGGATAGTATATTGTGCACATTGCTCTGCAACTTGCCTTTTTTCCCACTTAATAATATATCTTGATACTTTTTCCATATCAGTTTAATAAAGTATCCTCATTCCTTTTGATGATGATGATGATGATGATGATGGTGATTATGGTGGTGATGGTGGTGGCGGCGGTGGCTTCCTCAGTCCTTTGTATGTACCAGGCATTGTTCCAAGCACATCGCATGTGTTAACGCCTACAGTGCTCACAACCCCATGACAGGCACAGAGAGGTTACAGGACTGACCCAAAGTTACAGTTCATATGTGCTCACCCTCTGACGTTAAAAGAGAATTCTCACCTGATTCCTTCCAGTGCTTGTGTGGTATTGTGTTTCACATTTAAATCTCTCCATTTGGAGTTCTCCCTGCTATAAGCATGAGATAAGGACCCAATCTCATTTTTTTCCTGATGGCTCCAGTTATTCGCAGCACTGTTTCCCCACTATTTCCAGATGCCAGCTTTCCCACGCATGAAAGTCTTGAATGATTCGGGCCTATTTCTGGACTTTATTCCATTGTCTGCCTGTATAATCAAGTGCCAGTGCCACACTTTTAATTCTTGAGGTTTTATGATTTGTGTTAATATTTGGTAGGGTTTCATCTCCTCATTACGTTCCTTCTCACAGCTATCCTGGGTATTCTTGACTTGTTTATTTTTGCACATTTCTTTTTTTGATTGTGGCAAAGTATATACTGCATAAAATTTACCATTTAACCATTTTTAAGTGTGCAATTCAGAGATATTAAGTACCTTCACCTTACTGTGCTAGCCTCACCACTATCCATTTTCAGAACTTATTTTTAATCTATTTCTAGGACTTTTTAAAATCATTCCAAATGGAATCTCTGTACTCATCAAACAATAGCTCCTGTTCTCCCCTCCCCCTAGACCCTTGCAACCACCGTTCTCCTTCAGTCTCTATGAATTTGACTATTCCAGGTACCTGATATAAGTGGAATCACACAGTGTTTGCTCTGTGGTGTCTGGCTTATTTCACTTAACAGAATGTCTCCAAGGTTCATTCACATTGTAGCATGTATCACTTCTTCATTCCTTTTCATGGATGGATAAAATTCTATTGTATGTCTATGCCACATTTCGTTTATCCATTGATGTTGATGGACACAGGTTGTTTCCACCCTTCGGCCATTGTAAGTCATGCTACTATGCACATAATGCTCCACATTAATTTCAGAACCAGTTTGTCCAGGTCCAAACAAAAAAAAAACCCTTCTGCTTTTATTAATATAATTACCCTCTACTTCCCACCGCCACCCCATCCTTCCCCCATACACACACCTCCCAAGGGTTACTTATTGTTTGGTTCAATCACAATATGGCCCAGATACCTTTCTGGGCTTTTCTTCCATCCCTGCAGAGCCGCCTGGGGTTTTGCCTGCCCAGCATTCTTTCCCTTTCTACTAGTCAAGTCTTCCACTTGGAAAACCACCTCCCTTTGCTGTCAATCCTTGACTCCAGCCACTGACTTCAGGCATTGGTTCTGAGAGAATTTTCTGGAACTTTTCATAATGAATTGCTCTTCTTGCACATACCTATCGACCCTATCCTCCTCCAGCCTAATGGAGCTTCCCGGGTGTCCCCAGAGTGTTCTGTGCCTCTGGAAGACCCTTCTTGCCAGCCACCTCCCACACTGGCCCCTCTGGGAAGCCTTTCTGCTTCTCTCTTGTCTGTGACTCCAGGGCTACTGGCCACCTTCCGCTGCCACTTAGCCCCTCCATCCTGTTTAAGAGCCATTTTTGCATCTCCCTGACACCCCCCACCCCCACCCCCTGTTGGCCGTACTCAGCTTGGGCACAGGTCCCTGTCTCTCACCTCTCCATCACCCACAGCATGCAGCGCAGTGTTTTTCACATAGTAGGTGCTGATCTGAATTAGGTTAAACCAGGATCATCTTCCTCTTCTGGCTTAGGCTCAAGTTAAGCAACCAAAGCCCTCCCACGCCAGGCCCAGGACCTCAGGGGATTGTTACTGACATCTTCCCGCTGGTGACCTACAATGTTCCTGCACAGCCTACTTCCCTTTAATGCCCAGCTTCGCATTCTGATCCGGGTCACCTGCAGGGTCCTATGTGTCCTGAGTCCCTGTGCCTGAGTCATCACCTTCCCTGTCCAACTCTGTGATGAGTTCTGAACTGCAAGAGGCGGGTGGGCTGCAGATAGGATCTCGTTCATACCTGGCCTACTGCGTGGGGGGCTCTCTCCCCCCTTCAGTCACAGTCTTCTTCCTGAAAAGTTCCCTGCAGCCTGGTTTTTTGTGAACATGTGTATGTTTATGTGTTTCACTGCATTTCATGCCCACCTTAATTATTTGTTTCTCTTTGAATTCTAAACGTTAAAACTCACTTATTCAACAAATGTTTCCTGGGTACTTCCTGTGTGCTGGGCATGCGCAGTGAACGACATAGGCAAGGTTACTATTCTCATGGATTTTACATCCTCATGGATGGGGGCAGGGAGCAGGCAATTAGCAAGGCAACATAAATTAGCACAGTAATTTCAGAAAGTGAGAAGCGCTAAGAAGAAGATAAAATAGGATAATGTGCTAGAAAAGGATTTGGGGATAGGTGGAGAATATTTTAAGTTTTGGTGTTTTTGCCTCCTCCTTTTAGAATCCAGCTTCCATGCTGTTAGGAAGCCCATGCTGCCACGTGGAAAGACCCAAATAGAGGATAATTGAGGCCCTTAGCTGAGCTCCCAGCAGGAAATAAATAAGGCAATGAATTAGAAAGCAATGGGTGGGGAGGCAACTTCAGAGGTTGATTAGAAAAGGCATTTTCAATGAGGTGGTATTTGAACTAAAATTTGGGAAGTAATTAGGAGATAGCCATACAGTGATTGGAGAAAGAACAGTCTAAGCTGAAGGAACAGCATATGCAAAGCGCCTGAGGAGGGAAGTGTTTTTTTGTTGTTTGTTTGTTTTTGAGACATGGTAGGGGGTAGAGGCATGATATAGGTTGGAAAAGCAGGCCATGATCAGATCACGTAAGACGGTTTAAGAGCAGTGGGAAGTCACCAGAGGGATGTGGTTTGCATCTCATAAAGGCCTCCCTGGCTAGGCAGAGGGAAAAGGTTGTGGGGAAGTGCCCAAGGGCAAATGAGAGGAAGAGCTAGTCTACAGTGGGGACTCCCAGAACTTCTCACTCTCTGAAATTCCAGTGCTAATTCATGTTTCCTTGCAAACATTTAACCTGCGGAAGAAGCCAGCATACAAAAAAGACACATTGGACATGATACAGATGGGGACACTCAAGTCCAGAAAGGTCAAGTGACTTGAGCAATTGTACAGAACTGATCCAGAAGTCCCCGAGGGCTCATGAATCAGATCAAGGAGACTGAGGGGATGTGCTGCAAACGCCATTTAGTTTAATTCCCCCATTTTGCTTCAGTCACCAATTTGGTAAGAAGGGAATTTCAACCATCTGCAAGTAATCCAAATGCTTTACTAACCTGCCTACCTATCCACCCCCACAAAAAAAGAAAAAAAGAAAAAACGAAAAGAAAAATAGAAGCCAATTCCTGAGCTTGTATGCCTGCATTCTCCACCATCATTTCTCTGTATTACAGCTTTTGTCTTACATTATACATGAATAACTAATCAACCAAACACAAACCCACTGATGTAAAAAAAAAAAAACGCATGTTGGATCTAGAATGTGAGCAGGGTAAAGAGTAATATTAATTTCACTGGTAAATAACAAAACGAGAGCAAACATGAGCAATGTTAAGAAAAGAATCATGTTTTCAAACACTTCTGGGGAAGGAAACGTCACAAGAAACAAGGGAAAGGGGGAAACTAGGCTCGGGTTCACCATATTTAGAGGGCACTAACGCTGTTCTGTTTTTCTTCTGGCGTTGGTAAGCACAAAGAACATCACCCTGGGTCGACCAGCTGGCCATTTAAACCACCATCTGTCTATTTCACCCTATTGAACAATTTGTATAATCTTCCACTATTTCCTAGTGGACATATAGGTGTTAGTCTTTTTTTTTTTTTTAGGAAATGCATTTTATTTTATTTATTATTATTATTATTTGGTGTTAGTCTTAACTCACCAACCAATATTGAAGTGGACTCCAACAAAGTCTTATGTTTCTTGAACACCCATAGTGTGCAGCTCCATGCTAGGTAGGTGTAGGACATCAATAAGTGCACCCTTCCACAGACTTCCTAAATGAAGTCCGTCTCTGCTTCCATAACTTTCCTAAAACATGGTTATTGACCACTAAGGATGAGCTCCTGATCTCCCCTTCCAGGGAGTAGTCTGGAGTTTCCCTCTTCCTCCGCCTGGACTTCTTGGTTGCATCGGACAGCGTTGAGACCCTTCAGTTGTCTTGCGTGCCTCTGAACTTTCTTGGTTCTAATCTTTCCTGACTCATGGCCTCTCCTCCCTGACTGCCAGTGATTCCTTTTCCTCCTTCTGCACTTGCAAGTACATATTCCACAAAGACTCTGTTCTTCTCTCTGGTCACTCTTTCCCCATAATAAATTAATTGCATCTCATTTCAAATCAATTCATGTATATATCACCATCTGTCGCACTATAGGCAATGTGCCTATTTATGGGCCTGTCTGTCCACCTAGACTTCAAGCTCCTCTTGGCGCCCCAGTGCCTGGCACAGAGCTGACAGTAAGTAGATGCTCAGTACACACCAGCCCAAATGAGCAGACTCTGTCCGTCAAACTATGCTTGTAGATAGATTGGGTAGAGCATATGATCCCCATCATATAGAGAGGGCTTCCCCCAAAAGCTCAAGGAGGTTAAGTCAACATTGAAAACATGATTCCTGGTCCCGACTACTGAGATTCTGTGTCTTCAGTGCAATAATCATTCTGATCGTACCAATTGTAAAAGGACTGTCAGGCTAATCTTGATGCTGTCTAAATACCGGCATCCAATCTTTTTCATGCTCTTCTGAACAGGCTTAAATTTGCCAGTGTCTCTCTTAAAATATAGCCTGCAGGACTGAGCATAAAGCTGCATGTGGCCTGACCCGCACTGGGATTATTGCTTCCCTCCTTCCACCCTCTGCTGTTCTATTAATAGAGCCTAAGATTGCATTAGGGTTCTCAACAGCCTCCTTGCGCTGGAGGTTCGCATCAAGCCTGTGATCAGCTAACCCCCCGGGTCTTGCTCATGAACGCCTTCTGTCAAGCCAGGCCTCGGCCATCAGCCACTGGGGCAATTGATTTTTTTGAATGCTCATGATTATCTATGACTCAGACTCGAAGCTACAAAACAAGGTCTTGCCCTCCTTTCTTGTGTGGCATCTGCTGAGTGGGTGTGAGGTCTTGGGGGCCTGTTCAGAAGCCAGAGGCATGGCCGGCCGCTGGTGAGGAGGTCTCCAGCATGATTTGATCCACAAATAGCAAGAGGATGGTAACAAAACTCTGGTTTGCTTCAAATGATTCTTACGTTGATTCTTTCTCCTTTTGGATTATGGTCCCTTGTTCATCTTGTTCTAATTCTGGGTGTTTATACACGGAGTCTCTTGTTCCTCTCACCCATGGGCACAGCTACACTTCTACTTCTTATGCCTTCTCCAAGTGGCATTATTTTTAGCATGAGTGTCTTGCTCAGCAAGTTGCTCTACGGCCTGTCCTGTACTGTCCCCACCTATAATCTTTTCTCATTCTTTCCCTCCCTCTGTCTCTGTGTGTTGATAGTATGTTAATCTCGACCTACCTGAATCCTCCCTTTGGAGATTATATGCGTCTTCCCTCTTCTTCCTTCCCTTTTCACTAGTTTTTTTCGGCCACTCAGAATTAGCTGTTTGGTAGTTGTAGAAGCTTCAGTGTGGGCTGTTGTGGTGGGTTTTGGTTTCAAATCCAGGAAATCTCTGGGTATGTGGGGCTTGGGTCTCAGAATCTGACAGGAAGGTCCTAACGTGTGGAATCTGGGGGCTCTGAGGCGAGAGAGTCACAGCTTCTCTTTCCTCAGCCGGTAGAGGGAACTGAAATGCATGGGCGCAAGTAAGCATTCCCACCATCCACCAGAAGAGGGCGTCATCCCCACAGTCCTCCAAGTTGGAATTTCTCACAGAAATCCATCTTGCCTAGGTGGTCTCCTGAAGACTCAAAGATAGGATGGGATGACACGACAGCCATGCTACTATTGATGCTTTGGCCACCTCCAATACTGTGCAAGTGGTAAAAAGCAAACCATTTTGAAGAAGCGGACCCAACATTGGTCCAAGCTAATGGGTGGGTTTGAGGGCCTGAACTATGAGCTCGTTGCTGGCAAATTGGCAGCCTGGTGGGGCTGTGAGGCTAGGAGTGGAAATGACTACGAGAACGTTTGGAAGTCACGGATGTAACTTGCAGAGTGTGTGAGGGGGCCTGGGCGGAGGGGCCCTGCGTATTTCCAGCTGTGACATTTAGAGTTCTGTTTGGCAGGGCAGGTCATGGTGGGGATGGGGCAAGTTCCCAAGTGGGTGTAGACGTGTAAGGGAAGGTGACGGTGGCACCGTGTCAACCATTTCCAGGTGGAGTTAAAAGGCATAGCCATTTTCTTCTGGGGGCCCCGGCACCTTTCATCAAGACTAAGTTGGTAACTGATTAAAAAAAAGAAACGGAAGATTAAGCCCGAGAGGCCAGAGGAGAAAATGGTTTCCAGGTGGAAAGGACTGCTACTCTATTAACACCATCGGGTGGTGTTCAGGCAGGCCACTGTTCTCCTACCCTCCTAGGCATCGCTGGGAGGCGGCCAGGCCTTGGAGGCAAAGGGCTCCCTAACTGCCAAGCAGTGAAGACATTTAATAAAATATTTACCTGTGTGTATAAGAATAATGATGACAGAATGACAAACAGCGGTTAAACAGCTTTAAGGTGCACGAGAGAGCAGCCATGGGACATTTTTAAGGAGTATGGTAGCTTTTTGTTTAATTCCTGAGGCTTGTCTCTTATGCCTACCATACCCAGACTCATATGAGAGAGCCATGGTTGGGGAGGGGGCACACCAAGATGGCATAGACTGTTCCTGCAGGAAGCTGCCACCCAAACGGGCTGGAGCCAGCCTAACTCCCAACCCCAAGCTACTTGTCCACCCCTTGCAACTCTTGAAGATTAAAGATGTCCAATTCCTGTCTCCACCACACGCCTAGAAGGATTCTTAGCTGTGGTCATTCAATGAATGATATTGCTATTAAGAGTCTGACCTGTTCTTATTCATTTGGGCTTGTAGGCAGCATTTGCCCTGGTTGGGTGTGATAATTCTGAGGTGGAGACAAGAAAGAGAAAGGCAGAGGGGACAAAAGGAAGCAAAACTCTTCCACCACATACCAGGTTTCTAGCTGTGTCCAGTTCACAGCTAGAAAAGAAAAAATGAAAAAATTTGGCTGAACACATTTTATGTTTTTACCTCCATTAAGGAGCTTTTTGCATTTCCCTCCCCAGTTTGGAAAATAATTTTTTTTCTCTATCATTTAAATTTAAAAACTTTTTATGTCTCTATATCAAATAGTGTTTGGAAAAAATAGAATTTTGCATTCTCTTGGACTCATACCCTCTGCCTTTTTTTGGTGTTTTTTCCAGATATTTTATACTTCCAGTTATGACTCTGTTAGAAAGATACCATCTTGGCTTTCCCATGTCATACGTATCTAAAAGAAGCACCAACTTAGGATCTGTGTGCACAGGCTTATTTTCTATTTTTTGGAAGAAAACAATCTAGTCCTGAACTTAAGAGCATGCTCAGAAGTAACAATTCTTGAGGAAAGAAGCTATTTATTTATTTAAAGGGAAATACAAAAGGCCCATTACTTTTAGATGTGGAATTTATACTTGGTGAAATTTTCATGAATTAAAAACCCATTTCACTAAATATTTTCTGGTAAAAATATGGTTTGGTTTTTTGGTGCCAAGTCTGCTAAGTCTATTCTTAAGAGTAAGTCTTGTGAGAATACAGGAGACAGATAAAGTGAACAGACTCTTTAATCAGTGAGGCGCTCGGCGTGGCAGTGAAATGCAATACCAAAAAGTAAACAAAGAGCATTGTGTGAAAAGGAGCGCATTTAAATTAATCTTGCTTTTCCAATATGAAAACATGCTCACGGTTGTTAGTAACTGAGTCAAGACATTTAAATCATATATATATACTTTAATATCTTTACAGTGACCTTTCATAAGTGTGCAGTGGGGATAAGAAGATGAGCAAAGATATGCTACGAAAAGAGCATTTTAGGTAATTGAACATGAAATGTGTTGCAATCTGATAACATTAATGATACACAATCACTACTTTATATCTAATATGTAGCTCATTTGGCCAGAGTCTAACTAAAGCATTCCATAAATGTTAGCGTATAAATCCTGTTACAAACCTATAAAGTAAGCAGCTCTATTTTGGTGCATTTCGGAGTAGCTCTGTATTAGTCATCTATCCTGTGTAACAAATTACTCCAAAACTTAGTAGCTTCAAACAAGAAGTATTTATTATCTCACACAGGATCTGAGGGTTATGAATTAGGAAATGCTTAGCTGAAAGGTTCTGGCTCAGGGTCTCTCATGAAGTCGTAGCCAAGATATGGGCTGGGGTAGCTGTCATCTGAAGGCTTGGCTGGGGTGGCAGATCCACTTTTAAGGTGTCTAACTCACAATTCTGGCAATTTGGTTTGGGTTGTTGACAGGAAACCTCCATTCTTCTCTACGTGGGCCTCTCCATCGGGCTACTTGAATGTCTTCAGGATGTGGCACCTGGCTTCCCCCAAAGCAAGTGATCCAGAGAGGTAGCAGCCACAGTGCCTTCTATGACCTGGCCTCAGAATTCACTCACCATCGTTTCCTCCATATTCTGTTTATCAGAAGACAGTTACTAAGTAGAGCCCACGCTCAGGAGGAGGGGAATTAGGCTCTACCTCTTGGAGGAGTATTAAAGAATTTGTGGACATATTTTAAAATCACCATGACCCTCTCTTTACAGATGGGGCAGTTGAGACTGATGGTGGCTTATCAGCTCAAGGTCACCGGGCTACTAGTTAAGACCCCACATGCAAGGCAGCAGGCCATTTTATTTTCCTTCTGCTGTGCCATTCACACACAAAGCAAAACAGAAAACACCACATTCCTGAAATCACCGCACGTAAATCCAAAATCTGCCTCTTCAAAATGGCTGACATCTTCTACAAGCAGTAGAGGCTTTATGTTTGGCAATGAATGAAATGGACACTAGAATGGAAGGTAGGAGTCAGCTTTCCTCTCAGTCAGCTCCACAACCTTGAGAAAACGCCACTTGTCTCAGGGATGGTTTCCTACTTTGTAAAATCAGAGGGGCCAGCGGAATGGTTCCCAAACATGGTTACCCATCACAGTCCTCTGGGAAATGAAAGACTCACTGGCCTGACATGAAATCCACCCAATCACAACCTCCAGGGATCCACATAATTAAAAAAGAATCTGATGGGGCCGGCCGAGTAGCGCGATGGTTAAGAACTGGCTTGGGACGCCAGAGGGCCCTGGTTCGGATCCCACATATGAGGACCAGTGACACTGCCCTCTACAGATAAGATGCTGAACAACAGCTCAACCTGGAGCTGGGATGCTGTGAGTTGCCGGCGATGGCGTAGGCTGCAGCCCCTGTGGCAGTGGGTTGCCATGGGCTACCGTGTGTGGCCAGCAGCCAGCATGAGCGGCCGGCAGTCGGTATGAGCTGCCAAGAGCCACTGTGAGTGGCTGTCCAGAGGTGGGCGAGCAACTGCCTTATTCAGGAAGAGTGCAATGATAATACCAACATGGGCCAGTGAAGCAACATCCTCCACAACTAGACTGAAGAACAAAAAAAGGACAGCAACTTGTCTGTTCCCCTTCCCCCGATTCCCTAGCACTGTTCCCCTCCCCCAATTCCCCAATAAAATCTCTAAAAAATAAATAAATAAATAAATAAATAAGTGGGGAGATGGAACTGACATCCTCACATAAAGCTAGAACCCTCAAAAGGATGAGTCATTATAGAAATAATTCATTGGAAAGAAATCTTCCCAGTGGCACAGTGAGACAAGAAAACTTGACTGTCTTGGCATGAGTGGAAAGTGTAGAAAGAAGTCTTCACTGAGAATATGAGACTACAGCTCAGGCTTCATGTAAATTTGGGGCTAGAATATGTCCTACCTGTATGGTTCAGGAACCCTGAAGGTGGAAAATGAAGATAAAAATACAGTCCCAGCGCCAAAATACAAAACATACGTGGATGGATACAATCCACCAAACCAAGATGTGGTAGATGTGAGTCCCAGGAACCTCGGACAACAGACCTGTCAGACAGACCATAAAATAAGTGAGTTAAAAATTATTAAAGACATAAGAGAACATTTGAAACTGTGAGAAAATAGCCTAACGTTATGCAAAAGGTAGATATGGAAGAGAAATTCTAGAAATTATACATACAGTCATTGAAATGAAAAGCTCAGTGGATGAGTTCCATTGCAGATTACACATAGCTGAAGAAAACACTGCAAATGGATCTGAGGAAATTGCCCAGGAAGCAGCAAAGGGTGACAAAGTGAAGGGAAGGCTGAGAGAAAGGTTCAGAATATGCTGCATGGAGGAGGAAGACGCATTATACCCCTAAGGTGAGTACCAAAAGGAGAGAATGCAAGAGAGGCAGGATTTAGAAAGACTAGGGCAGAAAAATTTCCAGATTTGATAAAAAACATGAATCCTGAAATTTTGGATATACAATGAATCTTGAACCAGAGAAATGAAAAGAAATTCATACCTGAACACAGCATAGGAAGAATGTAAGAAGCCAGAGACAAAGAGAAAAATCTTAAAACCGGGGGAAAAAAGTAGATTACCTACAAAGGAATGACATTCAGACTGACAGCAAATGTCTCAACAATAAATAGAGAAACAAGAAGACATGACATATTAAAAAAAAAAGTGCTGAGGGTAAAATAACTTTCAATCTAGAATTCCACATGCAGAGGAACCATCATTCAAGGATGAGTGAAATAAGACAATTTTATATTAATGGAGAAAGCATGTCACTCATGTAACCTGAAAAAATTACTAAAGGATATGTTTCAAGGAAGAGAGCTGGTACCTAGAAAAAAAAAAAGGGATAGTATGCTAGAAACAAAGGTGAATAAATTGGTAAACATGGGCACATCTGAGCAATGACTATATAAAACTAAAATGACAAGTGATTAAATTTAGAGATATGAAAACCAGGTGAGTCTAAAATAACAAGCAACTCTAATACGTAAAAGGGAAGATGTAGTTGAAGCATCACTCTTAGCTTATTGTATAGTTTTCGGGGGGTTGGATCAAGTGTACACGTTAAAAATTGTAATCACTAAAAGAATAGAAATAGAACTTACAACTTCTAACTTAGTGAAAGAGAAAAGGGGGACAGAAAAATTCTTGATCAATTCAATAAGATAGAAGAAAGGAAGTAAAAAAAGAGAAAGCAGAAGAAATAAAAGGTGCAAAATGAGAATGAAGATGTAAATTCAAAAATGTCAGAAACCAGTGGATCACCAGGCCGTCTTATACATTGCTAGTGGGAGTATAATGTGGAATAACACTTTGAAAAATAGTTTAGCATTACCTATCAAGTTTTACATTCACATATCTTATGATCCAGTAATCACTCCAAAGAGAAAGTCTTACCCACATACAGCAGAAGACAAGAATGTTCATTATAGCCCTGCTTGTAACTGCAAAAAATTAGAACTCAAAAGCTGATGACAGGAGAATGGACAAACTAAATTGTGGCATAGTCATAAAGAAATATTATACAACCATGAGAAAGAATGAACTATATAAGCAGATGCAACAATCTAGTTGAATCTCAGTAATACCACGTTAAGGAAAAAACCTAAACCTCAGAAATTTTTCACAAAATTTTAAAACAAGTAGGTGATAAAAATTTGATAAAACTGTAAAAAGCAAAAGAATAATAAATACAAGATTGAGATTGGTGGTTACTTCAGATGTGGGAACAGGAGAGGAGCACATAGGTAGTTGTAAGTCATTGTTACTGTTTTATTCTCTAGTAGAATAATAGGTTTACAAGTATGCACAACGTTAAAAAATAAAATAAGGGGCGGCTGGTTGGCTCAGTTACTTAGAGCACAGTGCTCATAACACCAAGGTTGCCGGTTTGATCCCCACATGGGCCACTGTGAGCTGCGCCCTCCACAACTAGATTGAAACTTGGCTTGGAGCAGATGGGTCCTGGAAAAAAACACTGTTCCTCAATTTAAAAAAAAATATATATATATTATATATATAAAAAAATAAAAATAAAATAAAATTAAAATTAAAATAAGACCATTTATATACCCAATGATGAGTGTGTTTATGCTAGTGATTCTGATTATATTTTTGTGCCCCTAAGTTTCATGAACAAATATCAGCATTCACATGAAATGTAAATGGACTAAACTTACTTGTCAACCATATAAATAAATGAATAAGATTCAGCTATCTACTGTTTACAAGAGACTCACCTAAAACTTAAGACTTTTGAAAAAGGCAACAGAATAAACCCAAAGAGAGCAGAAGGAAGAAAATTATATAAGATATATATTAATAATACACAATATAGTATATCCTTATCTATGGTATATATTTATACATATATGTTCATATATGAGTATGATATATACTATATAAAAGCAAAAATTAATGAAACAGAAAAAATCATGTTTACCAAACTAAAAGCTGATTCTTTGTAAACACTGGTAGAAAGTAGAAAGAAACACTAGTTAAAAAAGGGAGATCTCTGGCACAACTGATCCAGAAAAGAGAAGATACATATACAATATTTGGAATGAAAAAAATGGACATTACAGATAGATGCAGCAGACAAAACATGCTGAGAAAACTACGAATAGCATTTTGTTAATAAATATGACAGCCTAGATGTAATGGATAATTTCCTTGAAAAATTGACTCAAGAAGAAAATAAAACCTAAAGAGATCCGTAGACATTTAAAGAAATGGAATCAGTAGTTAAAAATCAACCAAGGAAATGTTTATTCCAGACCCAGACATTTTACCAGCAAGTTCTACCAAACATTCAAGGAACACATAATTCCAATTTTATACACACTGTTCCAGAAAATGGAAAAAGAAGGAACATTTACCAGTTCATTTTATGAGGCCAGTATAACCAAAGGCAATATGAGAAGGAAAAATTACAGTCACTATGACTTATGAACATGGATATAAAAAAAAATCCTACAACGAAATTAGATGTTGAGCACTCATTCATTCATTCATCATTCATTCATTCATCCTTTCAGTCATTCAACAAATATTGGCAGGCACTGTGCCAATACATGGAGAGCAGAAATGGAGCTTATGGCTTGGTGAAGGAGGTGAGTAATAAAGCTAATGATCACTCCAGGTAAGGACATTCTGGCAGGATAACAGTGCACATCAAGGGGGATTTGACCAAGTCAAGGAAGTTAAGAAAAGCTTTCCAGGCACATGAGTGGCATAAGAATGGGTGTCGGAAGAATGTTTAGGAGGCTATTGGGGCTCCAGTGGGAGATCTGGGATGCAGTAGCAAGAAAGATGCACTTGAGAGATATTTAGGAAGACATAACACCACAGACCACAGACCTTCATGATGGATTGCACATGGGAAGGGTTCAACTTGGAGAGGGGTCAACCTTGTCTCTAGGACGACTGGGGTTTTGTTCACTGATAGAGGGGCCCTTAAAAGTGGTTCCGATTTAGGGGAAAAGAGCAAGGTTTTGGACATGTTGAGTTTGGGGTACCTTTAGGAGGGCCAAGTGACGATGTCGAATAGGAAATGAACTAGAGCCTGAAGCTCTGTGTGGAGGTCAGGCTGGAGATTTTGAGTGAATATTTAAACCTATTCCTCAGAGGAGCTCACCCAGAGGGTGTGTGTAGCTGGGGGAGAGAATGAACACCAATATTTAAAGGAAAGGCAGAGGAGAAGGAGTCAGGGCAAAGAGACAGAGAAGGAATGGCTGTAGAGGTAGGAGGAAAACCAGGAGAACGCGGGTAACAAGAATGCCAAGGGAATAGCAGCTTCAAGAAGGGAGGGTCCAACAGTGTCACGGGCTGTCGCAATTTTAAGAGGGTGGAGGACTGACACTGCGCCACTGGAATTCTTCTGATTGAGGGGCTATAATAAGCGAGTGAACTGGAGAAGAAATGCATCATCATCACCATCATAATAATAAAAAATATCACCACCTATTACAAATAACATAGTGCCAAGGGGCAGCATGAGGGAATTTTTGGGGACGATGAAACTCTTCTGCATCTCGTTGATGGTGGTAGTTACCTGACTCCATGCAATTGTCAAAACTCATAGAATTATAGGTCATGAAGAGTAAATGTTAGTGCATATAAGTTAAAAATAAGTAAAAACAATGTAGTAATGGAGATTTAAGACCTAGCTCTCTCTTACTGACTTTGTAACTGCTGCTCTCAGGGTTTTAATTCAGTTGAGTGTCAGCTTGTGCAGGTCTACGATAGGGAACAAGGGTACTCTCACTTGTGAAGGACAGAATAAATACAAGCCAAAGGGCACTGGACTGATGGCCAGAGGCCCTCTTAGGAACTGACCTGGTGGTGTCCCGGGACAGACTCATGAGCTTGGATCCTCTGGGACCCTAATGTAAAATGAGGGGGTTGGATCTGGAAAGGTCTTTCTACCTCTGGTTGTCTGTGACTCTATGGTAAAAATTCCAAACACAATCCAATTGGCTCTGTTGTCTGCATTTCGTTATTGAAAAGTCTCATAATAAACAATTACCATAATAACAACTGGTTCTTGAACACGTCAGACCCCAGATGATTTGGGAAGCAGCTTGAAGTTACGGAAAATGCTTGGGCTTGTGAATTAAGGCTTTAAAGAACCTCCTAAAAAGCATATGAAGTAATGATTGATAATAAGCATGACCCATATTGGTTTTCTGTGAAAAAGGGACTTTTACATTTGTTGACTTCAATCCCTTCTCTCATCCATCCCATTAAGCCTGTCAGGGAGGAATTATTCCAATTTAGGAGACATGGAGATTAAAAGTCTGGCCACCCAAGGATTTGAGTGGTGTTGAATTTTTCTCAATATTCTACTTTTCCAAGACCCACAGTGGATTTGGTACAGTTTTGGTGTTGAGTGTATTATTCCATTATGTCCTAATTCTATGAAAATTAATGGAAAAGTGTTAATTGGGCATCGATTCATGCTTAACATTAATCTAATGTTGATGAACCACAACTTTGTTGCCCCTCATGCCATATTAACTCAATTTACTGTAATAATTTAAAACAATAGGGATAATTGTATCCCTATTGTTTTAAATATCCTACAAATTGAACCTGGCCTGAATTCGGCCAGCCTGAAATCTGAAGTGTGAGATGCCTTTGTGAAGCTACTAACATCATCTTTTTGGAATTTTTCAGTGCGAGAAGGGATGAAGGCCACATTTATTAAGCATCTACTATGTGCCCCACACAGCTCCTATGGTGTGTGTCTGAAGCTACTCTCAGCCACCTTCCCAGATGGTGGGGAGTCTTGGGCTATTTCAATCGCATGCATTTTACTATCTCGGTATAGAAATAATAAAAACATAATGAACCAGTCGGAGAGGGATTTCCTGAAATAACCACCCTTCCGAGCCATCCCAGAGACGCTCTAAAACTATTTTTCACTACAAAAATTTGCTTTGAACCCCAATTCTTTGACCTTGACCTCTATAAACCTATTTTATTATATTTTTAAACTGCTGTACGATTAACGCGGAAACCCTTTCTTCGGCACTTTCTCACCACTGGAATCGCATGTTTCTCAAAGTTCCAAAATAACCTTTCCCGGGCACGGATTCGTACCTCTGCCGGGGAAGGGCGGGGAGCGGCGCAAGACGTGCCGGTGTGGAGCGAGAGCCAAAGAGAACTTCCAGAGCGAAAGGAAAATAAAACTTGTGGCTGGTGTCTGTGTGAGAGGGTCTCCGCAATCCTGAAGCCCCCCGATCCTGGGGGGTCTCGGGGTCCGCTCGAGGAGCGCCAGGGTTTGGGTTTGATCCCGACGTCCTTGACCTAAATTTCTGCGCGGTGACTAGAAAAAGGGCGCAGAGGCGGGCGGGCGTCTGGTGCCATCCTCGGATCCCGGCGACCGCGGCCGGCGAACTTGAATGGAGAGGCCGAACTAACGGGGGTGGGGGGCGTCTTCTCCCTGGCCCGACTGAGGATCTGCAGCTACCTCCCCGCGCCTCTCCCTCCCCGGATCCACCCGCCCCGCCGTAGCCCATGTGATCTAGGAAAGTCGGGGTGCGCTCCCCCACTCCCGGCACCCGGCCCGCCCGGAGGCGGGGCCCCCTCCGGCAGCGAGGTTCGCGCACCGCCCCCGTGGGTCCAGCCGCGGGGGGCCGAATGTGCGCGCGCGGGCAGGCGGGGGCCGCACCGGGGTGCGTGACGTCACCGGCATTGGTTACACGACGTTCTAGAACTCCGCCCCACGTGCGCCCGGGAGGAGGGGGAGGAGGAGGAGGAGATGGGGGTGGGGAGGAGGAGGGAGAGAGGTGGGGATGGG
>NW_017731379.1:1217219-1236852 GCF_001890085.2 Hipposideros armiger
GCCCCTCCTGCGCGCGCCCCCACCTCCAACCGTGGAAGTTACACACCTTTGGATTGCATTTCGCCGTCACCTTCTCCCCCACCCCACCTCCCGGCTCTCGCTCGCGCGCTCCCCCCCGCTTTCCTTTTAGCTTTTGTAAGTTACACGTCAAAATGGCCGATCTGACATCGGTGCTCACTTCTGTTATGTTTTCTCCCTCTAGTAAAATGTTTATCGGTGGACTGAGCTGGCAGACCTCACCAGGTAAGGGAGGGAGGGGGGGACGCCTGGGTCCCCCCCTTCTTGGCTTCTTTATTGCTCTTTGTTATCCCGGTGTAGGAGCTTCCCCCCCCCCCCGCCGCCACCGGCTCCCCACTTCTCCTGTGCAAGGTTATTTTTTTAAATAGCAAATCCTTTCTGAGCCCTCTACGCGACCTCTGTTGCCGAATTTCCCCCGCGTGTGCAAAAAATACAAAAACAAAACAGAATAACAACAGAAAACTACTTTTGGTTTTTGTCCTTGATCAAAATTTGCATTGCTTTTTCCCCACACCTCCCCCCCCCAATCTCTCTCTCGCTCTCTCTCTCTCTCTCTCTCTCTCTCTACAGATAGCCTTAGAGACTATTTTAGCAAATTTGGAGAAATTAGAGAATGTATGGTCATGAGAGATCCCACTACGAAACGCTCCAGGTAAACCATTCCTTTCTGGATTTTGCCTTTATTTTAGAACAAAGTTTAAGTGTTATTTTTGGAGGTGTCTTCGGAAGTAGCTAAGCGGATTTAGAATGGGGCTCAGGCATGTGGCTGTTTTCGAACGTCGCTCTATCCCCCCCCCCGCCCCCATAACCCCAAAGGTTATTGTAAATTGGGGCTTGAACTCTGGATACAAAGATACCTATCTCTCCGCTTTAAGTCATTTTCCCGTCGTTTCTTATTTTTCCCGTTTAAAATGACATTCAGCTTCATTCACTTTCCATATAGTTTAAAAAAAATTTTAAATGTATGCTTCCCCACATTCCCAGCTCCCCAAACTCTTAAGCCCCTCTTAGAAAGCTGGATGAATCTCTTCTGAGGGCCGGGTTTTCTTCGGAATAAAACAAAGCGTTAAGAAAGGGAAGGGGAGGAGGAGAGGAAACTGAGGTGGCGAAAGAGTGGAGACACCAGCTTTTTCCAAGTTACCTCCACCCGCCCTGCCCCCGTTCCACTTCCCCCATTAACCTTGGTGTGTTTTCTTGCGAGGTAGAGGGCTGTAGACCGGACGGGATTGGGGGAGGACCGTGGGGGGAACTTTTGCTCTCCAGTCTGCATTAAGAGTTCACTCCTTGTTGCTTTCAATGGTGTCACATTTTCTTGTTTGTTTTTCTCCCTCTTTGTCTCATTTCAGAGGCTTCGGTTTCGTCACGTTCGCAGACCCAGCAAGTGTAGATAAAGTATTAGGTCAGCCCCACCATGAGTTAGATTCCAAGACGGTAGGTTGCTTTTCGTTGTTGTTGTCATCTGTTTCCCCCCTTTTCAGGACCGATCTGAGCATTGACAGCCCCATTTAAAGGGACAGTGCATTCTTTTGCTTATGTGCTGAGAGCTGGGTACTTTTAAGCAGAGCTGTGAGTTGGCTCTCAAGTTTGCTGCCATGGCTGAGTTTTGGGTTTTCTTTTTAGAGCCTGTCCCACAGCAGCTCCAGATGCTACCAAGCATAGGCTTGGGGGAGGGGTCGGCTTGAGGGGAGGCTATTTTCCGGCCGAGGGACCCTGCAAAGAAACTCCACCAGACAGCAAAGACAACTTTTCTTTGTCAGCCGAGCACAGCACGCGTTACCAACAGTGGCTGTGGGAACTGGCTTTCAGAAGGCACAGCCTGCTTCACAAGGGGGATGGCGCGGGAAGGAGGCGAGGGGGCGCTCATTCCAGGTCCAGGCAACAGGTTTCTCTTGGGGCACTCCGGATTCGGAATGGGGTTTGAGAAGGAAAGGAGGCGCTTTCCGGGCCAAGCTGGGCATCCAGTGATGACTCCAGATGGCGTGAAATCTAAGGCTGATAAGGCCTTGAGTTTCAAAGTGATTTGTTTTCCCTTTTCTTTCTCAGATCCTTTATTCCGAGTGTGGGTACTTTTATAGCATTAGAAGGTTTAAAGCCCTGTGTTGATGGGGGGGAAGTCTCTAGGTAGAGATCAGAAGAGGGAGGGAAGAAAGTATCAGTGTATAATAATACATTTAATGGGGCGGGTGCATAGTGTTTTTATTTAGACCCATGTGTTAGCTCTGTGCTTTCCTCCCTTCTCTTTATGTCTTATAGAATTTCCCAGCAGCTTTTATACATCTGCCAAAGCAGAGGCTCTGAGGTGACATTGGGATGCTGTGCTGGGCTGCTTGGGACTTCACTTTTCTGTAGTGGGGTAGTAGGACAGGGCAAGGGATTGGGTTCTAGTCCCAGCTGCCCCTTACAAACTTGAGCAAGTTGTTCCCTGCCTCTGGGCCTGTGTCCTCTTCTCTAAAACAAAAGCGTGGAACTGAGGTGAGGACCCCTTTTGGTTTTAACATTGAATGGAAGAGAAGAAAAGAAAAACCTGACTGCTTTTGGTGTACCTGCATTGATTTTGCAAATTTACTGTTTCTCTGATCAGAGGTCAGGTGCATGGCCCTTACCCCCAAGAAAAGACCTCGCGCACACTTAAGTTGCCTTATTAATGGTGCTGATTTGTCATAGCCTGCGGCCCAGCCTTTTTGCACTTTTAGGTCATTTAATTTCAGGGATGATCATTTGTTAAGGTGATAATGGATATTTGAAGAATGTTTTTACTCTTTGATTTTTTCTGCTAGACGTTTCAGAAAGCTAGTAAAATTAAAGAGGACAAATATTTCAAGGCAAATCTGGGAAATTATTATTCACCCCCTTTCCCCACCGGGAATAGGAGAAATAGTATTGGGTTTTCTATCGTGGCTGGTGGGTCATATCCTTCAATATCTGGAGCAAAGCCTGCAGTTTTCCCTCCCTAATTGTTTGTAGACATGTTTTGGTCACTATTATATTTAGTATAACCTAGCTTTTGACTTTGTTTCAACGTTCAGTGCAGGAGGCAGAAGCGGTTGGTTTATTGACATGGAAACAGAGGATCTTGTTTACCGTTACCTTAAAAGCTTTGTTTAGGTAACGGCCATTCACATCCCAAATAGTAACCTAGTCTTTTCCTAGAGGATTTGTAGCTACAGTAAGTAGAGCTGTACCTAACTAACTAATGTTTTAATTTTTGGTAGTTTTCTTTTTTGTTCGTTTTAAAAAAAAATAGTTGACAGGGATGTGCAAAAGGTTGGGATTTGCCATACTAATCTTGACCAGCCCTCTCCCTTGGAGATCTCAGCGTGTAAACTTTGCACACCGAAGAACTCTTCATTATGATCCAACACGCTGTTATCACAACATGCAATACAGGAATTCTGAATTGGCTTTGAGTTTGATAATTTTAGGTATTTTTTTAGCGCTCCGCCCTCTTCACTGCTCCCTACTCCCTCCAGCTCCTGGCCTCTCACCAGACATGTCCCTCACCGTTTACCCAACAAACAAGATGACTTATTATTGTAATTGTGTGCTGGTCAGCCAAAAAAAAAAAAAGACCTTGGGAGAGTGTTTATGAGAAGACGTATCTGTCTTACGTTTGGTCAACAGAATGGAAATCCACACCTGTTGTATTTCTCTTGTAGACAGCCCTAGTCAGTGCTGAATACACCTGTAGATGCAGTAATGTTAATCTTGATGAAAGGGTAGTTTCCTAGATCAGAGATTTCGGTCTCTTAGTTTTTGAAAAGTAATCTCTCATTTCTCAGGTGATGTTTAAAGGTAGAAAACAACCACGCTGCAGACTTTTGTTAGGTCTTTAAACTACCTTAATAAAAGTGGTAAATCTTTGATAAATGTGGTAAGTGTATGTCTTACCTGCTGGGGTCCTAAGACATGTTAAGTCTGTGAACAAAAATCATCTGTGGTGTGTCTTTCCCCCCGCGCTGTGCTCTTTCCCAGAGCGTCATTCTTTTTGTTTTAACTTTATGACAGAACTGAAAACAGGTTCAGAGTTAACATTTTGAGGGAAAAATTTTAATATGAAAGCCAAAGCCTATAAAAGAAATAACTTGTAAAACTAAAATAAAAAAATAAAATAACTTGTAGCAATATTCATGCCACTCAACGTTGAATTTTACCCAAAGATTCATGACATTTAAGAAATCTAATGAAAATCAACAATGGGAATATTTTTTTATTCTTCCCTCTTCATATTTTCTATCCAACTACTTTAACCTCTTCTAGTCAGCCTGTTAGATTCAAATGCTTCCGTGGGAATTGTTTTGAGTTTTAAAGCCAGTTCTGGTTGAGACTCGTGTTCTGTAAGTGTCTAACCTAGGGTAGAGGATGTTTTTCCAATGGGATTGGGGTGATGGTAGGGAATGCCCTAATGGTTACCCTACATTCTGGCTTATTTTTTTTAGTAATTTTTTATTTTTTAAATCCTCTCTCCATGATGGCCTTTCTTTTCTTATATGGGTTTAGGTTGCTGATAGATTTTTTTTTTTCGCCCCCTGTGATTTTTAAAATCCAGGTGGATTTAGCTCATCTGTTTCCTTTTACTTTATTATTATTTTTTTAAGAACCAAGTTAGGCTCTCTAGTTTTTGATACCTGCTTTCTTTTGAGATACAGAGAGTGAACTATTCCTTTGATAAATCTTAGGTAATTTACTTTTGCTAAAATGTGTGTGTTAATTTAAGGAGAGCATTGTATTGAGTGTCTATGGGGAGTTTTTGGGTGTTGTGGATTTAAAAATTTTTGGAATACCCTTCCTCCTGTGTTGTTTAGTTATCACCGGGGAGAAGAAATACCATCCAGTTACCCACTGCTGGAAGATTCTTACATTTAATTCTCAGGTGATGACTTTTTTTCAGTGACGATGTTCCCATCTTTTCTCCTAGCCATGCATTGCAAATTAGATGCAGGTATCATTTACTATTCAGTGTTTGTGGAAGAGAAGCCCTGGCCTAAGAGATCTGGTTTACTCACAGCATCACACATTGAATATTTGGTAGGACATTTCAGAAAGGCTAGCTATATTACATTTTGAGAGGGACCAGTAAAGTTTGGACTAGCTGTATTTATTACATTTTGAGAGGGACTAGTAAAGTTTAAAAAACTGTTGAGTTGCCCGAGAAGTTACTAAAAGCTGGGTTATAAGCCTGAGAAATGAGTGATTAATAATTAGGTGATTAATCATAATTTTTTTTCTTTCCTCAAAGTATTGCAATTGACTCCCGCTTTTCCATTTTCCCCCAGATTGACCCCAAAGTTGCATTTCCTCGTCGAGCGCAACCCAAGGTAAGGAGGAGAATCGGTCATATGATTATAACACTCAGAGTTGGTTGCCAAGGATTTCATGTTTCCAACAGAGCACTGGCAATGAAGCATTGAAACCTGGTGCACACTGTTCCTTCAGGCTGTCGGCCTGTGGCTGTGAGAGGCAGGCCAGGCCAGTAGCTCCGAGATAACCGTGTGTCTATAAGTTAGCCACCACCCTGAGGTGGGTTCTGAGCCTTCAGCTGGGTTAGGGACAAGCCTGAACCTTAGTGAGAGGACAGAGCTCTGTCTGTTGCAATATTTATGCAAATATTCTATTTATTTTTTAAGCATTGCCGAGATCGTATCAGGAAAAGCTGGACATTTCCTTGTGACTCTTTTTGGAGGGTACTCTTTTGAGGCCCTACAACTTGGAATTTATGGAGAGAAGTAGAATTTAAGTAACAGCTTGTCCTTTCTTGGACAAACAACTTCATACATAGAACCATAAAGCCCAAAACAGAGGAGGCGGTGGAGGTCTTGGTTTCAGGTTGGTTGGATAAATCAGGGCACACTTGAAACCCACAGGGCTGCTGCTCTGTGCAAGTGCTGGTGGAGAAGTTCTGAAAATGTTGTAAGCTTGTCCGAGTGGTACTACAAGACTTGCTTAAAGGCTTGAGATAGGCCTTCACGTCTTCAGAAGTGTGTCGCTAACGAAGTTTTCACTGAGCTTGCCAGGTGTGGCTGTGGGAACACAGCTACATGAGCCTAAGGTGAAATTTGAGGGACTTACGGCTTACGTGTTCAATGTGCACTTTTGAATTATACTTTTTTCTTTCCTCTCTAACACGGGAAGAAATACTTTATCTGTACCTTGTGGCCTTGGCATTCTTTTAAAGAAAGGGGAAAAGGTGAAGTCTCTGATAGTAAGTTGTAAAGGGAACGGGCTGTGGCTTTAGCAAACTCAGTTTATTTCTTTAAGCATGGTCTCCCAGAAGTGGAACCTTGTAATTGTGTAAAGGGAGGAATGATTTTGCACATTAATGAAGCACAAGTTGGCATTTGTTAATGATATTTTGAGGATTTCATGTCTGAGCCTGCTGTGTGATTCCCTTCCTTTCTTCTTTCCTTTTTCTTTTTTCTTTCTTCCTTGAGATTCTTTCTCTTGCCCTTTCCCTCTCCCTCTGTCCCTCTCTCCCTCTGTCCCTCTCTCCCTCCCTCCCTCCCTCCCTCCCTCCCTCTCTCTCTCTCTCTCTCCCCCCAAATCTCTTAAGTAAATATAGTGAAATACTTCAAGGCATTTTTTTCTTCTTCTAATGCTTAAGCAAATAATAAGAATTAACGAGTCAGAGAGGTTAGATTATTTCTGTACTGAGCACAAACTCTGGGACTGTCTTAACTGTTTAAAGGTTGCTTTCCAAACTCGATGTGATCCTTGACATTTCAGAAGGCTTCCAGAATGAGCAGTATTTCCTGGGTTTGGAAGAAATGCTATTTCTTCCATAAGTGTGAATCGTCAAATTTCCAGGTTAGTCATTTGATCGCCCAGAACCAGGATCAGATTACCCGAGAGGGAAACTGGAAAAATCACTGACTTGGTCACACCATGGGTTTGACCTGTTTTCCCTCTTGTTCTCCCCTCTGCCCCCCTCCCCCTTTTTTTTTAAGCCAGGAGGGTTAATATTTCATTTTAATATATTCTGGCATTTGATTTTTCAGTGATGCATTCAACTTGAAAATGAGACAGAATATTTCTCAAACTTGTCAAAGTGTGTATGCACATATCCTCCCGACTCCCTCACCACCTACCGCCCCCACCCCCCCACCCCCACCCCAGAGTCTGGGATATTTTAGGTGAATTGTCACACTTTGAGATGTGAACTAACATTAAACCAGCTGGGGGAGGACATCTTTCCATGGAATTCTAGGATTTCGTAACTATACCTTACGTTTTAGGACACACTTGACAAAGGACTGTCTATCCGTTATCTCTGTCTGAATCCCAGGTCCTCGACATTGAGCAAATTACCTCCTTATATTCTCAGCTTGCTCTTCTGAAAGATGGGAGTGATGACAGTAGCTCCCTCGAAAGGTTGATGTGAAGAATAAAAGAGCCTGGCGTGGGGTGGGCCTTGTAACTCATCATCATCCTCACCAGCACCATTATCGTTGGTTTAATCATTTATTATTGTTACTGATATTTTCAAGCTCGACAGCCTGGCTTCAGATGCTGGCTGTGCCACTCATTCGCTTTGTGAATTTGGGCAAATCATTGAACTTCCCTGAAACCTCAGTTTCCCCATCTCATTGAGCTTTTATGTGGATGAAATAAATTAATAAAGGTAAAGTACTTCAAAAAAGACCTGGTGCCAGGTAACACCTGTGTGTTCACCTGCTGTTTTTACTGTTATTTCTGATAGGCCCTCACACCAGTCTCTGAGAGGCATGGTAATAACAATGACACTACCTGAATTTATGTGCCAGGCACTGTTGTAGGGACATTATGCATATGAACTCATTTAGTCTTCACCTCTGCCCTATGAAGTGGGTAGTTGTATTAGCTCTATTTTATATATAAGGAAACCAAGGTGCAAATGGGTTGAGAAGTGCAAGAGACCCACCCAGGCAACCTGGCTCCCAACCTGGGCTCTCTCCCAGTGTGCTGTCTCCCAGGGTAACACATTGTGTCTCCTCTCTGTTATGGAAGAGGAGGCGGCTCAGCGTGGTCCTCAGGCTGTGAGGAGCAGAGCCACAGCCAGAATCTCAGGACTGAAGTTTCATGGTTGGGTGATTTGCCCAACCCCTATGATGTCATCCCATTGTGCGACACTGTCCGGTCCTGTCTCTCCATCTGACCCCTCAGGGCATCCTTTCAGATGGTTCTGGAGTTGCTCAACCCCAGTGAGGCAACTGGGAAATTGACGGGGGTGTGTGGTGGTTGGGATTTGGGGCGGGGTGGGGAGAAAGTGCCTTCCTTGTCCACGGTTATTTTCCGATAGAATTTGAGCTTGGCCACGGGGATTTCAGACTGAAGTTAGTGTTGGAGGCCAGAACCTGGCTGGCAGGAGTAGAGAACTTTAAGTCCAGCCTTATTTATTTATTGTTTATTTCCCTTCAGTAAACCTTGTGTGTGTGTGTGTGTGTGTGTGTGTGTGTGTGTGTGTGTGTTAGGGTCCCAGGGGCAAGGTGAACTGTGCCCCTCCTTGTGGACTGGGTAAAGATCTTGTAAATGATTTGTCAGCATGTGTTTCAGTTAAAATTCATTTCTCTGCTTTCTGGCTGGCCCTCCTCCTTGCTAACACTCGCCAGAGAAATATTCCGTGGAGGTGTTAAAACAAGACGAGTGGAAAGAAACTGTAACTTAATACGAAAGAAAATCCGTGGCGGTGAAGAACAGATTTCATATTAGTACTGTCATAATATTCTTTAATGTATCATGTAAATAAAAATCTGTTTTGACCAGAATTTTAATGAGCGACCAAAGGAAGGGTTTTGAATCCTGCGGTTCATTTATTCCCCCTTTGCGATGTAAATGTTCACATCTCAAGTGAGCTATAATGGGGCTTTATTAACTAGTCGAGGGGGTGACTCTTTGGAGACTAGTGGCCGTTAATTAGTGAAGTACATTTTGAACAGAAGAAGATCTGTCTGTTCTGTATCTATTTCTCCGGGTGATTATTTCATTCTGTGAAATATGGAAGAGTCTCCCCCCCCCCCATCTTTTAAAAAATTAAAATGGTCATGCTACTCTACAGAGAGGACTTAATTTGAAGCCGTTGGAGAAATGGAGATGATTGGGATTCATCATGTCATATCCTATCTTCCTTTTGGGCAGACGTGTTGGCTGCCCGGAAGAGTTTTGCTCAAGCTTTTGGGTTCTTTTCCTTGCGTGGAGAAACCAAGAGACTGGCCTAGCAGCTTGCAGCAAGAGTGAGTCTGGGTGTAACTCGCCATCTGCCTTAATTATCTTTGTGTATAATAAAGCATTGCCCACTCCCCTCAGTTGCCGTTTCCCTTCTTAAGTTTTAGAGGCCAGACCCTGCTGTTGATCTAGGGGGACCTATTTGCATTTGCCTTCAGGAGCCGCCCGATGACCATGGGCGAGTCACCCAAGCCCTCGGAGCCTCCGTTTCCCCCTCTTTAGAAACAGGGATAGTGTAGCGCTCCACCTGGAGCTGTTTTCAAGTTGGATGCAAAAAGTCTTTGCCTGGAACCTGGCACAAATGTCTGCTGATATTATTGTCATTATTGTTATAGAATTATTTTTGTAGAATAAAAAAAAATTAAGATGGTGAAAAGGACCGAAGAAAAATCTTAATTGGAATGTAAGCCTTTTGATGGCGGGGGGGGGGGGGGCTTTTGCTGTTGGTGGTTGGCGTTTGGTAACTGTTAAATGCATGAGTTGAATCCCAACTGCCTTTTTCAAAGTGGAGGCAGCTGGCACCCAGGGAAGTTCTGTCCGTTGCCCCAGGTCACACAGCTAAGTTGTGGCAAGGTTGAGCTGGAAGCCAGGTTTTCCTGTTCCCTGGAAGGTTCTCTGTTAAGCAGGCATCCAGATGGGTGCAGCGCCGCACGAGCGTTTTACACATGCACCTCCTGTTCCGCAGGAGCGGTTTCTTGGCAGCTTCTCAAGGGCAAGGGGTGATTTTTCGGCATCTGGCCTTCCCCTGCTGCTGTGGGTCGGGTCATTCTAGCGTCTTGCCATCTTGGATGATCTGCAGCTGTCATCTCAGCAGCCACAGTTAACAGACCTGCGGTGGGTTTCTGGTTCCCAGCTGGGAGGGGTAGTGTGTCTGCAGTCCTTGTCCACATGGTGAGGACCCTGGGGGGTTAGTGGCTTAGCTTCTTTCTTGTCAGGAGTGCAGCTCCTTCCTGTCTTCCCGTCAGCAGCAGGTGTCAGCTCAGGGGGAGGGGCCCCTTGTCCTACAAATGTCCTTTCCTGGATCCTGCCTTTCCTCACGAAAATGCTTTCGTTTCAGCGTTAAGGTCAGTCTCCCGTGTTCGATGTCAGATGTTTTTGGCAGATGACTGAAACCTCTCTGTCCCCGAGGAAGGGAGGAGGAGGAAGACACTCGCTGAGGAACCAGCTGACCATGTTGGGTGCCCCTTGAGGTGGCATCCATTCTTCCTGTCCTATTTTGTATTTTTAAACCCTAGTGTTCTTCAGCAAAAGCCCTGAGAACACACAGGGAGATGTCGTTTGTCATCTTTGCCCTCTTGTTTGGTATGGTTGTTCACTTCACAAGAGCTTGTTTTTAATTGCTGACTTTGTATGAGCCTACTTTGGGGGCGGGGGCTGGCGGGGATGGTGGGATTCAGGATACCCTCCTTGGGTTCCTGGTGCCTAGTGAACAAAGTCTCAACTACTTAGCCTGATAGGTAAGGTCCTTCAAGATCTATATGGAGTTGGGGGGTTGTGGGTTGTGGGTTGTGGGAGATCTTCTTCCAGCTCATTTCCCGACTTGTCTCCTTTTGCTGCCTTGAAAATGAATGTCAGCTTTCTCTGAACAGCTGTCCTTTTGCGGGTCTCCACCTGCACTGCCCTTCCTTCTCTCTCCTGTACAAAACAGACCCCTCTTTCAAAGCCCAACTTAATTGTTACCTTTTCTGCAAAGCCGTCCCTGCCCCCTCGTGGATGTAATAACTTCTTTCTCTGGAATTTCACAGCACTTTACTTTTTCTTTGGTTATGGGCCTTCCATCAATAATAAATCAGCAAACACTTATTGCTGCATCCATTAGACATTGTGCTAGGTATTCACTCATTCGTTCATTCACGAAACATTATTGACCACCTACTGTGTGCCAGGCACTGTGTGGTTCTGGGGAGAGTGTGGCAAGTAAGGCAAAGTCCCTGCCTTCGTGGGGCTTTCACTCTAGTGGGACAGACAAAGCCCCTGCCTTCGTGGGGCTTTCACTCTAGTGGGACAGACAAAGCCCCTGCCTTCGTGGGGCTTTCACTCTAGTGGGACAAGGGCAAATGGCTAAGTACATAACATGCCCACAGGTGTGAAAACCAGGGCAGGGTAAGAGTGATGGGAGGGGTGGGGATGGACCATATGTTTTCATACATTCAGTTGCTACTTTTAGTAATTAATAGTTATTTACCAAGTTTCTGCTCAGCGCCAGGGGCTGTGGTAGACACTTTGTTCTGAGTTTTATGGTTATTTAGGTTCATGCCTTATCGCTCCTCTGGGCAATAAACTCTAAAGGCATAGCATATTTTACTAACCAAAAACAAAACACCTTAGCTTTTTTTTTTTTCCCCCTAAAGATTTTATTGGGGAATTGGGGGAGGGGAACAGCGCTGGGGAATCGGGGAAGGGGAACAGACAAGTTGCTGTCCTTTTGTTCTTCAGTCTAGTTGTGGAGGACGTCGCTTCACTGGCCCATGTTGGTATTGTGATCATTGCGCTCTTCCTGGCTGAGGCAGATCGGTCGCCGGCCATTGGATGGCTGCTCACAGCGACTCACGGCAGCTCACGCTGCCTGCTGGCCGCTCATGGTAGCTCACGGCAGCCCACTGCAGCCCCACTGCATCCTACGCCATCGCCGGTGACTCACGGCAGCCCAGCTCCAGGTCGAGCTGTTGTTCACCATCTTAGCTGTAGAGGGTGCAGCGTCACTGGCCCATGTGGGATCCGAACCGGTGGCCCTGCTGCTGAGAGCTCGTGCTCCCAAGCCAACTCTTTCTTAACCAACGAGCCACTCGGCCGGTCCCAAAACACCTTAGCTTTTAATATCGCTCTTTTGCACACTCTGGACTTCCATTTAGATAGGGTGAATGCAAAGTGACAAAAGAGACACAGATCTTGTCTTCAAGGGTCTTACCTCCATGCTGGGAGGAGGGGTGCTGCCTGTGGGACGAGAGAGGATGCCCTCAGCACAGTAAGAGAGAACCAGCATATAGAGGAAGCAAGAGGGAAGACAGCTTCTTGGAAGAGCTGCTCTTTGCCCCAGATCCTGAAGAACAGGTAGGAAGGAGGAATGGCAGGAATGCAGTTCTTCCTTCCCTGGGTGAGGAGAGGTCAGGATGGGCGGCTGTAGCAAAGGGTGTGTGCTGAGTGTGCTCCGGGGCGAGGCTGGGGCCAGTCTGTGGAAGGCCTTGAATGCCAGGCAAAGCAAATGAGTTAGTGCTTTACTTGGCAGGTGCTGGGGAACCTGTTGTGTGTGTGTGTGTAGGATCATGGGGATGCTTCGTTATGATGCTCTGAGCTCTTGGGGACCAATAGAGAAGCGGGGTCACTGATAGGACTGTGGATGATGCAATTTCATGGAGAGCTTCTCACCCTGGACTTGTCCTCCCTGCGAAATTCATACTGTGTTCTCTCTGTCATGGACCCTTCTTTGGGAGTGATGTTCTTGGCAGATAACCATCCCAGTTCTTTGGGGGGTGTGGCACTTAAAAAAAGCTCCGTCATTCTCTTGTTTCCATATTCTCCTTTCCTCTCTGCCTCCTTAAAAGAGGCTATCTGGGGTGACCGGTTAGCTCAGTTGGTTAGAGCTTGGTGCTGATAACACCAAGGTTGCCAGTTCGATCCCTGCATGGGCCACCGTGAGCTCTGCCCTCCTTTAGAGAGTCAACTATGCCATTGTAGTATAAAAGCAACGTGTAACCAATGACCATGGCTGTTCCCCAATAAAAAAAAGGGGGGGCTGTGATATAGACAAAATTCTAAAGTTCTGTACTTTGTGTTTGTCCAAGCCATGATCTTACCATGTGTAGACAGTGAGATGTCATTTCTTGGTATGGAAATCACAGATTGTATGACACCAAGGCGTGTGACCTGTGTTTAAAGCTGCCTGACATGTGACTTCATAAGTAGTGCCTGCTTGGGGTCACCACCATGGGCTGAGTGGCTTCCTGGTGTGAGGAATATAAGGTTTGGGAATCACAACCTCTGCCTTCTGTGTGGTGTGAGAGGTGTGAGCAAGTGGGGTCTCGGGACCCAGCATCCTGTGGTACATTGTAGCTATAGTCTGGGATTGTCAGTCCAGCTGGGGCATGTATCCCACTGGGCCCCAAGTATGCCAGGGTGTCCCCACGCTTCCCCTCTTTCAAGGGTAGATAGCATGAAACTCCCAACCATTTGGAAAGTTTTTCTCAGGGTGAGTTTCTGGCTGCCATACTTCTATTTTAGTTTTGAGACTGAATAATCAAAAAGAAAAATCCTGACTCAAAATAATGGCTGTTAATTATTGTGAGTAATAAGTGTTTGAGGCAACCACCATACTAAGCCTCTATCTACTTATATCTCTTTTAGTTTAATTCTTACAACAGTCCTGTGTTGGTATCATCTCCATTTGACAGATGGGTAAACTGAGGCCTGGGAGGGTAAGCAGCTTATTCCCGGGGCCATAGAACTAGTAAGGGTCAGAGTTGGCGTTTGGACCAACGGCTGTCTGACTCCTCTGCTCTCACACCCTTAACCACTAAGCCCCACCACATCCAGTGTGAATGGGTAGATTTTAGGTTCTTGCATTTTGCCTGAAAGCTGTAAAGTGCTCAGGTTGAGGAATAGAATTTGTTATAGTCTGGCCAGGAAGCTTCAGGTTAGTTTCTGTTGTCTTATTTTGTGAGAACTTGTTTAGCATAGTTAAATGCCACTTACCAGCTATGGAATTTTGGACACACCACTTAGTGGTTTTGTGCCTCCATTTCTTCATCTGTAAAATGGAGTTTTTTAACAGTACCTGTGTCATAGAATTGTTAAGAGGATTAAATGAAGGGCGTAGGGTGATATCTGCATGTAGTGGACCCAGTGTAATTATTAGTTGTCTGCTACCATCCCCGAAGATGGCACCGCCCAGATTATAGCTCATGGGTTGATTGGTACTGTTGCCCCTTTCTAGGGGTGATGGATAGAACAGCATGTTCCTGGGGTCTTGGCTCTCGAAAGGGAGGTGGTGTGCATCCTTTATGGGATGCTCAGTGGGCACTGAGAATTCATTTCCTTTTCCATATGTGATGCTGTGTTTTTGCTGCTTCTGAGAGTGAAGTCCTGGGGCGCAGATAGGGGACAGCTAAGACCCCGCTGTGTGAAAGGTCTCCCCATGAGCCTCCTCTCTTCCAGTCCTGGTCTTTATCTGCCGGGGGGTAGTTCCACCAATGACTGATCTGAAAGCATCACATTCATTTATTTGTCACTGGCTGTGACAGGCAAGTTAATGTTAATGGATTCTTTTTTTAGCCTGTTGTCTGGGATGAGTTTTCTCCCAAATGTCCTGAAATCTAAGGCATTAGGGGAATGTGTAACTTTTATGGTATAGGAGGATTTAAAAGATAAATAGGGTTTTGTGGGTAAGGGCCTTACATTTAGGTTAGGGGTGAGAGTGGCGAGGAGGAGACGTTGGGCCAGCCCAGCATCTTCTTTTTAAGAAATCCATTCAGAGCTCTAAATTGCTGTTTCTGTTTCAATTATGTGACAATTTCAAGGGTTTAGAAAAATCTAATAAAATGGTCTTGATGATGCATTCTGGGGAGAGAGTGCTTTAGAAGATCCAGGAGAATAAATTCCTCGGGGGTCAAGAGTGTCTGGTTCCTGCCACCTTGGGACTTCTTTCGTCTGGGTTTTTACATTTTTATTGTTTTGAAGGGCAGAAAACAGTGTTGGAATGTATTCAGGGCTTCAGCCGTATCCTCCACCGAAATGAATTATTCTCTTTGGGCAATTGCAAATAGACAGGCCACTGCAATCAGCACAGCACACTAGTTCTTTTTTTTTTTTTTTAACCTGGCATGTTGTAAATGACTTTCAGAACACGGTTTGTGTGCGTAGTAGTGATTTTGAATAAAGCATCAAACAGAAGAAACTGGACGAGGGGAAAGAGTGAGCAGAAAGGCTCTAAAAAAATTATTTTCTTTTTTCCAAATCAAAGCTTTTGATAGTTTCCCAAAGAACAGAAGTTTACTGTGGAAGCCATCTTTGGGCTGCCTGCAGGAACGGAGTATAGGACAACCTAGTGTGTAGCAAAACGTGATGCTGAGTGACAGTAATGAGGTGACCACTCTGGTGGGAGGGGGGCAGGGAACCAGTGGAGTAGCAGTTCCCATGCCTTGCTCTCTCAGCCACTTGTTCCCTTCTGGATGTGTGCCTGTGTGTGCACACCTGTGCTTGGTTCTTAAGTTTTCCGATGACAGTTTTCATAGCAGACCCTGCTCAGTTTGCTGCGATATTCTCCATCTAGTCCCACCTCCAGAAAAGTAGAGTTTTAAACAGGGAGGCAGTTTTTAACCTTCTGGGTACCGGCTAGAGCCTGAGTGGGTGGCATGTGAAGCTGAGATCACAGACCTGGGCACGGTTGGAACACCAAAGCCAAGGGTGTAAAAAGTCAATACCCTCGTCTCTGAAATGGATTCCAGGAAGGTGGGAAGAGAAAACCTGTTGGAGCAGAGCTTTTTCCCCCCCTTTTTTTAAAGGCCGTAGCCTGATAACATTTCATATTGATGGTATAAATGAAACATTGCAACAACGGCTTCTTAAATATTTTAGTGCCTTGGAGAGTATTCTGTATTTCCATGTTGCCCTTGTGCAAGAATTTTCAGTTACTCAAGAAAAAGCTGCAACATTTTGGGTAGATAACCTGGCAAGGAAATGAGAAACCTGGGTATTACTGCCTTACTGAATAGGACCTTGGGAGTACCTGGTTCAGCCTGTTCCAGAAATGAATCTGGTATCTTCCACCTTATTCTTCATCATGGCGTGGGAAGTGAGTAATGGACAAGTGTTTGAAAACTGCTGTGAGATCTTAAGGAAAAACAGCTAGATGGGACCTGGGGTGGGGTGGGTGGCTAGAAATTCAGTGTGTACGTGTTGATGCATGTCTTTTTTAAAAAATCCTTTTCAACTCAATTCCTTCTGGGATAGCTCTCAAATGTGTCATTTCTGTAGCTAAAGGCAAACAAACAAACAAAAATGTTTAAACTTACACACATAACACTTAAAAACCAACCAGTAGGTTCATTGTCGCTTCCAGCTTTGGAAAAAGGATCAAATGAGGATGCTTGAGCCTAGGAAAAAATTGGGCTGTGGGTCTCCACAAGACTGCTACATGTATATATTTCTTCTTCTGTTTTCAAAGCAGATAATTGGTTTTAGTAAGAACTTCTGACTTGATTAGGGGGCCCTTAGGAAATTAAAGTGTGTTTGAATTTCACAAGTATAATTTTAATTATACAAATTTTACGTTTTTCACTAGGGAGCCAGGTTCAGAACTTGTTTTCCTGTACTAATAGGAGCAGTAAAGCTGATAGTGGCAGAATGCTTTCCTTACATTCGCTTTGAAAATAAAAATCCATGCATTTGATCATCATTTTTCCCCCCGCAGTACACGATGTTCAGGTTAATGTCCATATACGTCCCATATCCTTGTTAAAAAGGATTTTTCACTGGATCCACACCACTGTAAAACTGACTGACGTCGTGGGGGTCGGGGGGACCTCATTATGAATTTTTCGGTTGCACTTTCTGAAAGAATTCAATTAAAGTTCTTCTGAGCACAAGCCCTGCCTGGGCAGCTTGTGCTTGGCACGCTGCCACATTAGCATGTTGGGTTTGCTGTTATCGCCCCATCACCCTGTTTGCTCAAAGTCTGTGTGTTCACAGCGTTAGCTCTCCTAGCTGCCCCTCTTTAGCACGATCCCAGTGGATTAGAGCACAAGGGACCGTGGAAACAGTCACCTGAGTTCTCCCCCAGGCTGTAAAGAGATGATGGAAAGGGGACGATCAGACTCCCTGGGCGTCCCAAGAGAAGGACTGATTGTATTAATGGGAAGAGGACCGTTTTTCAGGGCATCTAGACGAAACCCCAAGTGTCGGGGAAGTGCTTTGTGGATTTGAACTCAGGCATCCCCACACATCTCCCCCTGTTCAGGGGCTTTAACAGCTGCCTAGAGACCAGCTCCTCAGGCCTTCTGGGCTCTCGTCTCAGATATTGACAGGAGAGCTTGAATAGAGCGATTGTTCATGATAGAGAAATCATGAAACCGGCTTGTGAATGAGTTGGTGTCACACAGAGGCCTGAAAATACAGGAAAAGAAAGCTCCAAATGTAGGCCTGACCCCACCCCGTACCCTCCCCCACATTTATCATTGACTTTATTATTTTTCTTACTTTCTATTGAGGTTTTGTGTGGCTCCGTGTTGAAGAGCGTGGGCTCTGGAAGCAGGAGCTCTGTCACCCAGCAGCTGTGTGGCCTTCAGCATGTTGTCTAAATATTCTGTGCCTTAGTTTTGTCATCTGTAAAATGGAGGTGATAGTAGTACCTCCTTCATGAGTTTGTTGTGCGGTTACATGAGTTGACACATGAAGTGCTTAGAAGGGTGTCTGGCACGCAGGAAGTGCTGTGGATGTGTGAGTTACAGTGGTGTTAGGAAGAGTGATGGATGACCCAGGGCGAGTTTGTCCAAATGCTTACTGCCTGCCTTACTCAGTGGTTGAATCGTTAAGTGCCGGAGTTTACCGCCATCCATGTTTTTTTCTTACGTAATTGAGAAATAAAAGAGAGTCTGTATACACACACGGATGTGTGTGAACGTATATGACTTGGGCAGAATTGCATGTAATTTGGATTTGGATGCACGCATGTGCTATAACAAATGAGGCATGTGGTTTGATTGGGGCACAGCCCCTGGGCTCAGAGGGACCCAGCTTGAACCTTGGTGCTGCCTCTAACTCTGTGACTTGAGGCAGGTGTTTAAACCTGTCTGAGCTTTAATTCTGCAGCTAAAGAATGGGGATAATAGAGTTGTGGGTATGATAAGTAAGGCACCTACCTGGTATATGGTTGGCACTTAGAACATGTTAATTCCTTCCTCCATAACCAGGGATATCTATAGAGGGTGCCAAAAAAAAATGACGACCTGAACATTTTAAGAAAGGAAAAAACTGTATTAAAATTGTAACACTCAATATACTGGGGGGTGCCTCCGTGCCAAAAAAATATATAACCATTTTAAGAGGTTTTATCTTAAAATGTGTATACATTTTTTGGGTACCCTCCCTATACCAATAACAAAAAATGAATACAAGTCATGTGTATATATTTTTTTGGTACCCTCAGTATATGTGTATTATATATATATATATATATATATATATATATATATATATATATAATGAGATCTGACAATTAAGTTCTTGAACTTGTTGCAACGATGTTGCTAACCATTTTGATATCAGAAGGATTATTCATTATAAATTTGTACCAACTGGACAAACAGTTAACCAAGTTTACTATTTGGAAGTGCTGAAAAAGCTGCATGAAAAAGTTAGACAACCTGAACTTTTCACCAACAATTCATGGCTCTTGCATCACGACAATGCACCAGCTCACACGGCACTGTCTGTGAGGGAGTTTTTAGCCAGTAAACAAATAACTGTATAGAAATACCCTCCCTACTCACCTGATCTGGCCCCCAATGACTTCTTTCTTTACCTGAAGATAAAGGAAATATTGAAAGCAAGACATTTTGATGACATTCAGTACATCAAGGGTAATATAGTGACAACTTTGATGGCCTTTCCAGTAAAAGAGTTCCAAAATTGCTTTGAAGGGTGGACTAGGCACTGGCGTCAGTGCATAGCTTCCCAAGGGGAGTACTTCAAAGGTGACCGTAGTGATAGTCAGCAATGAGGTATGTAACACTTTTTCTAGGATGAGTTCTCGAACTTAGTTGTCTGATATAAATAAATAAATAAATAAATAAATAAATAAATAAATAAATACACACACACACATATATATGTATATATATATGTGTGTGTGTATATATATATATATATATATATATATATACACATATATATATAATTGCATCTTGAAAATGAGAAAGATACGAAGTACCCTGCTCTTGCTGGACAGGTGGACACCTGAAATTAGCTGGTAAGTCCTTAGAAGGAGGAGTAGAGAAAAGCAGATTGTGAGAAGGGGGTATTATTATCCTTAATCTACATGCATTAGGGCTGTGTTAGGGGCTTCATTTTGTAAAACCCACATTTTCAAGGTAGAGAAATACTTCTATTTAGTCAGGAACCTCAGCTGGTGCCCACAAGCCTTTGAAGGTAGGTTTGTTCCTCTCACAGTTGGTGGCACCCGGAGGCGCAGGGCTGGATGATAGAAGAGGCTTGGGTGGTGCTTAAAAGGCGGACTAACTCTAAGGAAATGAAAGATTCTCAGTAATGAGTGAGGACAGGAGCGAGGGAAAACATTGGGATGGGGGATAAGTGTTGCCTTTCCATAGAATCTTTTACTTGGGGACATGGAATATTAGGTTTTTGTTTTTTGTGTTTTTGTTTTTGTTTTTAGCTGAGCCATCCTGCTACCTGTTGGCAGCTCAGCGGC
>NW_017731379.1:1236927-1244454 GCF_001890085.2 Hipposideros armiger
TCAGCTCGGGCCGGGCATCGAACCGCTGTTGCTCAGAGCTCAAACTCTTGAGTGAGCTCTTAACCAACTGAGCCACTCGGCCGGCCCTGGAATATTAGGTTTTGATCCATGAACCTGTGAGCCCCATCGTGTGAGTGGGAGCTCCAGGAGATGCCCACAGTCCAGCCATTGGCCTGGTAGACCTCTGACCCTCAGATCTGTCAGGGCCGGGAAAGCCCCCAGACGCCTTAGCACATCTGCAGTTCGCGTGTCCAGATCTCCGTGTTCACTTCCAAATGAGTTCCTTCTATTTCATGTCCATCGGGTGGAATTTTCCAGGTGTTGCTGGGAACAGGGAACAATATGATTATAAATGGATCCTGGGAAGGGTATGGTGTGTGTGTGTGTGTGAATATTAGTGTGTAGAGGATGGGAAGGGGTGGCCGGGAGGAGGGAAATAGTAGTAGATTACATTGACTAATTATAAGGAAAAAGCCATATTTGCTGCTCCATTAAGTGATTGCTAGGCTATGAAGTAGTTTATTGTAATTAATGCAGAAACAGCAAATAAGTGTTGAGTTTGGCGTGGAGGGTCTCCAGGCACCCCTCCCCCACTTCAGTGCTGGGCTCTGCGTTCCCTGCCCCTTCATGATCCTTTGCGGTAAAGGGTTTGGGGGGGACACCTTGATCTGAAGGACTGAGGTGGAGGCTTTGACCAGTTTTGTGCTTGTTTATTGTGACAAACAAGGAGGACCTCTTGCCTTGATCTCCTTCAGAATTTTCTGGAGGGGCTTTGATGTTTTCTAAGGCTGCAGGAGGAGGGACAAACCCGTGCCATCATTGCTATTCTTGCCACAGTCATTTTAATTTCAGCGCATGGAAGTGGCAGGCTACACAGCCAAGTCCACCGAGTTACGGGCCGTGTGGAGTTGTGATTGCTTTCCCTGATGATTTCTTGTTCAAATCAGCGGTGCTCTTAATTTTCCAGATGAAGTAAAAAGAAAATTGGCGACTCCCCTCCCGCCCCTGTGTCTCTTCATCCCAGGTTTTCTGAGCATGACTCTGATTTGGAGGGTTAATATTAATTAGGAGCCAGTTTCGACCTCGGTTACTTGATGAGGGAGCTTCAACTGTTGTGACAAATGGGGCTCCTTTTTGCCTGTGCCTGCGTGGTTTTTTTTTGGGTGTGAAAGTTTCTGGATTTGAAAGCCAAAGGAATAAATGTAGAGAGAGAGAGAGAGATGAGGGTCTGACTCCTAAAGAAATGCAGCAGATTCTCCTAGCTCCTCAGACAGGACTATGACAAGAGAGTTGGGGCATCCGGGTTCCAAGGACGTTCTCCCTCCTTCTACCCACTCCCTCTGCCCAGCAGCATGGGGCCTTGAACAGCTTCTGCTGCTGCTCTTTGCCTCAGTTTCCCTCTCTGGGAGTGAAGGTCATTTCTTTGGCTTCCTACCACAGGCACGTGACGCATTTCCTTAGTTTCTGAATTGGGTGATGCTTGAATTTCTCGCAGGCGAGTCCCCTGTGAGTGCAGGTCACAGGGAGACACTTCATTTTGTGCTGAGGCTGCGGGTCCTAAGCCTCACCAGCGCTGACTTGGTCTTTTTGGGGAGGGTGACAGGAAGGATTAGGACAGAGAAAGCCCGGCGGCGAGCTCCACAGCACAGCTAGGCGCCTCAGAGAGGACATGACCTGCCCTCTTCAGGTTGGATCATGTCAGGGATCTTTCTTTGACCTCTGGGTTTGGGTTGGTTTTCTTTCGGATGGGCTGGTCGGGGCAGGAGGGAGGACAGCTGACCATGGGTGTAAATGTTCCAGGTGTAGTAGGAGAGACCTGGCTTCTAGATCTTAGCTTGGTGTTGATTAGCTGAATGTGAACTTGGGCCAGTTGCCCTGTAGCGCCAGGCCTCGGTTTCCCCTTCTGTAGACTGGGGAAGAAGGAAGGAGTATGGTGGGAAGCGGCAGTGCTTAGGGTTTGAGAGAAGAGGCTTGGGAGGCCGTCAGTCTTAGAGTTTTATCGCTGGCCCGATCATTTCCTAGCTGCTTGACTTTAGGACGTTCACTTAACTTTGCTCGTCCTCAGCTTCCCAATCTGTGAAGTGGGACAATATAATACAAGCATTTACCTTGCAGAGGCATTGCAAGGACGGCCTGTGACAGTGTTCATAAAGTGCTTGGCACAGTGCCTGGGGAGTGGTTAGCCCTGTATATGTGGGAGCTGCTTTTACTGTTAACAGCTAAATAGTGACCTGAACGAATGTTCCTGAGCTGTTAGCCAAAGCATGGAGCAGGAGGGACCACATCAGGAAAACATTTGAATCCTGGAGATTGACTTTCCGATTTGGACAGAGCTTCCCACAGAGGCAGATGGGCCGTCAAGGAGGTGAGGCCTGCCTCAGATGCCTGGTGGGGAGCTTAGATGATGGGGTGCCTCGGGTGGTGATCTGGCCCTGCGGACGGATGAGGCTCTCGGCCCTACTTAAGGTGTACGCCCTGGCTGCCCCGTGGGCCCTGCAGAGCAGAGGGAGGTCTGGGGTGGCCTTACCTGAAAACCTGCCCGAGCTGGAGGCTGCAGCTGCCCTGGCACCAGCCAGCTTCACGGGAATGGGGACTGGGTCTCCCCTTGTGTGATATCAATCGTAGGCACTTCACTGCAGGAGAAGGGGAGGAGGGAGGAGAAGAGGACCAATCACCAAGTGACGTGGAGATCCACATTAGTTTTTGGAAACCCAGGCCTGGTACTTTCTGAAATTCAAAAGCCTTGCTTGACTGAGGCAGGGTGATCAAAGGCCATTGTGATTTCAGAATGTACTCCAGTGTGTTTGGCAGAGCTCTGCCTTTTGATTGCGTCCTCCCCCACTGTCCTCCCCGCCTTGGGGAGATGGTTTTAAGGCGGCACCAGCACCTGTGTCTCATGCCTCCGTGTGCAGCATGTCGGCTACGGCTGACATGGAGCTGTGGGTACCAACGTCGTGTGGCCAGTGGCCTCCCATCAGCTGCATCTCAGCTACCTTTTCAGGGGCAGGCCTGACGGGGTGTTGTGGCTTTAGGAGGTGTTGCTGTACTATTATTGTGACTCTTTTGAAGGGAGGGTGGAAAGAGGGAGTAAGGGAGTAAAGCGGAAAGCGTCTTCGGGGAGAAAGAGGGTAGACACAAACGAGCCAACTCGGGCCTCGTATTGGACATAGTCACCAGGGCGCTTTCAGGCCCTGTAGAGACAAAGATGCAGACGTGGCCCTGCCTGTGGCGGCTCCCAGGCTGGCGGGGAGGCAGGTGTATAAACAAGGCAGTGTGCTGGTGTGGGGGCAGCGGCCATGCTCGTCTGTACCATGTCCAGGAGGACGCAGGAGGCAGCGGGCAGAGCACGCTGAATTTTGAGAGGAGAGATCCTCCAAGTCGAAGGAACTGTGGGAGCACTTAGGCAGTTTGGTTTTTGGGGTGTGTGGCAAAGTATTCCTATGGGCTGGAGTGTGCCATGCACGGGGTGGGCAGGGCGAAAGATTGGCTTATCATATCATATCTACAGCAAATGTCTGGAGCTCCGAGCCCGAGCCAGGCCCAACGCCAGAGACCGAGGGTGCAGCTGTGATGAGGATGACGTCGTCCCTCGGTGTATACCTGGAAGGGGACATGTTCATTAAATAACTTATTACAGGATCCGTTACTGGAGAACAAATACCACAAATGCTACAAAAACATGTAGGATGTTGCAGGGAGTGGAATGGGAAACTAGGCCTCCGGGAGGGTTTTGGGAAGGCTTCCTGGGGTTTTGGGAAGGCTTCCTGGAGACGCACATAGAGGTTGAGCTTGGAGGGTGACTACAGGTGTGATCTTGGGGAAGGGAGATCAGGGTGCCTTCCTGGGCCGGAATACAGAGGGCAGGGAGGAGAGAGGTGAGGCTGGGCTGTGTGTATTGCGTCCTAAGAGGGTCGAGGAACCCACTTAAGGGTTTAAAAGGGATGGGAAACGATCAGTTTATCATTATGAATAGATCGCTCTGGCAGTCTATGTAGAAAACTGCTTGTGGGAGCCCCAAGCAGATGTCGGGGGATCGGTAAGTGAGCCGCGTGAGAGAAGACGGTGGTCTGGCTGAGTGCTTGGAGGTGGAGGTGGAGACCTGTGGATGGATCTGAGGAACATTTGCGCATTGGAGCAGCAGCTTGGTGATGTGGCTAGCTGAGGGAGAGGTGTTAAAGGGACGGGCGAGTTTGGCTTATCTTCTCTGTGTGGACAGAGCCCCCAGTCCCCACCTCGGGATGAGCCTGGCTAAGGAGGTTGCATTTAACCCTTTGGCTGGAAAACTGCAATCTTGGGGATGTGCCCCTATGGGAAGACTTTTTTTTTTTTTTTTAGCGTGTACTTGTATAGTTATTTATGAATGACATCTGTAGGTACTACTGTACTGAAATGCTGTGCACTTCGTAAGTCATAGACAAATATTTAAAAACAGATGAGAAAAAAAAGCTGAATACAAATAAAAGCTCTAGTCTTTTTTCCCCCTACACCCTACTTTGGGGACCATGGGGAGCCGCTAATGAGTTGTAGGGTGGGGGTGGCCTGGTCAGATGAGTGTTGGGGGAAGAGCACTCTGCAAGCCAGAGGCCCTTGGATGAGTTCTGCACAGGCTAGGGGTCCACGGGGTGGTGCTCACACGATCTTGTCACCATGTGTGGCCTGGTGAGTCAGGGGCATGAGACTGCAGTGTCATGTCCCCCGCCCCTCCCGCCGAAGTGGTCTTGGCAGTATCATAGGAGGTACTCATATGTGAGGGCTCCCTGGAGTTTGGGGTTTGCTAGTCTGTGTGTCCTCATTCCACGGGAACGTGTGACGAGGCTTATCCCTCTGTGGTCCAGTGGGTGCCTGTCTTGTCCATCCAGAGGGCTGAAGGCCACACTTGCCTGTGAAGAGTGGATCTTATGTAGACAGCACTGAATGAGGACTATAGAGTCTTTTTCCCTGCACTGCCACCCTCGCCGGTTGTGAGCCCGTCTGGGCCTCTCTTTCCCTTTTGTCTGGTGGGTTGATGATAGTATTTCCTTTCAGAACTTAAAGGCGGAAAACTGTTACGGAGTGAATTGTTCCTACCTTTGTGACCCCAACGTTCCGCTTGAGTGTCCTCTCCCAGTTCCTTCCAGCAAATTGGTACTGGCTGGATTCTCGGAGGCTGTCTCCGTTCCAGCCCACTCCGTTGAGCTCTTCCTCCGAGCAGAACCCAAACTCGGATCTCGCCTTCCAGAGTGTGCTTTAAAAAAAGCCTTGTTTCCCAGCAGACTGCATTTCAGTCTTTCCCCGCGTGCAGCCGTGCTCAGCAGAGGCCTCTGAGTCGTTTCGACTTGTGAGAGGTGAGCAAATCAAAGGTGAGCCCGTTCTGCCTCAGTGAGGCCTCCTTTCGTGTAAGAAGGACCTTCTCTAGAGTAAAACAGTCAGACTGACTGACAGCTGCCCAAACTACCCAGTGACAGACCTGCTCCGTGGGATAACTCTTGAGAGAAACCAGGGCCAAGTGCAGACAAAAGGGTACCCGGAACTGCACCTAGAGAAGCGTGATTGAGATAAAACATGCTGCAAATGCGTCTTTAGTTCGGACATTCGTGGAGCTAGGTTGACATGGCTGAAAGAACATCAACATTTACAGTTTGTCCTTGCTTGGACTTCTCTGGCTTTACTGCCTTTGAGATCAAAGCAGGGAGACTAGAAGTTGCTACTCCTGGGCTCAGTTTCAGACTGTGTTGGTGTCCCTTGCTTTGTGACCTTGGGGTTTCGTGTCTTTGCTTGGGGTGGCTGGGGCTCATTTCAGACAGAAAGTGCTAAGTGCGTTGCAGGCTTGTAGTCAGAGGGAGCTCTTAGAAAAGCCCAGAAAGGACTTTGAGAGAGCTACAAAGCAACCTGGAGAACCAAGCCCCGTGTTTTCCAAGGACTGCCGGATATCTGGAGTCTGGAAGTTTCTATTTGTTAGTGTTGTTGCTCCTCTGAGGGGCCATCCTGAAGGCGGTTAAGTTCTGCACAAAGGCAAGGAAACAGGCTTGAAGAATTCCTGCCCCCTGTTGCATAATAAATCTGATACTAAAATTAGTGCCGGCCTCCTGAGCCGTAATTCTTGCTGAGATGATACAGAAGCGTGTGTGTGGCCGGCTTGTCTTTCAGGATTGGAGGATGTTGCTTTCTGTCAGATGAGGGTCCAGGTCTGAAAACTGATTTTTTAGGACAGCGTCTACCCCATTTTCCTGCTTTCTTTCTCTTTCTCTCTCTCTCTCTCTCTCTCTCTCTCTCTCTCTCTCTCTCTCTCTCTCTTTCTCTCTCTCCTCTTGTATTTTGTAGGGGTGGGGTGGGAGGAGGTAGGGGGTGGAGAGAGGGGGAATATTTTAGCTTGCCTTTTGGTTTTGCAGACCACATCACATAGGTAGATACCCTTCTGAAGGTTTTATAATTAAGTCTTTCACCTCAGCGACAAGATATTACTCACCTTCTCTAAACCGTTTACTTTATGCTCCTGTGGAGGGAGGGAGAGGGCGAGACATTTTTTTTTTTCTTTCCCAGGAAAATGTCTATGGAAGGGAAGAGAGGCTTGCTGTACTGGGCAGTTGGGTGGCCAGCTATTAAAGTTTTAATAGTTGAGGAGGCACCTGGGTCCCTCAGTGGAAGGCAGCAGCTTTTCTGGCAGAGATGAGTTTGCTTTTAAAAAAACGTGGTTCACCTTTAACTGCAAATGGCTGTGACGGGAGCTGTATTTAATTTTAAATTACCCATGTCCAGCAACCTTCTGTTCCTCTTTAAACAATAAAATGTTTTTCATCTTCCTGCAGCTGTGTTCTCTGTGTGGGGGTTTGCCTTTTGGCCGGGGCGAAGAGTGAACCTGGGTGCCCCTCCCCACTCCCCTTTCGAACTCCCCAGGATGTCTAGAAAGCACGATGCCGCTGGGTGTGGCATCTCCACCCATAAACTCTCTAAAGAGAGTGGCCGGGAAGTTTATAAGGCAGAGGCCCAGGCGGCCCAGTCAGTAATGGCAGCTTCTAGGGCTGAGGTGTGCTGCCCCTGTGGGCAGAACCCGGAGGTCGGTTTCTGTCCCTGATCCTTTCAAGAGCTCGTATCTTTTTCTGCCCGCTCCCCAACTTCAGGGGGCTTGATTTGTCTGTGATAATCAGAAGCAGATTTTGGCTCTCCCTCCATTGTAGATGTGTTTGAGATGGATGCCAAGCCTTAAGCCACTTAAGGAGCATGTGAAAATATATTTAGATACAAAAGAAAGGAAGGAAGAACGAAAGAAAGAAGAAAGAAATAGTACCTCCCAGATCTCCCCAACCATAAGGAAGTAAATAAGTAAGCAAATAAGTAAGCAAATAAATAAATAAATAAATAAATAAATAAATAAATAAATAAATAATCAGTCCTATAAGAACAACACAACAACAACCAAAAATTCAACCCAGGCCCTAAAAAAGTATGGGAAGAGAAGATGTGGTCCAGAGTCAGCAAAATTGGCGAAGGATGTTAAAAGTGTGGAGGACACATGTGGCTGCCCCGGAAGTAGGGTCTTGGGTGGGGGTG